>NC_134367.1:99961529-100271998 GCF_035582795.1 Mycteria americana
CTAAGGGAGTGCACTACTTGTGCTGCAAGTTCACGCAGTAGTTCTTCCTTAGTCTACATATATGACAAAGCCCAAACTAAAACAGGAGTTAATTTCTGTGTAATTACTTGAGACAATGTACAACTTTCATCCTAAAGAGAAAGTTGTTCATCCTTTGTAATAAAAGGAGAATGAATTCTCTCTGCATTTGCTAAGTGGTTCTTGGTTCTATACAAAAACATTGTGACTCAACCAAGACTGGGCAAAGCCTTGATTTGTGTTTTTGTGGGTGTGGGGTTTTTCTGTTGTTTTTTTCCCCCCCCTCTTCAAACGTGGAAGCTGCATTAAAATGTTCATTATTACAACAGTTAAAGGAAGGAGAATGAACAAAAGTTTGAAACTAAACACTCTATGAAGTAATTTAAATGCTTTATCCTTTTTGAAGCAGTTCATCTAGTATCACGGTTTTGTAAAAAGTGCAATGGTATCTTTCCACTGCATTTGAGAAGAAACACCCAGGGTTTCTTAAAAAGATAAATGCCTTGAAGTAAATTTACTTGGGGTTCTGGTGAAAATTTAGTTCAGCAGTTTGAAGTTTGCAGTTCAAACTTTTATTGTGAGTTAGTCATTTGAACTATTCAAGGCTGAATTTCCAACAGGAACACACTATATTAGACTAGTATTTTACACTAGTCTAAAAGCTTGATAATACTATGGGCTTAGCATTCTAATTAGGTCCATACTGTTAAATATCACCTCGCAAATGGCAGACTTAAGCTACAGCGTCAGAAAGCTGCCCTTTGATACATCTAGAACGCAGTTAAAAAAGCTATTCTGAACTTTTTTCTTGCAGACCTATCTTTAATACATATTTGTGAGGCACCTCTTTAATTCCTAAATTCTTTGTAATTCTCTTTTAGGTAAGCTTTAGATCAGTAAATTCACATTATGGCTATGTAGATGTCTTGGCAGCAGTGGTAGCTTAAGCAATATTTGCTCTCAGCAGCTTGTTCCTGTTTCCATGCGAATGTCTGTTGCTCAGCCACATAGATAGCTATGCTGGTAACAAGTGACTGCCTGAAGCAGAGACTGCTCATCTAGCTGATGAGTAACTCAAACTCTGTTGAATTATACAAGCAGAAAATGAAGGAATACCAAAAGCCGGCTTTAGCTAGAATTCACAATGCATGTATGCAATCTACATTTGCCTACTGGGAGATCACTGGCAAGCACTTACTCTTCTGTTCTCCTGTAAGAGATCAGAGTTATGCGTAGCATAACTCAAGCACACAAATATGGAATCGTCTCTCAATCAGTTATGCTGGACAGCTTTCCAAACATCCAGTTCCAGGAATGCTGAAGAGAAAGGCCATCTAACATGCTTCAGTAAAAATATTAAAGTACAAAACTTATTAATTTTCAGTTACCTGATCTTTAACTGAAATAAGGAGAAGAGAGTATCTTCAAGAGTTAAAGTGTACTGCATTTATGTTAGTGTTCTTTCGCAAAAAAAAAATCCCAATTAAAACCACGAAGAACGATTGTAAGCAGAGGACTTCTACTTGAACACATTTATTGGGGCTGTTAGGTCTTTCTAGAGAAGAGCTTGCAAAAGCCTCTAACTAGCTTTTATCATATCTTACATTATGGCTATAGTGTAAGTAAAGTTCTAGATATGCCTTCCATGGCAATCCAGGAGTTGCAGATTGAGGAAGATGTGTTCATATTCTGCATAGGTTTGTGTTTCCTGATGGGGATTCAAATTTCCAGCTCAGACACACCCAAGTGATTTGCATGGGCAACATAAGATCATGTTTACTATTACTGAAGTGCCTATCTTTTGAGCACGTTCCTACGGTGTTTCCCCATGAGGTAAATTTATTATCATCTTACTAGCTAGAACGTCTAGGTAGCAATAGCTAATGAGTCAGTTTGCAACCATCTGTCCATGTGTTGCCTCTGAACATCTGGCCTTCAAATCAATGTTTAAAAACAATACAGTCACTCCAGGTGGATTACTTAGATTTTGTAAATATCCATCTGCTCAAAGCAAGCAGAAATCACAGCCTGAGCACTGGTTAAATGTTCTGAGAAAGAATCCACCACACCTGTCATCTGATAACATTACAGGGCACATCTACTCAGAAGTCCTCTAGGCCAAAATAGCATGTCCCTAAACCACACCTCACTTACCACAGAAGTGAACTGTCTCATCCACTCTAGCTACTATAGCAGTATTAAAGAGCATCCAGAGTTTATCATTCCTCTCCCCAGGAAAAGAGCAAGGTGTTAGCAAACTATGGTATTATTCAAATTCAGAAGTAATCCTGCAAATAAAAACTTTCTCTGTTGATTATGCAGTACAAAGGGCTTAGCTCTTTCTTGCTAAGCCTTCCAAGAAAACAACTTAAGTGTAAGACCATAAAGAACTCTTACAGAAGCAGTTGTCAGGAAAATCAGAGAAAGCAACAGATTTCAGATTGGTTAATTCTGTAGCAAGTATGTGCATTTGGATAATAAACTCCATTGTTACAGACTTCAAAACATTGTAGGATAAAGAGGTAAGAAACCTGACATAATTGTCTACTTTCATTGCTAAGACAGCAAAGGTGACTGAGCTCCAAAATTTTAAGATGCTCTAGCTGTAGGATGTAGTCAGGAAGTTTGATATTTTCAAAAGATTGATGTCGAGTCTCTCGTAAGAAATGCTCACAAAGGGGAAGAACAGATTCTCTGCAGAAGGCTACTTGACTAATTCTTCTCTGAACAGTGTTCAGTGATTGTTAAGCCAGTTAACAGCTACAGTTCCTGAAAGTTAATTTTTATCTGGGTGGAAAACCTCACCCTAGCATCTAGTGGCTAGCAATGCACTTAGAACAAGTCAGCTTTTGAATGAAGTCTTGCTACTACCATTGAAGCCAATAAGGAGTTTTTTATCTTCAACACCACATCTTATATTTCTGCTGCTCCTGACAGAAAAAAGCTTAAATCCTGTTTCTACAACATCTCTTTCTGTACAGATCCTGTATTTAGAGCAAACATCCCACGCAGGATTTTCAAAGGCACAATAGCATCCCATTTTGTCTATCAGGAGAATTAAGCCATTACAATATATGCATGTCAACTAATCACATTTTTCCCTATCTTATATGTATAATACACACAACCCTAAGTGGGACCACAAGTATATCCAAAATTTAGAAGGAACTTAAACTCCACAAAGTGGAGTGAAAAATGAGCAAAAAGATCAAAGCTACAGTATTTCAGTTTGCACCAGGTACAGAAAAAACAGTAAGAATTCCCTAATGTTGCTATGTTTGACAATGACAGAAATCAAGTTTTATCAAGTTTATAAGGCATAGCAGGAGTCATTTTTTTTGTTTTGTGGGTTTGGTTTTTTTTTTTTTTTTTTAATATATGATACTGTTGATTAGGGGAAGGACTTCCCCTCTCTCCAAGAATGCTAGTAAGGTTCTCATTCTTCCCTCATCATCTAAGGGTATGTCTTCAGATACAAATGAACTAAAACTGAACCATCACAGCAGATAAAAAAAACCCAAAAAACAAAAAACAAACCAAAACCCCCAAAACAAACAACTTGGACATTGCTGATGTACCTGTGCAGACAGTTACAGGAGGCATAAATTCTCTGCCACACTACTTAACCACTTGGATCTATTTGTGGCTTTTTTAGCCATGTTACCACTTGCTAGGTGTATACACAAAAGGAATTAAATTAAATGCAAAAAAAGGTCATTCAACACCATAATAAAATCACCAGCACACTCAAATCAGTAACATAAGAACACCAGTACTCCAAGTTGCCAAATATTAACACTTACCATGCTATAGGCATTTTGATGTTTACTGCAAAGCACACAACTTGGAAAGAGATAATTCAAGCATCTGTTATGTCAACTAACAGCCTACACACATGCCATCTTCCAAAAGAACTAATTCAAATAATACAGGAACTGAAGCCTCCAAATAGGAATTGTTAAAATACGTAGTTATTTTTATACCTCAATTAGTTTTAGAACATCTTTTTTTATCTTAATCTCTTCCATGTTAAGAGATTTTTTTCTACTTATTAGCAAAGTTACTTCAGTAACAGTACTGTATTAGTATGAAGAGAATCAGCACTTAGAAGTGTAAAGACATCTTAAAATTCTAAGAGGGTCTATTTGCTTAGAAAGTTGCTCCCTTATTGCTAACACAGATTTATCATCTTCCTAAATCAACCCAGTAGAACTAATTTGGTTCACATCAAATAAGGCATATTTCAAAGCATTGTAAGGCAGTTATGAAAAAATGCTTAAGAGAAGCAGCTGATCCTGCATGATATGTAATGATATAATGCCATACTGTAACAGGATCAATATACCTGTAATCACATGATACATACTATTCAATCCATAGTGTGTTACAGAAAGTTAGGTTTCAGATCACAGATGGCTTGTCAGACTACTTCAGAGAACACAGTACTCTCCCCTGCACTTTTATAGCATGCTCTACTTTTCCATCAGGCTAGAGAAACTTTTTAAGAAAAAGTCTGAAGTCTAATTAAAAAAATTACTATCTCTAGGAACTGCAGAGTGAAGCAAATTTCCATTACCTTTTTTTCTGGCAGCAGTCTCCAGTATCGTTGCCTGGACACATGGAATCTTTTTCAGGTGTCTGCATTGAGGCTATCTGAACTGCTTCACTTGTCATCTAAACAGAGGAGTACTTGGCAAGAAGCAGCCATTTGGCAACTTGCAAGCTTAAATACTCAAAGTTTTGTCCAATTAGTACTGCAACTTCAGTTTCACAATAAATCAGTTTGACTCACTTTTAATCAATACAGTTTAAACTCTCGTGATTTGCAATATATATTTCAATGCTGAAGTTTCAAATATTAACTAAAAACTGTTATTTTGCCACTATGTAAGTATCACAATACGTGTCCAACTATACCTGCAAAAATTCAAAGGGCAATTTTATCAATAAGAATGTTAAAACTAACATGCAAGAAGACCATGCCAGTTTTCAAGAAATCAATATTAGAGAGGGTGCTTAAGGGCATTCCAGGCAGTCAGTGCAGTAATGATAGGTCTACATGGACTTGACAGCAAAAAGGATTCCGGGAAGCAAGCATGTTAATAATTCAACATTCATTTTATGCTATTCATCAGGTCAGACATCAGCTGCAGGCAAATTTGAATAACACAGATTAAGACACCATCCCCAGCTCCACCAAAGGTTACGGCTCCTGTACACTGTTGGCTGCAAAACATGCCCTTGCTGGACTGAATGGTGATGGGAACATCTTAGCACAAAGACGCATAAAAGAACACATTAATTGTAGCATGGAGGCAGGCACCCTACTCTGTCATCCCATTTATAGAGGCAACGTGTCAAGATATTTTAAAACAATTTATATCTTCCAAAGCTCGCATCTCAGCCTTGTCACTTGACTACATGTAAAGCTTAACCTGCATGTATTCTATACTATGTTTAACAAACTGCCTGGATTAAACTAGGTATCTGTAAAAAAAAAAAAAAAAATAAAATATCAAGGCTCACAAAGTAATACTCAAATATTCAGGCTTTTGCAGAACATCAACTGAAAGAATCTGATGAATTTAGCAGTTTGAAAAGTAGACATTCAGCTTGGGGATTACAAAGATAATTCAGTAAAACCTACTATATAAAAAACAGAACCACACAGTCACAACAAATTAGAAATAGGTACATGAATAGAAGACTGCTGATCTGAGCCTTGAAATAGGTGCTGAATTCAGCACAATGAGTGCCAATTTCAGTAGGTCTTCACCCCTCAAAATTGAAGAGCTAGCACTGGCAACCAGCTGCCTACATTAATTGCTACTTGTGCTTTCCAGACCCCAAAACATCTCCTACGTCCTTCTGAGTGAGTCCATGTGAATGTCTCCACCATCTGTTCTAGCTGGATACTTTGGCCTCCCCTTCTTACACAAACTATGGCCTCTGCAAGGGACAGCTATGTGCCTCTCCATTCTTCTGAACCACTTTTTCAGTTCCTCCCTTTGAGTGCCATGAACATGATGCTAGCCCAGTCAACAGGACAGTCCATCAACTTTCTCCCCAAGACTGGTCCCACTGGAGGGAATTTCACTTTGTCTGCTACAGGCTTTATCCCCCTAGCCCTTGTTATATCCTCCCCTCTTCCCTGGGGGTGATGCGGGAACGACACAACAAACATTATTAAACATTTTATTAGACTGTGCATGGAAGCTGAAGGCAATGGTATCACCCTGCTGAATGATGTCAACGGCTCCTACCACTTGATCGGTGCTCTAACTTGCAAACAGATGACAACTGTATAGGTGCTTGAAGCTATGGCTTTATTGAAAGAAATGCATCTACCATTCCTTCCAAAATGCAGCAAACCTGCCCTCTGACTTGCAATTATTTCCTGATATTTTGAAATTGACTGGAAATGTCACGCAAGAGCTATAATATCGCATTCAAAGAGAAATTACAACAAGCTCAGCACAGGACCTTACAGTAAGCCAAAAAGAGTTACTAAGACACTGCAAATTTAGTAAAACATTCTATTTTATATCATGCAGCTTAGTGTATCAGTTTTAGAAGTGGGAACACCTATGCTACGCAGAAGACAGCTTTGCACAGTAAACATTAGTTACATGTAGCAATCTACTTAACCATTTTAGTTAAGGAACTCGGCCACAGCTAGCTTACAGGCCTCTGATCATTAGTGTATTTCCACAGAATTATGCAGAAGTATTTAATACTTAATAAATATTCATAATATTCTGTAGGAATAGTGTAATATGCAAGAAGCCAAGAACTCAGAAATAGTACCATTTTGCAAGCCTCAGTATTCATGCTTTTTGTCATCTTATCATGGACAATTTTCACAGTCTTACCTTGAACGTAGTACAAAAGTCAAATTTCTTCCAGATCTTTGTCCTTCTGATAAAGATTCGCTTTAGAGACTCTTCCTTGTATATTAGGGGTGAATAAAGTAGAAGAGCCTGTGAGTCTGAAAGTAGTAAGATGGAAGAATTGACCAATTTCTCTCCTAGTTCAACACAATATTCAATAAAATCTATAGCTCAAGAACTGCTTTATAGCAGCTTCTAGACTGAAACTAATAAAATACACGAACCACAGGAAGTGGCCAAGTTAGTGAAGAAGTTCCTACTTGTCTAAGGTAATGCAGCAAAGGTCACGTGAACGCCTTTCACTTGTTAGAGAGGAAAATACGAAGTGATCTAAGCTACACCATTCAATGGCCACTACTTGCCAAAAAACTCCCACTATCAATATGTACCACCTTCACAGAGGTGTAAGCAAATCCATTTCCAAACCAGGAATATGTACAACTGCAAGACAGAGAGCGAGCCTGCATATACTTATGCGTATGCATGCACGTTTAAGTGGAAAGAGGATGGAAAAGTAGAGCATACGAATGCAATAATTTACAAAAATATATGCAGATCCTGGACTCAAAGGAAAAGAAAGACTAAAACTTGAGATTCAAACTTACTCTAAACCACCATGACAAAGAAGCCTGTTACTAGCCTTTACAGATTTCTTTAAAAGCAAAAGCAGAAACACACCTGAGTATTCACCAAAATTATCTTGATTATGAAGAAACAAAAGTTGCTTTTCGGACAAAGGCATGAGAAGGGCTACCACAGTTAAACCCACCATGCCTAGATACACCAGTATGTAATTTCTGCAGCATGAATCTGACTAAAGCCTTCTCTGTTTTGGAGATGTCTACATGTAGCATCTAGGACAACAGCTTCTTTTCATGGGCCTGGGCAAAGAAGGAAGTAAACCAATCTTAGAGAAACTGAGATTTAGTTTCCTTTTCTAGTTTCTTTTTCCAGCATCTATCTTTCCTTCCAGTAACTTCAAACAACAAATGTTCTACACATTGCTTTGTTTTACCAGAAGGTTCAGAATAATGGGTGAAGGCAAGTGAGAGACAAGACATATTGATCACTATAGAGTTCTAAAACTTCTTTTTCAACACTGAGAACAAATATTTTTCCTTTCTTTCTTAGATGAAATGACCTTAGTCAATGAATATACCTTGCTTATTCAATGCTTACTCAATAGGTAGATTTCTAGTAACTAACGCTTAATATAAAAAAACAGTCAACGAGAATAAATTATTATGTTCAAGCTATTTTATTTAGCAGCACTAGAAATAAATGCCACTCGCACAAGGAACCAAGTTTCCAAATAAAACAAAATGTATTGATTATTTTGGCTACTTAGGTCCCTGCCATGGGTGATTCTTCCAAGAATGATTCAGAGTGGAGGGGACCTACAAGGTCATCCAGTTCAATTTCCTTCTCAAAGTGTAGTCAATGTTGAACTCAGTCCCAGTTGCTTAGGGCTTTATCCACTCAGGTCTTGAAAACCTCCACAGAGGCTTACAGGTTACCTCCTATAACCTCTTAACAATCAGTTAAAATTAACCTCTTAACTTACAGTAAAAATGTTTCAACATATACCCACCCATTTCAATTTATGACCACTGTCTCTTGTTTTCCCACAGTAAAGAGACTGGCTCCATCTTCTTGGTATCCATCCTTGTATATACCAGATGGTTGCTATTGGGTCCCTCCTAAGCATCTCTTCTCCAGCGTACACAAGGCCACGAAGGGCTCTCAGCATGCCATCACAGCTCACATACTCCAGCTCCCTGACCATCTTGGTGGACTTGCCCTAAGTTTATCAAGGTTGTTCTTGTTAAGGGTAGGGAGAACGGGAGCAAAACTGGACACAATATTACAGATGCAGTCTGGGAACATCTGGAACAAATGCCAACTAAAGGGGAATAAAGCTGTTTGTTTTCATCACTACCAGGGTGAACTGCTGACTTGTATTGAGCCTGCTGTTCATGAGAACCAGGTCCTTCTCAGTAGAGCTACAATCCAACCAGTCTGTAGCGCTGCAGGAGGGTTATCAATCCTGGAAGCAGAACGTGGCATGTTCCCTTGTTGAAGTTTGTAAGATTCCTACGGGCCCACTTCTCTAGCCTTTCTGAGTACTTCAGGATGGCTGCCCTGCCTTTGAGCCACCCAGTTCTGTGCCTACCACATACCTGATGAAGGTGCATTCCACCTCCTCCTCCAGGTCATTGACAAAGACATTAAAAAAACCCAAAACCCAAGAACAAAACAGTAGGTCACAGCAGACCCTTGAGGAGCTCCAGTTGTAACTGCTGTCCAGGCAGAGTATGAACCATCAGCCACCCTTTGAGATGATTCTTCAACCAGTTTTCACTTCAGACTGTAAATACAAGTATGCTGTGGGACACTAAAAAGCCTTGCTATGGTCAAAGTAAAAAAACGTCCACTGCTCTCCCCTCAGCTGAACACCTGGTCATTTGACAGAAGTCAGTCAGGTTGGTCAAGCATGACTGACCCTTAGTAGAGCCATGCTGACCACTTCCAGTCACCTTCTTTTTCAAGGGCCCCAGAAATGTTTTGCTACACGTTGATATAAACTACTTACTGATAGTGCTATCCAAGTAAAGCAGTATTTAATGCTTTTAGCAAGTGAAATAGAAAGCTTTCTTTATTATATAACATAGCAAGGATGCCTGAAACAGTGAAGAGAAACCATCTTTAGGCTTCAACAATTTGCAGAATTCAAGTGTTCCAAAGCCTAAATATAAGAACTCTGTGTATAAAAATAAGCAGGTCTCAACAAGTGAACACAGCCATCAAACAATTGAGTTTCTGGCTAATTTTCAAGGTATCTGGCAACAAGACAGTAATAGCAAAGGTTATAAAAGGAAAAACTTGGTGTTCATAACTCTACCTAAAATTTATTATAGAAACTGATGGCAGAGAAACGGATGAGAAAGGAGAGGAGAAGAATAGCAAATAGCCAAGAAAACTTAAACATGGTTCATCATGCACATTAGAAAGAATTTCTGAAATTCAGATTGCTTACACCTTTTCAGATGGTTTGATTTTCTCCTGGACTGTATTGAAAGAAAATCCACTTTACTGAGACCTCTAAACTTGAACAAATTCAGGAACTCCAGTACACAAAAAACAGTGAGTGCCTGACAAACAACCACAAATTCTAGTCTCCTCCAGTGATGAGATTACTCATGTTTCACCCAAAATACTTCAATGCCTTTGCAGTTCCCCAAAACTTAGGCTTGAAACAGGGAGTAGATAATATACTCTAGCTCCACATTAAGCAGTGAACAATGCCAACACCACAGCGGATGAGCAGAGGCAGTCCTCTTATCCCCTAAGGAAATTTGCAAACGTGACAAAAAGCACAGAAAAACAGCTTGACTTGCTCAGGAACTTTCTGACACACTCTTTACCATGACCTTTGCTATGTAAAGTTTTGGTTTCTGCTGTATTCTCATGTGCCTACAGAATAAAGACATTCTTGTCAGCAAGTGCTAGTATTTAATTAAACCACAATGACTGCTGTGAAGGGAGTTCGTACCAACATCTGTAGCAGGCTATGCATTTGGGGAAAACCCAAAAGAAGAGATGAGCATTTTTAATTTAGTTACAAGAGAGGTTTTAACATCAACATTTAATTGCATGTTCTTTTACTTTTAGGATTGCAACATGGCTAGTGACACTGCTAACACTGTCACAGTTGTGACTTCCAGTATGGTCTTCTCTTCATCAGCAGTAACATTCCAAGTAAATTTAGGACTTCCACTCACAAGATAGGTCAACAGGTATCCAAACCACTAGTGTTAAGAACCAATGTTAATAACTAAAAGAACCTCCTTTGAAACATCTCGGGGTGCAGTCTTACAAGAAGTTAGGCTAAGCTAAACTGGTTACTGCTGTAAGCCCACCTCCTGCCACGTGTACTTTCTACTCCAACTTTTGCATCAGTAGTTGCTCTCATATCCTCATATAGCAAGCTGATTCAAGAAGCTAAACTAAAAGAAAATTAACCTCAGCAATAGATACCCAACATACACACATCACATAACTCTCTCACCGTGAGATGAGACACAGCCAAGTTCCAGCATGAGGAGGAAGAGGAGCACATGGTCAGAGGCAGAAGACTGCAGAAATACAGCAGCACTAGCATACTTAGGTAATCATAGGAGAACCTCTTCCTTAATGAAACAGTCAGTATTATGAGTGGGTTCCAGAAGCAAATGCCTGTGTGCACGCAGAGGCCTAACAAGAACTCTCTTTTCTGTACTATATCAACATTGAAAAGTGGTGAAAAAACAAACAATTCTAAGGACCTCTAACTAAAAAGAGGAATACCAGATGCTCACCAACTAGGCAGCATGTAGCAGAAAGCTGTTTGGGTAGAGGGAATGAACTCCCCATCACAAAAAGACAAAAACAAAGCCATATTGTGTACGCTGAGCCAGCTTCTAAGATGTTACATCCATTGTTTTTAAACAGCTGCAAAGAAATAACAACAGTGCCTGACTGACAAAGTATGCAGATGTAGCTAGTACTGAGCACTCTCACTGAGGTAGCATAAGATTTAATGACTAGAAACCAACTAAGAAGGAATTCAGAATTAAAAACTCAACTTCAACTGAATTACATGCTAGCTACTTCTTTAAGTGTGCTGGGTTTACCTTTGTCCTGTCTCTAGGGTTTTGAAGGCACTACCCTTTGGCAGTTGAACCAAACAAGCTTTATTGCTTTTTCCCCTCTTAATGGAAAAATTATTCTGGATCACATCAGCCCACTCTAATTTTCCTTTCCTTCTCTGAACATGGCAGTTTAGTCCAAGTACATCCTTTCAGTCACTCAAAGACCTTCTAGGAATCTTTGCTTCCTCAGCAACAGTGATGTGAGTTTACTAATTCCATGACGCCTTAAATCTGTAACAAGAATGGATCATGCCATGCATTAAGTTTTCCTCTATCTGCAAGACTTTTTACACAGTTCAGGGTGAAGAAAAAAAAAAACATAACAAAAAACCCCAAAAACACCCGCCCCACACACACACTTATACAGCGTTTAGGAAAAAGCACTATAAAGCTTCTCCAATTCCCCCCCAACCCTTCTCAAGGGACACAATAGGAGACAATGCGCTCAAAGAAACCACACACCAACAAAAATAAGGAGAGAGAATGAAGACTAATATAAAGAAGCTCCTCCCCATCTCACCCAGCAACACAGATGTCAGTGGTCAACTTATACTTGTTGGTTCTTACCCATGCCAGTATCAGAGTGTCATGACATCCCTGAAAGGCAAGTAATTCCAGTAGGCTAATGGCAGATAGCAGAACTTGGTAATAAAAGATTGCATATCTGCCGATAAAAATCTTTCACACGATGAACAGACGAATGAACAGAAAACAGAACCCTGTGATAAGAGAGTAAGGAAGAATACTCCTCGATGAATAGTGTGCTCTGCCTACTCAAGTATTCTCTGGATTAGCTTAAGTTCCCAGTGAATTTATGACTTCAGTTCTTTGGAAAGCATTGTAGTTTTCTTCCTCACTAAGAACACTACTTTTCATCTCTTCTCCTGACCCATTTCAGTTTCTCCTGCAGTAACAGCATCAGACTTTGACCCAAGGAAAGGAGAGGATAAACACTAAGTGGAAAGAATGAAGAGTTCTGAAATTGAACAATATAAACTGTGCAGAAGAGTTTGCTCACAGGTAGTCCAAGTTTACTGATTCTTTTTGTACTAGGGATAGCTTAAGATGATTACTAAAAAGAAGATAAATAGCAGAACAGGATGATGGAGATTCCAATACAGTGTTCTAGGACCTTTACTTTCTTTAGAAAGGCTTCAAGTACAAATCTGACAATTCATGACAGATTTAAGCTGTCATGTCTGTTTTGTATGCAAGAGCTTCTGTTTTAATCAGTGCTTCAATAAACAAACAAACAAGACCTATGGAGGAAGGGACAATATTGAGAGACATATTAAGAAGTTTTTCACATTAGCTTTGTATTGTTTCTGAAACTGACAACCAGGTTTCAACTCTGGACAAACCTTAAGACACCTTTCAAAAAAATTAGTTACTTCAGTTATGGAATTGCTACCCCAAGGTTTTGTTTATACAAAACACATTTGAATCTGGTAACCCTGAACAAAACAAAACAGTGAAAAAACATCACTTCAAGTAGTAACTGACTAGTACCTTTCCTACATGGAGCCCTACTTACCCTCTGTAAAGATTCAGAAATATCGAAAACTTTAGATTGAAAATAGCATGGTCATTAAATACATCTGAGAATATACAGTATTTTTCAAGGAAAATACTTTCCAAATATAAATTAATAAAAGGTTTAAAAAATACAATTTCAGAGTACTTTCCCCAGTGACATTTTTCTGATCATGTTAAATTCTATTCCCTGATATTGGCAACAGCAGCGCACAAGCTCGTTTCAAGAATTCTGAACTATACTGGAATTTTATTTCTTCCTCTCCGACTCCCCAAGTCAAGCCCCATTTCACTTCATGTTTAAAAAAAAAAAAGAAGAGAGAAATTGTTTTGTCAGTCTGTAACCTTATCCCCTTCCCTCCAAAAGTCAGATATTCTACGTTGACAGCATTCCTGTTTTTCTTTAAATTAAAACAATACTACAACAACAGTCAAAACCACATACTAAGCTGTTATAGTTAACAACAGCTACTATTTTGAGTTAATGAAATATTTTAGAGAAGTTCTTCTCTGGCCTAGAATTGTTTGTGTTTGGTGCACTCTAGTTAAGAAAGTGAGAAGTCATCTTATTGGATTTAATGTTACAAGCTAGATACTGATCTTCAACAGCACTTAACCTCCATCACTCTTACACTCAGATATAGTAGTAAAACATATAGAAGCACAGACATGGTTCAGCATAAGGCAAACCAAAGGGGAAACAGAAGTAAAATAAACTCTATTGTTTATTATGATATAAAAGTAGGATACAAAACACCAATGTCACTATGGCAGAGTCCTAACAATGCTTTTCTTCGACATCACACACAAGCCTAATTATTATTTCAATTTTAAAAACACAGGAAAATGTTAAACTATAGCTTTTATCTTTTACCATTTTGACTCTAGCAAACATTGTGAAACATTCTCTTTCAATGTAATCATTCACAAAGGTGGTATGCTTGTCTTTTCCTTGATCCCACAAATTACTATTAAAAGAGAGAGTCACCTTAAGCTGCTTCCAGTTTCTTTAACTGGTAAGAGATGCACAGAATCTAAAGGAGGGTTGGCTGGAAAACCTCCCACAAAACAAGCAATTGCTATTATTAAAGCATCTTTTAAATGACTGAATGCCTACGAACTTCTAGGTTATCTTTTAAACAGCAGTTCGATTGTGGTGCACTTAGGGAGGATTTACAGAAGAAGTTTCACACACCCCCTTCCCCCCCAGTATTAGCTCTAGCTATTGTTTTCACAAGATTGTTTTCATTTTGCTTATGTGTGAAACCCCTACTGTTTGAAGTTTTATGCACAACCTTCTACCAGTTTAGAAAAAGCGCCCCTCAGAAACATAATCATCCACATCACTTTGGATGATTCCAATGAATTCATCCACCAGTCTAAGCAACCAGTAAGGGCAAGAGCAGGAAATAACAAATCCAGATCAACTATTGGGTATTTTAACATTATCAATTAGTAGTAGAATAGTATTTTTCACGCTTACACCCCATAAAGGAACATTAAAAAAAAAAAGACATCTCAGAGAAGAGGAAAAGTGAAAAAAAAAATCCCTTGCTTCTGGAAAAGTGGTAAAGACGCAGAAAACATGACAAGCTAGCAAATGGATAAACATCACATCTGAGGAGTCAGCTTGACTTTAGGTAGTAGTCCCACAATTACTGGATAATGCTCACTAAAGATGCCTGTAAATCCCACCTGTAATTAGACATTGTGAATAACCTCCTTAGAGGCATCACTTCAGTTCTTGCTGACGACACCAAAAGCGAGACATTCATGAGTCTTAACAGACTGTATTGCGCACCGGGGCTCTATTGAGATGGATAGGGCTTCTTTGCCTTCCAAGATGTAGGACTGGTCACCACCTAGGGGAGTCAATGGACTACCTCTGTTAGGTCTGGATTCAAGTTTTACAACAGCTGAAATAAGAAAAGCACTCGAATATGCACACTAAAGAAGAGTACCCTTTTCTTGAAAAATCAGCTATAAACAATTTCTCTCATATGCCCCACAGAGAATCAAACTTAATGTTAGACAGTAGAAACCAGTGCCTGCAACCAGTACCATATCTGAAGTGAGGTCCTGTGCACAAACTGGTATGCAGAGTACCTTTTGACCAGGATGAGACTTTCCTCTTGGGAACTAGAACAAATAAAACAAGTATTTTATTACTATACTAGGGAAACAGAGAGCAGGAGCAGAAAGGACACAGAAAGAAACCAAGTAACATCTGTGCTAGATTCACCTTTCATACCTTTACAAAAGCTCTCTGAAGTCAGTGCTTTGAGTATAGGCCCACTTAAAACAGAAGCAAAAGGAACAATTTCTTTAGCTTTATACACTGAAGACAGAACACTCAGAACTCAGCCTACAGTACCACATAGCTTCAGTACAGTACTTCTCATCTGAAAAGTTGCAAAGCACATTAGAGTTTCTGCAGCTGCTCAAGGTCACAAGTGCGATCATAAACACAAGTCCCTACCCCTCCAGTTCCTAATCCACCACCCTCAAAATCCAATCTAGCTGTACTCCAGAGGCTTCACTACACCATTCACTTTCAAAACCTTCATTCACTTCTCTCCTAGAATCATGGTCCAAAACTACCATATGTGGTACCAGCGTGTATTACAAAAGGCTACAATATACATCAAAGGCAACTTTAGACCTGTCTATATTTATTTGGAGGTGGTTTAATAAGCATGTTGGATACTTTCAAGAATTTTCTCTATCCTATGGAGAAGAGATTTTTAGCATCCCTGAAGAAGTTGCCATTAGGAAGATAATTTCCTACTTTTAGCTATGTTGCCTGAAATGTTGGGGAGGGGGGGAAATACTTTTAACTCTTCTGCAAGAAATTTAAAATATAGGTAAAACCAAAAAGACAATAAAACAAGATATAGCATTAGTGGAAAATAAATAAAATACAACCTTAGGAAGCCAAGCTACGGTGTGTGTCATTGTGCTGGTTTTGGCTGGGATAGAGTTGATTTCCTTCATAGTAGCTAGTATGGGGCTATGTTTTGGATTTGTGCTGGAAACAGGGTTGATAATACAGGGATGTTTTCATTATTGCTGAGCAGTGCTTACACACAGTCAAGGCCTTTTCTGCTTCTCACCCCACCCCACCAGCGAGGAGGCTGGGGTGCACAAGGAGTTGGGAGGGGACACGGCTGGGACAGCTGACCCCAGCTGACCAAAGGGCTATTCCACACCATATGACGTCATGCTCAGCATTATAAAGCTGGGGGAAGAAGGAGGAAGGGGGCGACATTCAGAGTGATGGCGTTTGTCTTCCCAAGTATCCATTATGCATGATGGAGCTCTGCTTTCCTGGAGATGGCTGAACACCTGCCTGCCGATGGGAAGTAGTGAATGAATTCCTTGTTTTGCTTTGCTTGCATGCGCAGCTTTTGCTTTACCATTAAACTGTCTTTATCTCAACCCACGAGTTTTCTCACTTTTACTCTTCCGATTCTCTCCCCCATCTCACTCCCCCAGAGTGAGCGAGCGGCTGTGTGGGGCTTAGCAGCCGGCTGGGGTTTAACCATGACAGTCCTTTTTGGCGCCCAACATGGGGCTCAAAGGGTTTGAGATAATGACAGATTTGACTGGAATGTGCTAGATCAAATTTATAGCTGTTATTGCCATTTAGCTATTAATTGGCAGGCTCCTGTGCTTGCCATGGGGCTTGCTTGCCTTACTGTATATTAGAGTCTAGTGCTCGTTAGTGGCTGCTTTTTGCTTTCGCTGCTTGCTGTACTGCTGATCATCTTACTTGGCTGTGCCTGGGAGCATTTTGGTAACAGCAACACCCATGTGCCTGGGCTGGCAGATGGCCAGGGTATCACTGCTCTTTCTGTGCCGCTGTACTGGACAGGCTGGAACTCCAGTGCGAACTGGAGTCCAAGGGACTGTGACATGTGGATGAGTCCACGTGGGAGCAGGACACCCCGAAGCATCTGTGGCCATGAATAAGTCCACACCAGAGCAGCAGGTACACCTTGACGCATCAGTGGCTGTGCATGAGATCATGCTGGGGCACCTCAAAGCGTGTGGCCATGGATAAGCCCTCAACAGAGCAGGTACACCCTGGAGGGACTGCAGCCATAGGCAAGGCCATGTTGGAGCAGGTTTACTTCTGAAGGGACTGTGGCTGTGGGTAAGGCCACGCTGGAGCAGGGATATCGCTGAAGGTATTGCAGCCCATGGACAAGGCCATGCTGGAACAGGTGCACATCAAAGCGACCGTGGCTGTGGATAAGTCTATGCCACAGCAGGTATACTCCTGGAGAGACTGTGGCGCATAGATAAGCTGCCACTTGGAGCAGGTACACCCCCCTAAGAGACTGCAGTCTGTGGCTAAGTCCAAACCAGAGCAGGGGCAAGGGGAGGACTTCATTGCAATGTTAAACCTGATGGTCTGGTCCAAAGGGACCAGGGGTGGAGATTGTAATGGAAATACCTTTAAATTGTTGTAACCCGGGATTCGAGTTGCCTGTTATGGGAATTCCTAGAGCAGGAACCCCTTGCTGCTAGCCAGGCTAGGAGCAAGGGGAGGAGTTCATTGCAATGTTAAACCCTATAACCTGGCCCAAAGGGACCAGGGTGGAGATTGTAATGAATATACCTTTAAATTGTTGTCACCCATGATTTCAGTTGCCTGTTCTAGGAATTACTATAGGAGGAACCATCTGAACCAATAGAGGACAAGTCTTACAAGCAGCAGTGCAAGTGCAGCAGTGACCTGACCTGAGCTGCCTCTGGTGCCCAATAACTCTAGGCAACACACCACCTCTCCTGTCCTGAGTGACCACCATAACAGATGGAGCCCAACGTCATGGACTAAATGAACTCAGTGGACATTTTGTGGAAATTTGTGGACATTTTACAGACACTTCACAGGGGTGGTCCACAGACTAACGGAATGATATCTGTGTATTATATCAAAGGATGGGAAGGGAGGTGGTGATTAATGAGGTTGTATTGGATAGTGTGGTAACTGAGCATGATGGAAATGGTATGAAATAAGGGGTGGAGAATGTGCTGGGTTTGGCTGGGGTAGAGTTTATTTTCTTCATAGTAGCTAGTATGGGGCTATGTTTTGGATTTGCGCTGAAAACAGTGTTGATAATACAGGGATGTTTTCATTATTGCTGAGCAGTGCTTACACACAGTCAAGGCCTTTTCTGCTTCTCACCCCACCCGCGAGGAGGCTGGGGGTGCACAAGAAGCTGGGAGGGGACACGGCTGGGACAGCTGACCCCAGCTGACCAAAGGGCTATTCCATACCGTATGACATCATGCTAAGCACATAAAGCTGGGGGAAGAAGGAAGGGGGGGATGTTCGGAGTGATGGCATTTATCTTCCCAAGTAACCTTTACAGGTGATGGAGCCCTGCTTTCCTGGAGATGGCTGAACTCCTGCCTGCCCATGGGAAGTAGCGAATGAATTCCTTGTTTTGCTTTGCTTGTGTGCGCAGCTTTTGCTTTACCTATTAAACTGTCTTTATCTCAACCCCTGAGTTTTCTCACTTTTACTCTTCTGATCCTCTCCCCCATCCCACCAAGGGGGAGTGAATAAGCAGTTGTGTGGGGCTTAGTTGCTGGCTGGGGTTAAACCACAACAGTTGTTCCCCCCCTCAAGATTTATTGAAACTGGCCACAATTCAGAAGTTAACACACAGGTAAATATTTCAGAGATAATCAGGTCCTATGAGTTTTGTGGAAATAAACAGTCAGATCAAGGAGAGACATCCAAACTAGTGCCCCTTGAGGACAAGTGCAGCAGGAGCTCAGCTACATTACCAAAACCAACTTCCCATACAGGACAGCAGGACAGATAGTGCCCCAAACACATGAAAATACTTTCGGAGCTCACAATACAGTATACTTAGAAAAATCCAACCACAAAACACAAAGCCACAGGAAGTCAGGTTTCATAACCTGTTGTTCACACAGCTAGTTTCATTCTTGATTAATTGAAGTAAAACCATGAAAGAACTACTTTCCAGAATTTATTGTAGTTTTAAGACCAGTCGTTGTCACACACAATTTCACAGAATCACAGAATCACAGAATCATATAGGTTGGAAAAGACCTTTAAGATCATCGAGTCCAACCATAAACCTAACACTGCCAAAAACCATCACTACACCATGTCTCTAAGTACCTCATCCAAACGTCCTTTAAATACCTCCAGGGATGGCGACTCAACCACTTCCCTGGGCAGTCTGTTCCAATGCTTGATAACCCTCTCGGTGAAGAAAAATTTCCTAATATCCAGTCTAAACCTCCCCTGGCGCAACTTGAGGCCATTTCCTCTTGTCCTATCACTTGTTACCTGGGAGAAGAGACCGACCCCCACCTCTCTACAACCTCCTTTCAGGTAGTTGTAGAGAGCGATGAGGTCTCCCCTCAGCCTCCTTTTCTCCAGGCTAAACAGTCCCAGCTCCCTCAGCCGCTCCTCATAAGACTTCTGCTCCAGACCCTTCACCAGCTTCGTCGCCCTTCTCTGTACGCGCTCCAGTACCTCAATATCCCTCTTGTAGTGGGGGGCCCAAAACTGAACACAGTATTCGAGGTGCGGCCTCACCAGTGCCGAGTACAGGGGCACAATCACTTCCCTAGTCCTGCTGGCCACGCTATTTTTGATACAGGCCAGGATGCCATTGGCCTTCTTGGCCGCCTGGGCACACTGCTGGCTCATATTCAGGCGGCTGTCAACCAACACCCCCAGGTCCTTCTCTGCCAGGCAGCTTTCCAGCCACTCTTCCCCAAGCCTGTAGCGTTGCATGGGGTTGCTGTGGCCCAAGTGCAGGACCTTGCACTTGGCCTTGTTAAACCTCATACAATTCACCCCAGCCCATCGATCCAGCCTGTCCAGGTCCCTCTGCAGAGCCTGCCTACCCTCCAGCAGATCAACACTCCCACACAACTTGGTGTCGTCTGCAAACTTACTGAGAGTGCACTCGATCCCTTCGTCCAGATCATTGATAAAGATGTTAAACAGAACTGGCCCCAACACCGAGCCCTGGGGAACACCGCTTGTGACCGGCCGCCAACCGGAGTAAACTCCATTCACCACCACTCTCTGGGCCCGGCCGTCCAGCCAGTTCTTTACCCAGCGAAAACTGGGGTTTCAAATTTCAAATTTCAAATTTCAAAACTAGGGACAATAATTTGGGAACAGAGATTCAGTTACGAGTCAAGATAAACAAACAATCCTTACTCAGAGAGCAGCAGGACAATTTCTGCAATCCTGACTACACCACGTAGAAGCCAGAATCCAGTGCCCCACATAGCTCAACACCCTCTGCAATGCCCCAAGGTGCCTTTTAGAGACTCAGTCGGTACATCTATATTAGCACTTTAGTTTCTATCAGGAGTGCACTTCTGAAGTAAATCTGAGTCACTCTACTTACGGTGGGTTGGTTCACATCTCAAAGAAGTTTCTGCACACGTGATCTGGACATGTCTCAGATTAACCTAAACAAAAACTCTGGGAAAACACCTAATACCCAGCGATGTTTGGAGAATACTCGGTCCACAGAACCAGACTACAACTAGTCTAAAATAAAGCCCCATGAATTACACATACCATGGACACTGGGTCTGCCTAACTTACTGGTTCACTCCAGTCTTCTTCAACTGCAGCATACTGCTTGCTAATGTAAGTATAATCAATGTGGCAGATACTCCCCATTCATTTAAGAGAGCCTCAAGCAGCAGTAACTAAACCCACAGACTTAAGCTGCCAACGCACACCTCATTAGCCCTAAAAAGGATGGCTGTGCTGTGAATTCGAGTGTTCCTTTTCCTGAAGTAACTATAGCAGCAGTGTCTCACCACTCATCCACTTTTGCTTCCACCCCTTTACAGTTAGGAGTATCAAAAGCTAATGGGATACATCTAGGAAAGTTCTCTGAATAAAGTTTAAAAAAAAAACCCCAAGATCTACACACTTCATGCACTTCATGCACTTCATGCATCAGCTACATTTACAGTTTTATAAAACTTTTTAGATAACACTGAAAACACACCCCATAACCCACATAATGGCTCCACTGTGACTGGTGATAGGAAAGGAAGAGCAGCATGTGCTCGATAATGCTTTATATTACTTGCACATCAGCTTAACCAACAAAGCTGCCCAGAAAAGAGGTTTTTTTTTTTTTCACTTTTGGATAAGCTGACCAACATAATATTCATTGTTTCAGTTTTCCACTTGAATCAAAATATCAGTTCTTTACAAATAGTTCCACCATTTGAGATTTGTTCTCTCCAGTCAGCAATTTTTCTTTTGCTATACAAAATTTTAAATACAAGATCATGAGTTTTGAACAAATAATACCTGGCTTTAGCATGACAGACAAGCTGGTGAGAACAGGCTGAAGCAGTATTGTATGAATAAATTACAATAGTGTTACCTCCTCTACTCAACAAATCATCATCATCTTATTTCATTACCTCCTTGATAAAAACAATTAATTCATATACTAACAATGCAGAGCCATGTTTGCTCTACATTCAGTAAAGGTCAACTTCCTACACTGAGATGCAGACACAGAAGTAGGATTATTGAAGATGACATTTTCTGTTAACACTCTAATCACCTGAAAACAGCAAAGAAAGACCGATGCTTTCCGTTGTGACTTAACTGGAAGTTTGTCGTCATTGACTTGTCATTACCATACACACTAAAGAGCCATCTTAAGCTCTCCAGTAGCCTAGTCTAGAGACTCGTCCTCAAGCAACGTTTTTCTGAGCTGAATTCCTGTCAACTCTTGTGAAAATAGACTTAAGCACCTAGTTGTACTATTTATTTGAAAGAAAACTCAATGAAAAGGTTATTTCCCATCAAAGATGCAGAGAACCTATGCTGTGAGATAGTAATGTAGTAACATCATAAAATGACGCATTAAAGTACTGTTAATGAGAAACTAATGGTGCATAGGGAAAGAGAGTTGTGGGTGACCTATTTTTCCTAGCGGAACAATACCTGGGCCTGAATAACTTCCTCCAAAATTATAAGAAAGGCTGTTGTCCGCTGAGATATGGGGTTTTCCCTTCTATCATTTTCTACACTAAAACATCTTTGTGCCTTCTCTCCCAATGCAGGTTTTTCTAAGAGCCGGAAGACTAATTTAACCTACACTCATTGGCAACCCTTATGTGTCATCATGCCAATAATGTCTCAAGAAGTTGAGATGAGCTGAACTGCTCATCTCAAGAAACTGATATGAGCTACACCACCTCAGTTATTTCTTACCATCTCATGCAAAGCTTCTCACAACAGATTTATTTTGGACTGACACTTATTAATTCTTCAGAATTTTTATTTGGCTTTAGCACATGATACAGATATAAATCTGTACAAAATTTATTTGCCAATTTTTGAGCGGTTTGACCAAAGTTTCCCATGCTAGATATCTGCCTGAGATGGAAAGACATCAGCCTAATAGCTGAGGAGTTTGCAAGGTTGTCTGTTAAAGAAAAACAGTTTTGGTGATCTTTTTGGAAACTCAGCATCCTTGTTCATGCATCAGGGGCACATCTTTCATTGTCCATGCAAAAAATTTCTCTTTTCTGGGCTTTTACAGTCCGATGTTTTTTGAATTTGGGTGGCCCGTTGGTGTTTCTTTTTTTTTTTTAATTAAGAACCTGCAATGACTTGTCCAGATTTTGAAATTAAATTCCCTGAAGATTATATGCATACTAGATATGCTGAAGACCAGGGCTAAACCAGACCCCTCTTGAAGTTTCCTAAAACATTTATCCTGCATTCACACTGCTAACAAAAAGTGAGAAGGAAAAAACCACAGTTCACACCCTGTACATCTATAAGATGCCAAACCTTTAAGATGACCAAGCATAAACAACTGAGGCACAGAATGGAAAAACTGACAAATAGGGAAGGAGCCAAGATAACAACAATTTTTACTTTAACAGTTTTCCAGAGAAATCACCATTGCTCTCCTCTGATTTACTGAGAAGACCAATATTCAGATCAAATCACTTTGGTTGCTAAAAAGCCCAAGAGCTGAAGGATGCTTCTTCACTTTCATGGAGAAGTGACGAGAAACACTAGTGTGGCACTGAATTCAGAGAGAGGAGAAAACTTGTTGGACAAGGTGGCAAGAATTAAAAAAAAAAATAAAATAGAGCACATAATATAATTAAGGTGGTGGGCAGAGAGATTCGATATTAGACAAAAACACAACTATGGACACAAAGGTATGCATGACTTGTTACAGTAATCACTCTCCACAATCCACACATGGAGCCTAGAGCTTGGATTCTTTCACCAAGGCCTTCCCATTCACTTGGAAGAGAGCATGCTTGCAAAATCCAATGGTTAGCTAGCTATCTTCCAGTGCTGACCAGAAAAGAAGAGCTACTTACCACTTACAGTAATAGGCCTATGTGGCAGATTTAAGCATTCCTACTGGACTGATGACCCAAGACACTAGGAAGTTATCAATTTCAATTTTCAGAGTTTTTTGGGCAAACAAACCAAAACCAACAAAAAAACCACACACACCCCCCTAGGAACATTATGGTAGCATTTAGCTAGGTGCGGTGCAGCTTGCTTCATTCAAGATGGACAGTACTCTCTGAACATTGTTCTACGTACAACCCCATCCCTTGCTG
Source organism: Mycteria americana (assembly GCF_035582795.1). Taxonomy (NCBI): domain Eukaryota; kingdom Metazoa; phylum Chordata; class Aves; order Ciconiiformes; family Ciconiidae; genus Mycteria; species Mycteria americana. The sequence continues at coordinate 99,985,309 of NC_134367.1, forward strand.
CAGTCTAAATAAAACCTGCTCCAAAGAGTGATATTCATTATCAGTAAAAATCTGTGTCTGAAGTATTTGTATTACATCCAGTATTAAGAGTGGATTTTTACTGCCTTTTCCCTTTTGTAATATGGAGGCAACACATTCATGTAAGAAATACTATTTTCAATTGCCCCCTCCAAGAGTAGTAGTTCTTGACACTGAGGACCTTAAAAGACTGTTCAAAACACAGATTTCACAAGCTTTAATTTCAATTGTGATGGGTTTATATTTCTGCAAGACAGGGTCTCAAGTTTAGTGAGTCAGAAGCACACATTAGTGATCACCACTGGCAAAGTGTAAGTGAGCAATGATAATTCCACACCAGAGACAAGAAGGGAACTGGATTATCCAGGATAACTACTGTGAGACTACTCTTTTCTTTCTCTAGCTCCCTACCAAACTAACTACCTCATAACTACCACAATAAAAGAAAAATGGGCTCTGTGCACTCTCTATACAGCCATCTCCATACTATGTTAATTCATCTCATCTTGATGTTATGTGCCTTAATTAAATCACTATCCTATATAACAACCTCCTCTAAATATCTGTGCAGAACAAGAGATGAGGGGCTGTGTAGACAAATAATACATTCTATCACAAACCCACAGAACATGGGATACACACATGCAATTTTTCCTCATTTCCACCTGAGCCAAACAGCTTTCCATTCTAAACAGCTTGTCTTTTCACAAATGTTCATGCACTAACCCTCTTTCAAACACAAGCATGTGTCCAGTACAAAAGACTTCATACCTTCTGGACATGTGAACATGTTAAAGTGTTAAGGTATACATAATGCACATAATAAATAATATATTAAGACACACGCGAGCCCCTGAGCCCACACATACACGGGGCTTGTCGACACCACATTAAGTGCTTTTAGTTAGCTGCTGACCTGTCAACACCATTAGGAGTGCTAGTTTCAGCAAAAGTTTATCCTTAAAGTTAATGGACAATTTACCCAGTGGAGCAAACAGAACAAAATAAACAAAAAAAGCACCTTTAACACGAACCCCTTGACTATTCTGTAGCCTCCTTCAATCTGATAATATTCATATCATCACAAATTGCCTCATCTTCATTCACTTTTTTACTTTCCACTGGCTGTCACAACTATAAAATACTTCTCTCCATACCGAGGGGAGTAAAGAATCCCTACAGCCTCCCACCTGCTCAGGACAGACCTGGGACCCTGGACCCAGTTCATCATCCCTCCCCCACCCCATTTCAACTTTTCATAGCCTCGGCCAAATATGCCTGCCTCCCCTCTCCAGACACAGACTAGAGTTCCCACTAACTCAGCAATACGAAAACTCCAGTTTCCCTTTTGCACAAATACTATTCCCCCAATACACACATGTATACAAAGCCTAACATAATCTTCACCTTGTATATGCATAATCCCCACAAATTCATCCTACCCCCCTTTTTCAAATGTACACAAACCTTTCAGGGACTCCACCATTCAATTCTAAATATCCACCCAAACCTCCCCATTTTCTTATAACCCATGGTAATCCCTGGAAATTTACCCACAAGAAGAGTGCATCGATGCTCTTATAGACAGAAGGTTACACTGCCTGACACCTGTCACAAATATAGATACCTACAGTTCTACAACTCCCCAAGACATGCATAGACTTTTCTTCAAACAGCACTAGCACGACTCCAACACAATAGCATTTGCTACATGTTTTCCAATTTGTATCCCATGGCTCAAACAACAAATATCCAGCCTTCCAATTTTATCACAGGCGAGACACCAATTCACAGCTCCTCTCATGTTCCCAGGACACAGACCACACTGCTTGCTGCCCTAGTGCATCTCAACACACAAGAAACAGGGCTCACTGAGCTGCTTACAGCCAGGCATCTCTCTCAACTCCCAATGTGAGCAGCAGATAAACTAACTTACATGCAGTAAGAACATGCATGCCTTTCTGTCCACATACCAGCTCATATTACACACGAAGGTCTCGCACATTAAGTCTAACCACACTAGCCACCAAACAAAACAAGTTCAGAACCTTGTAGCAACCTGTTACCACTGTGCCTGTAAGTTGTACATAGGCTTACCACCCAAAGCCTCCCTCCTCCACAACATTGAGAAGCCAGCCAACTTATCACCTTACTTCTCACAACACACACAACATTGTTTACCTATCGCTCCTAAATTCATATGCCCTCATGTACCACTATTCCTAAATACACGTGGTTTCACCCACCATCCGCATCCCCACGGTATAAACATACCCCTCAACCTACCACGGCACACAAAACAACACACATACAGATTTTTCCAGCTGCCTCCAGCCCATCAAAATGACTCCCTCCCTTTGGCTAGCTACAAATTATAGTAAATATATATCCACGTTTATATCCACTGGGTTCGCAAAGCCAGCAAGCGCCAGACTACAAGAGAGAGCCGCCTTCAACTTCTTTCCCCTTCCACGCTAAAGGCGCCCAGGCACAGCCCATCTGCCTGTGACTTCATCCCCTCCGCACACCACCAGCTCGTCACAAGCACCCAGGCCTAACGACAGCTTCTCCCTCCGACACCAGGGCCGTCCCCGCAGCTCGCCACCTCCCACCACCCCACCCCGTCGGTGAACACCGGCCCCGCCGGGCCGCGGCCCGCCACTCCCCTGGCCCCAGCCAATACACGTGCACAGCCCCGGCCCGCCGGCCGCCCCCAACCCCGCTCCGCACGCAGCTACCGGCACGCCGGCCACCTTCGGCCCCTTCCCCGCCCCGCACACAGCGCTATCCGCACGGGGCCCGGCCCGCCGCCTCCCCCACCCCACACGCAGCGGCCGCCGTGCGGGGCCTGGGCCGCCGGCCCCCCTGCCGCCGCCCCGGCCCGCCCCGCCGTGGCGCACAGAGGGCGGGCCCACCGGCCCCCATCCCCGGCTACACCGGGGGGCTTGGCTTCCCCGCCACTTCCTCGCCGTCCCTCCCCCGTGCGCCTGCCCCGGCAGCCCCGGCTCCCCCGCCGGGAGGCCGTGTCAGCGCGGCCCCCGGCCCTCTTTTCTCCCCCGGCGGCAAGAGGCGGAGGCAGGGCCTGCGCGGCGCCTGCCCGCTCCCCGGGGACGCATACGCAGCAGGCCTTGCCCCTCCGGCCCCACGGAGCAGGCCGGCGCTGCTGCCCCCGCTTCCCACAGCACGCGCGCAGGCCCTGCCGCTCGGTAACACGCGCGCCCAGGCCCGGCCCGGCCTCTCGGCCCCTTCCCCCTCTCTGCCCGCCGCGGCCCGGCCCGGCCTGGCGCGGACGCGACCCGCTCGCCCGTGCCCCACGGCCGGCCCTGACCTCTCTACCTGTCGGCGGACGAGCGCCGGCGTCCCCCGGCGTCCGGGTCCCAGGCGGCCCGGCAGGGCCCGGCCCGGGTGTGTGAGGGCCTGGCTCGGCCTCAGGCGCGGGCCCCCCCGCGCTGGCCGCCACCGGCCGCAGTCGCCGCCCGCTCGCGCACTCCGAGCGCCGCCAGCAGCGCGGACATGTTGGGAGCCCCTGTCCCAAAGGCCGCCGCTAGGCCCGCCCTCCCCGCCGCCCACGTCAGAGCGCTCCGGGAAGGGCGGGCGGGGCACGGCCCCCGGCCCCGCCCCACCGCCCCGCCGCCGTTCCCGGCCGGGCCGCCCCGCGTCCTTCCCAGCCTACTGGCTGCTGCTGCCGTCGCTCATCCCGTCTCGCCCCCTCCCGGTGGCCATTGGCCGCCCGCCCTGCCGGCTCTAGCCTTCTTCAGTGTCACTGGCCGATCCGTTCGCCGCTCACCCGCCAGCCCCGCCCAAAAGCTTTTTCCTGATTGGGCACTTCCCCTCTGCTTTGGTAACTATTGGCTGCAGCTCTTGTCAGTCAAGACGCTAGCGCACGGACTCTTTCTCCGCACTTCTTTTTTATCCGGCCTCGTCGCCTGGGCAGAACTGACGGAAGCGGCTGTCAGCGAGCGCCCTTGCCCCTCCCAACCTCCTTCCCCCCGCCACATCCTCTCCCTCCCGGCGCGGTTTGCCTGCAGGCCATTGGCTCTCAGCGCCGCCAGTCCCGCAGCCTCTCTCGCCCCGGCCGCCGCTGCGCGAAATGGGCGTGAAACGGCCGGTGGGTGCCTTCTCCTGATTGGCCGTCGCCCCTGCCAATAAAGCGGGGCGGGCGGGCGCTAGGGAAGGGCCGGCGGGCGCCGGCGGATCCGCAGAGCGCGTCCCGGCCCGCGCGCCGCTCCGCACGGCGATTGGTCGCGGGGCGGGCGGGGAGGGAGGGAGAAAGGTGCGCGGCCTCCCCCCTGTCCCACGGGGGGCGGCAAGGAGTACCCGTATGTTCGCGCGATTACATCACCGCCAGCCAATCAGGGAGCGCGGGGCCGGTCTCCTGGTCGCGGGAGGGCGGGGCCTCGCGCCCGCCTGCGGGAGCCGTTGCGCCTCATGCGCTGGGGCGGGGGGTGAGGCGGGAGGTCGGGAGCCGCAGCCGGCTCCCGGCTCGGTGGGCGGAGCTGCCATTTTTACCACAGTGAAGAGTGAGGCTGGTGGTACCTCGGCCCTTGACATTCCCTTCCGCCGGCGGGGCTCGAGCGCCGTGGCCCGCCTCAGGGGACGGGCGGCCCCTCGGGGGTGCCCGAAGGAGGCTTCTCGGGGCGGCCCTTTGTGCCGCCGAGCCCGGGTGGGTGCGCGGGCTCGGGAGGACGGAACCGATTACCGCACCGGGGACGCTGGCAACGGGCCGCCTGAAAAGTAACGGCAGTTCGGGGAGGGCGCGAGTGGCAACTGCTCTCAGCCGTCGGCCCCTCCGGCTCCAGCGGGAGCCTCCCCGTGGGAGGCTATAATTAGCCCCCTGCGTGGGCTCGCCTGCCCTTTAACTTCTTTCTCGCCCCAAAACAAAAATGTTTATTCAGGAAGGAACATGAAAATCTGCCTGATGCCTCATAATCCCTTGCTATTCCGATCTTTCTCAATCAACAGGCTGAAGCCAGCTGGAGTTCATCTTTCCGGAGGGGGACCCAACTCCAGCCTCGCCCTGCAGCCCTGTTCGGCAGGTCTGCTGGCTGCAGTTAGACACGAAAGTCTTTCCTCAGAAGCTAAATGGCATCAAGTGATGTCCTTGCCTTACGATCCCAAGTGCCTGAAGTTTAATGTACCATCCATACCAATGGCATCCAAATTCCCACATGACAGTCCACTGCTGCCCTTGTCCCCTTACGTTGAGGTGTTTCTTCCCCACACGCTATATACATCAGCATGAATGTATACTTGTCCTGTATACTTGTCCTGTCATGTATACAGTATACATGAATATATACTTGTCCTTGTCCATGAATATATACTTGTATGCAGGACTTGAGGTCATAGGTTGAAATACAGTTTATGCAGCATTTTTATTATCCATCTGTCTTTTCTGGAGTGTTTGCAAGGGAGCTGGCCCTGAAAAAGTTGGGAACTTTCCCTTCTGGAGTTGGCATTCTCTCCCAGTCTTCACCATAGGCACACTATGCGATTATTTTTCCAGGCTCTCCAGAGGTGTGCCCACAGTACAGAAAATACTATGGAGCTTTTAGCTTTAAGGTCATCAGCACCACCACGCACATTAGAAAACCCTTGCACAGAGCTCTGGAGGCATTTTGAGCTCTGCAGCTCTAAGTTAGAGCTGAAGCTTTGCTTTCTGTGGGTTCAAGTGCAACTACTCCACAACGAGAAGATGGGAAAGGTCACTCCAGAGTGACGCTGCTGTTTCCCACAGCTCTCTGCCAGTTGATAGAGCTGATTGAGAATGAAACCTAGATTGCCTCAGCACAGGCACTCGTGAGCAAGTTCAGAAACGGCCAGAACACTGAGACTGCGGTTAGCCCTCTGCCATAGAAAACTTGCTCATAGACAAGCTAATTTGAGTGCCCAGACCCAGCTGCCAATCAACCTAGTTAACTTTGCAGTGTCCACATGATCTGGGACTCAAGATACTTTTATATATCTAGCTAGGGATTTTTTTTTTTTTTTGCCTTTCCTCAGACATATCTAATAGTCATTTAAACACAATTCATGTATTATTAAAGCAATGACAAATTGGCTAAAAATTGCTGTATCGTCAGGTTGATGTATGTAAAATTCAGTCAGCCTAGATACTACTTGGACTTTTGAAATAAAAACTATTTCAAGCGATTCACCAGGAATTTTTTGAGAGCCTGTCACTCTTTAAAAGTAATGGTAAATCTTGCACAGATTTCAGCAGGTACAGAACTGGGCTGTAATTTTATCAGGTCTCTGTTTACACCCTCTACTTTGCTTCTTAGCAACCTGCCAGAGAGATACCATAGGTAGCAATAGATAATTTTGCTCAGTATGACCAAGGTATACTCAGCTGCTACTGACTCTTCCATCTGATTCACTGTAGCAGCCATCCTTCCTACAGTGACTACTGAAACAAAAATGTACAGAAATACTGAAGGAAATCACGAGTTAGTCTTTCGGTTGTCATTCAAACCTTCTGACCCTGCCTTTCTCCTTGCTTCTAGGTTCGACACTTTTGTTCTTATCCCCTTCATTTCACCTTCAGCTCTAACTGCATATATCATTTTATAACAAATTTAGAAAAAATAAAATACTTCCTTATCATATCACCTCACTACCAGTACAACCTTTACAGAATTGACATCCCAAAATGATAAATATTACCTTACATTATCTCCAATGTAATAAATCATATCCCCTATTGCTTCTCAAACGTGACCTGCTTAAATGTTAGAGATTAACTAAAAATCTACACACGAGTCCTTAACCCAGCGTAAACAGCACATTCCTAATCACTAGAAAATGTGCATATCTGGCTGGTTTGTGTGGGCTAAAACTAAACGCTAGCATTGCTCAAGAGGTGTGTGTGGCAAGAGGCGTGTAGCACAGGGACAGGCAGCAGGGGCAGTGGGTGAAGTAATAAGTCGGTGAAATAATGGTTATATGTGGCAATGCGGAGTTAATGGCTAATCTAAGGATTTTGTGCCTTTTCGTGGCTGGCCCCAGTTAAGCTTCGTGTAAGATTACTAAAGCAGGATATTGTTTGTGAGAATATATGTGTGTCAGATCGACCGTGACGTGTGCTTGCCTGAAAGTGTGTGCATTTTTTAATATATGCAATTTCCATCTAATTCTTAGTAGTGGTGAAAATAACTATGAACTATAGAAATGTTAACCAATAAATGGGAAGTAGATTGTACAGGATGAAGGTAAATTGCAAACAACTTTTTTTGATACTGTACTTAAAAGGAATGAAAGTGAGTTCTTGACATATAGAGTCTTTAAAATTCCCTTTTTTTTAGGTTCTATTGTTGTTGGTGAACAGATTTGTCCTTTTAGGATTAGCTGTTGATGAATTTAAGAATTAAATGTTTCATGTTCAAATGAAGGAGCTGTAAAACAGGTCTTGACAAAATAGGAATCACTTTGGGAAGGTACTGTATCTGACTGTTTTTACATTGTTATCTCAACTTTTACCTCTGTTTTTGAGCTTTAAAACAGCTTTTCATCTGAAGAGTGTATCCATCTAGTGTTTTAACTGGCCTTCACACTGGTTTGACCACAAGTGGCAGCTGCTCTAGTTTCACAAGAAAGCATTCTCAGACACTGAGAATATTCATGGTACATGAATATTTTTTTATCTGCAAAGCAACCAAGCTCTTTCATTTTCAGCTGAGTAACTTCCCATGGAAATTAATTCACTAAACAACAGTAGTTAAGTTCTTCACCACTTCCCTGTGTACCCCTTCTAGATTACACCATCTGTGAAGAAAGGAAGGAAATCACCACAGATAATAAGGTCATCTTCATATTTAGAAATGAGCGGAGAAAATTTGGAAAGATTCATGTAATATTTTGCCTTGGTTTTGCTCAACAAGAGGAAGATTAAATGCTAATACAACAATGGGGAATAGGAAGAACATGGGATGGGTAGCAAAGCAGACAAAGGCAAAAACCAAGTAATGTTAATGTTAATGTGTCAAAAGGAATAACTGAAAAGTGGATGTACCATTTCCAGCATTTTGGGGAAAAAATGGAGGAATTTCATAAAACGGTTCAGGACACCCTCCTTGTGGTAAAAGAAAACTTGTGGAGTTCCCAACTGGAACGTGTGGATTAGAGGGGGTTTGCAGCTGAGGAAACACAGAAGTAAAAATAAAGATGGGTAGTAACATCCTATGTTAAGGAAGCAATGTTCTGCAAATAAAACATAGGGAATAAAACGGCTCATAATTTAGTTCCAATTTATTTTTGGAAAAGATGGTTACAGAGCGTACTGAGAGGAGAGGGCTGTGAGAGCATTACAGACCCCTGGTGGAAGTTCTGGAGGTAGCTAGAAAACTCTGTATTATTAAAGAGATGGTACTGACTGGATGCAAAGAACCAGTCAGTGAGATTTCAAATTCCCAGTTAATAGTTTGGGGAATACATGCTACTCATTATTGGGGCCAGAAATTCTGGACTGTGGTAGTCAATGAATTCCTCCTCCAAACTGTCACTGAGCCTGTGAGAAGCAAAGCTTTTGGATGATTCAAGAATATGCCCTCAAAGGCCTGACTGTAGATAATAACCCTGGAGTAGGTGATCACAAGTTGTGTGATGAGAGATAGGGGTGAAAAAGTAGAACGTTCTCGATTTCAGAAAGGCAAACTGTGATAAATGAAGGTACCTGGCAATAAAATCAGCTTGTATAATGAAAGTAGAAATTTGAATGTGGAAGAAGCCTTAGGTATCTCAAAACCAAAATTGCTAATTCCATTGGGATTCTGTATCTCACACAAGGCAAAAAGGTTTACAGGTAGAGGCTTCAACTGGAAGAGAAGTGGCATCAAGAGAGAAGTAAGAATTATAAGCAGAAAGCATATAATAAAACAGAAAAAAGTCTGGTTCAGGAAAGATCTCAAACATCAATAAATGTGAGAAAGAAAGCAGGAAATTGGAAAACCAGGTTAATTTAGACCTTGCGTATGATATCTGGAAAACTAGCAAGTTATCCAGCTGTACCATAATATTGTAAGAAAGAAATGATGTTGCTTTCCAATGAAGAAGAAGTGAGGATCAGAGATAGTCTACATCTGATTCTAACACTAAATGCATATTTTGTCTCAATTTTCAGTAAAGACGGTGATGCTGAACGCAGGGTTAGAGGGCAGGATGGCTAATAGCTAGGAGGGAAAGGAAATTGCTAGTATCACATATAAAATGAAAATAAAACACAGTCTACAGCCTCTGGGCAGAAAGAACAGATAGATAATGCCCATTCCAGAAGTCAGAAAACAGCATCAAATGAAATCACTTGTCTCATAGTAAGCTTTTTAAAGTAAGTATAGCAGAAAATGAGAAAGAGTAATGTTTGTTTACAAAAGGTGGACCTTACCAGATTAACCTAGTACCTTTCTTTGATAATATCATCCAACTTCTAGATGCAGGAGGAGGTGATAGGAATTAGCAGAGCAGTATCAGAGACTAATGGAGGTGATGGACTATCCATAGAGGGTAAAGCAAAATCTAATGATCAGAGGTGAAGTATCTGAGTAAAGGTTGTTCTCTTCCCGCCCCCCCCCCCGAAATCAGTTTGGGTTTAAACCTATTAGATAGCATCCTTAATGACACTGACACTAGAAGGTGGTGAGAAATAAATTTGTTAATGATCCAGTGCTCAGAGGAACCAACACTGAGGGGAACCAGGAAACCATACGCAATTAAACTGATGGAGAAATAGACAGGCAGTTAACTTCAAGAGTATAAAAGCAAGACCTTTGGGGACTAATATCAGAAATTTCCTCTAGCAGCTGGGAGCTCATCACTTCAAAAAGATGATGAAGGAGGACAGAATATTCTAGTTTATCACAGCATGGTATGACATGCCATTCAGTTTCAGCAGTAGAATCACAAATGCAATCTTAAGCCTGGCTGGGCAACAGGTTGTGCCTTCACACAGGCACTTCATTGGCAGTGTGGAAGTGCTTATTCAGAGCTCCACACAGGCAGCCATGAGCTGGCTTTGAGATGTAACATACTGAAGGGGTTGATGTGCCGTGATTATTTCTGTTGCCTTCATTGGAGCTTTGCTCATGTTGTTAAATTGGGTAGGGACAGCCAGCCACAAGCTGTCGAGCCAGCTTCTAATTAAGCCATGACTTAGCATGGCTTAATAAGTTACTACTCCACAGACAAGCTGTAATAACTGCCTGTGTGCATGCTCCCAGCTCATCCAGCTGCTGAAGTAAAATGTGTTAGTTTAAGCTACTATATGCTGCTATAGCATCCTAGCTGATAAGCAATAATTTGCCTTGGTAACCCAATCACTTGTGAGCATATGTTCATGCTTTTCGTCCGTGCTACTGGGAAGCTCAGAACTCAATGCAGTATTGTAGGTAGCATGGGAGACAGACTAGAAGTGTTAGTTTTGTTAACTTCTTGCTGAGGTGTCTCCTTTTGCAGTCTAAAATCTTGCTAAACGTTTTACTTTGATGTTAGAATACCAAATTTTGCTTAGACTACTTTCACCCTAATGTGTCTTCATCATTATTACTGCCCTGGTTTGTTCTTCACTATCTGGACTTTAGATTACTTTTTCTACCCTTTGACTGAAGTATTTTAAGAGAGCTTAAAATGTTTTAAGAGAGCTTAAAATGCTTTAAGAGAGTTCAAAAGCTTAAGCATAATCAACTGTAAAGTACTTATGTTCTTATCTTTTAAGCTTATGTTCTTGAAGAAGTCAATCAAGTTTGCCTAGCAAGCTTGCTTTTAGGCTCCATAAAATAGACGACTTCTGGGAACAATATCCTCTCAATTTTCAAACATCTTTCAAATGCTGTATAGATACAATGTTATATAGTACAGACCATTCTAATGAAAATTCAAAAATAAGCATGAGATTGAAAAAGAAAACAAAATTTAAATCTGAAGAGATTCTCACTGAAATATGCAGCTTTTAGCTGAGATATATTACTGTCAATGCAATTCCATTGCTACTTTTCCTGCCCACTTACACTTCTGTCCTAAGCATGTCTCTAATAGTAATCTAATGACAACGAGTTAACACCTTCCCACTTAATCTTTGTGATGTTTTCCTAATTCATATGGAACCGCTATTACTGTTAATTCACTATTTTACCCTTCCTTACTGTAACCATGAAAAGTAATCGCCTGGGAGAGCGGCAAAGGTTGCTTCATAAAATCAGTGACACGTTAAAAATACTTTCCCACATTTCCATTCACCATCATCTCTTTTTCTCCCCCTTGTTAAGGCAGAACAACAGCTTGAGGGCCCTAGTGAGAGAGGGGGCTGGTAACACACGCTGTTCTCACCTACCCATGGGTAAGAGAAGCTGCCTGGAGTGGGGCAACACATCAGGCAGAAGCAATCTATCTATGCGAGTGGTTTGTATTATTCGAGGACATTTCTGGTAAGGGCATTCTGTTAAGATCAGCCGAGCTGTTAAACTGGAATGGATGTGACTCATCATCCTTCTGAGGGGAAAAACACCAGCAGCCAAACCGTGCACAGTGTGAAGGGTTGTCTTAACACGCACTCGAAACATTAACGATAAGCAAAGAGGGTCTTGAGAAGATATTTTAGATTTTTTTTTTTAAAGACTGAGGGGGAAAAAATGTCTTCTTTTGACAGAAACTTCATGCGTGTCCAGTAGGTCACTGAACCTTTTCCTAAAGAACTGAACTGCAGCAGGGACTGTTGAGTAATTTATAGATGCATGCAGCTGATGCATACCAGTGTAAGTAGAAAGGAAAGGTGGCAAGAAATCAAACAAACCAAGAAAAGTAAGCCCACAGGAAGGGAAGGGCCCCTGTTTCTCTAAAATCTTGTAACGTCTAAGCAGTGCTCTCTGGTATCCATCCCCAGTGCTGCACAACCCCAGAGGAAATGGCCCAGCAGGCCGGAGCTGCAGACGTGACTGGTTGTGAACTTGCTAATGGAAACGCTTGGTGGTGACTCAGGGAAAGAGAGGCACCAATAGCAAACCCGTGCGGTAAGATCAACGGGCTGCACACCAGCTTGCTGGGAGGCAAAGCTAATAAGCGTGATTGGCAAGAGGGATAACGCTGACTCCAAATGCAGCCCCTCTCTAAGTTGTTACCGAAAAAAAAAAAGTTAATTCTTCCTTTTCTGCATTTCTGTAGGGTGGTTTGATAGGTGCTATCCCTGACCATCAAAGTGTCAGACGCTTTGTCACATTGCGGCCATTTCAATTTTGAGCTCTGAGCAAAGAGCTTAGCCTTCTGCATGCTAAATCCAGGTACATCTCCTGCACTGTCTTGCAGTATCCACAGTTCAAAAATTAACATTTTTAATGTTAAAACATATAAGCATGTAATGAATCTTCACAAAGAAAAGCGAAGCAGAACGTAGGCCAGGTTTCATGTTGCTATTTATTAAGGTTTTTTTCAATTAACAGGGGGGAGGGGTGTTTCCGATTATGTACTAACGGACAGAACAACTGTTTTAAGGTAAAAATGTTGTATTTAGTTTTGAAAGTATTGTTAATTCCTCCTTTCTCTAGTTATTAAATCCTTCCTAAAAAAGAAAATGTGTGTATTCTTACTAGCATATCCACATGGAGATTATTCATGACAAGGTTATTAATTTATATAAGCTATTCTTCTGGCTTCTAGAAATTATATTAGTGTCTGGACAGAAAAAAAAACCCCGCTCAGATACATTCTCACCATAGTGACCTACGAGAGAACTGTCACAACAGAAGCTGCTGTTGCCACTACAATTTCCAGAGCTCCTGCTGTTCGTGTTGCTGCTGAAGAGAAAATCCACTGCCCTTCGCTGCACTTAAAGCTCAGTAAGATCAGATTGCAGCTTAAAGATAATGTTCACACTTTACTGTACATCAGTATCAAAGAGAAAACGAGATGATCAAAATATGCCAGCCATAATAATAGTGTCAACATTAAGTATGCTGTGTGCTTCCTTCGAGGTACCGAGTGCTCTGACTCCCTCCTGTTTCAGCAAAGGGAAACTAGCATCGTGATCACAGCCTTTGGGTTCAGCTCTGCTCAAGCCGGAGTGCCACTACTCCTGGTAAGAATACAAGCCAGGTGAGAAGCAGAGGATTGATCCCCCTCAAAGGAAAAATAAAATCTAGTGGTGTTTTTGAATCACAAAAATAAATCAGTAATTGCAGTTATCAAAGAGAAAATATACGGTAAGAATAGGCGTGTTGTCTCTCTGCACGATGAATGTTATGAACTCTGTTCCCACGGTCCACCAGAGGACTGCCGGTTAACATAAGTGTGTTGCAAAGGTGCCTGTTTGCCAACAGGGCAACTGAGTAAAATGTCTAAAGCGTACCTTTTGAACAGGCTACCTCTTACCCAACTAATTAAGTGTTCTTCAAATGATTAGAAAAGATTTTCTAATTTTGAAGATAATCTAAAGGTAGTGACAACAGGACATCAGATTTTAAATGTGAATGTTCAACTCCAGAGAAATGAGCAGTTTCATGAATTTCACACTCTGCAGCATAAAAAATGAAACAAAACCAAAAAAGTCTTGGTAATGAGACTTGACATTTTAAAAGCAGTATTTCTGGAAGTAAAAGGGCCCCCAGAAGACCTCCGATTAGCCTGCTCGCTGTCAAGAAACTCTGGAATAAATAACTCTGAGAGAAACTGCTGGGATATCTATAATTACCTATGGCTACAGGAATTAGAGTTGGAAGTTACTATGAGAGTTGTAAAGCCTCTGATATGATAAAGCGAGGAAGTAAGAGAAATGAAAATTATTTGAGAAAATGCTCCAAACCCTAAACTGATCATCATTATTAGTGACATCTCATGTGTGAGCCCTATGAATAAAGTAATCAATTTTCCACAAGCTGCGAGGTTAGGATCTGACATACAGTTGATAGTTTTATTATATATAATTTATAAGATCTTAAAAAGCCATGAAAAAATGTTCATAATAGGAGTTATGCTGTCTGGGAAATGGAGACCCAGATCAAATAATTCAACTGACTTGCTAAGCAGGAAGGTAAATCTAACTTCAGAAATCAATGTGTCAAAGGATCACTGCATATCAAACATGATTCAGTTCAAGACAAGCGTAAACAGATTTCATTTGCATTCATCTAAATAGCTCAGGTTGATCAAAACTACCATACAATATATTAGAATTTTCTCTAGATTGAAGGAAGCAAGGGAAGGGAGATGGTCCAAAGAAATGTTCTGAGGTTTACCCTCCCTTGCAGTGAGGGAAGTCCCTCATACTTTGGGTGGAGGCAGGCAAAAACCCAACCGAGAAGTACATCCTGAAGTGCAGCCGTACTGGCTCCTTGGCTCCCGGAGGCAAGCTGTCAGTGACTGCCAGAACAAGGTACATAGTGAAATTGGATTTTCTTGTTTCTATGCTTTTTGTTTGTGTGTTTAAGTTTGTTTCCATTTTGTAATCAGAAACTTAACCCTTGCTTTGCTAGTATAATCTTTTTTTCCTTATTTAACTTTGCCTGGTAATAACAGCGATTTCAAGTAACTGTGGCAAGCACAAGGCATATTATTTCTGAAGAAGCGTCAAGTTCAAATAAATGAGTTGGCACACATACCTTTAGGATACCCACAACCTAGGAGAAATTTGAGAAACCAAGGCATTTCTTAACAAATAGCAAGAGGAGAGAATTGGGGGAGAATTCTTTCCAGTGGGGTATTAATTGAACACATGGGATTGTAGAATTGCAGATGCCCAACTGAGATTAAATCTTTTGGCGGTTACACAGTGCTCTGGCACTACTGAGGATGCAACGTATAGCAGGGAAGGAGGGGTGAGGCAGAAGAATAGGTGGAACTCCAAGACAGTCAAGCGAGAGTGCCGCAGGGAACCCCAGAGTGCATGATGGCCAGGATAAGCCAAGTGAATATCTTGCATTTAGAAACAGATTCAAGAAATTTAAATATTACATTCCATTGCAAACGGGCTTAAGAACAGGAGAATTCCAAAAGGTGGTAAAGAAAGAACGACAACAGACACTGGAGAGCACTACTGTGCAAAGCTCTTCAATGGCACCAAGCTCAGCTTTTTCATAAAGAGGGGAAAAGAAAATTTGAGAGGCTCCACAAGTGAAATGTAGTAAGTGCAAAGAAAAGAACATAGTGAACACTGCCAAACACACTTCTGGCACTGTCATATCACAGTAGGATACTTAAAAGTGGATGCCAGCAGTGTATAAGCTATAGAGATACAGAAAACCTCAGTGGCAGTTTATTCAGGATACAGGCTTTGCAATGGTGTATGTTTATCCAAGATAGGCCAGTGTTAGCTGAAACACCATAAACCGCTTATTTGCGTTGCTAGATGGGGCTTGGGAATTTTTACTCCTTGAAAAGAACATTACTTTTTTCAATTACCAGCACGTCGCTATTACATGATTATATTTTTTGCAAATCAGGAGTAAAAGAAAGGAAGATACAGTATTTGCAGAGACATCGAAAAGAGCAGGGGCATTCGACCTCCAGTGGCTTTGACATCCAGGTTTATTTATTCAGTCTGTGACCCTCTGCGATAGGCTGTAGGCAAGATGACTAGCTCCGGTAGTGGCAGTAGCCTACTTCTTACCACCGTGCCTTCCAGAGGCCCTTTCCCTGCCCAGCAATAAAACACAGGAAGGACCAGAGCCCCTTGAGAAAGAAGGCTTTTAGAAATAAGCTACTGTCAGAACAATTAATCCGTAATCACTCTTTTCTCCTCACAGGTCTGTGGTACCACTTGGAGAGAAGGAGACCAACAGTGAGCTGTCTGAATTACTCGGCGATACTGATCTACTCTCGGCTTCTGTATTTCCTGGGCACTCATCTCTTCAGCGTGGGAAACTTGCTGCAAGCAACCTGTTGTATATATTCAGTAATTACGGCACTTTCAAGAAATTGCCATGTCCTGCAGCAAAGGATGGGCTTCAGTATATGGCCCTCTCCTATCACTAGAGAAAGGTGTAGCACCTCTACTACATCTCTACTACAGAGCATCTGTCAGGAGTTCAGCAGAGCCGAGTCCTTTGTGCATGCCCGTTTGATAGAAATCATGGATGGTCTCAGATAAAACGTAGACTGTGACTGGCAGTGCAACAGCAAGAGAAGGAAAGTTAATAGGCAGAACATACAGGGACTGAGACAGAAACACGTATTTCAACTTCTGTTCAAACCTTGTCATACAGCTGTGTGGTTCTCCTTGTATCATGCCCCATTACATACAGAATCTTAATGACCACTGAGGGTTGAAGTAACAAAAAGAAGAAGTTATACTCTGTTTTCATGCACATTTCACTCAAACCACAAAACCAACAACTTCTGAATTCTAGTGACATAATTACAAGAAAGGCCTGTGTGAACAAGGATGCGGGCAGGAAGGTGTGACTAAAGACTTAAAGTCTGGGATTTTGTTTTCCAAAAGCAAAACAAAGGACTGTATACCCAAAGTACAAGGAATTCAGTGAAGCAGAAACCACAGGGGATGAAGTGTCCACTCATCCAGTACTTGGAGATTTAGAGGACAGGGCAACTGAGTGAATCCCAGAGATGAGAAGACAGAATCATAGACGAACTCATGCAGATTAGGAATCATGCCTGACTGACTGCAGGAGCAAGAGAAGTAAAACACATAGCCCCAAAACACTGTCAAAGCTGACATGCTTTTGAGAAATGACAAATTCCCGGAGAAAGAGGGAAGAGCATGTGGCTTGGGGGCATCAACTTTTCTTTCAGAATATTGGAAAGGTGGAGAAAAGTCTAGAGACCTCATTCAATTTCCTGAAGCATTCGATTGTGTTTCTTTTGGGGGGAGATACATGCATCTCATTTTCTGTTGCTTGAACATTCATTAGTCATTTGTCAGAAGAGTTTAAAAAGCAAATCATGCAGGAGCAGTCCAAGCAAAATATTTTTTTTCTCTCCCTTAGTCTTTCTGTGGAGGGAGAAGAATCCTGGGGTGAGGATGAGACTATAATAAATCCTGATTTAACAAATAGATGAGTCTGTATCAAAGAGTATGAGATGGAAGAGAAGCATTTATTTGGTTCCAAGAGAGAATCTCACTGGCATTCATCTCTTCAGTCACTGCAGCTTATACTGTAACAACAACAATTACTTTTCAGGCTGCTACATCACATCAGATTTTAACCAGAACTCGGAGAGAGACAAGTAATTGGACTGATCATGTTCCCATTAAAGTCTGCCATGCAATTCCTATTTACTTCAGAAAAAGCAAAATCAGTCTGAAGATATTTGTAGTAGCGTTTAAAGAATTGCTTTCACACCTAGTTTTATACCATTTAATTCTGTTGACTTCAGTGGGATAATATATGATTTTCAGTCTTAAAAATAAAACCAGAATCAGGTCAATTTGTCTTTTTATTAATTATTCATTGCCTAAGCCTGGGGACTTATCGCAGTTGAGGCCCATATGCACTGCTGCTAAAGCCATAACAAAAAGGCAGTGATTATGTATTAGGCCTTTAGGTCCATAGCATCAGTAAATTATCACTGCTTCTATATACCTGCAGTGTTTTCAGACAGACCTTTGTATTTGGAAAGTACACTTGCACTTATCCACGTTATTTTAAAAATTGATTTCAAAGGATTCTGCAAAACATAATCTGAACACACATTTAATAAGACATAAATACAAATTAAGGCAACCATTGAAGAAGTGTATCTGTCTCTGTAGTTAAAGCCTACTAAATTAAATTTTAAAGAATTCACTCAGACTGGAAATCGTATCACTGTGTGTGGGCATAGAGAAGGCTCAGTAAATTCTGGCTCGGTGGGTGAGTCAGCATGAGTCATCAGCAGACATACCATCCTACGGTTATATGAATCCGCAAGGTACATTTAGAAACATTTCACAGTAACAAAATAATGCCATCCTCCTGCTTTTTGTCTAGATGACATTAATGACAGCCCCAACTTTCCTAAAATATTGTAGGTGTTCTCAGCTCAACATGGGAGGTTAAAAAAAAAAATAAATCCCTCTTTATTTTGGTATTTTCATTAAGCAAAGCTAACACAAATATGAAAAGCCGTTAGGAAAGCCTCAGGTTTTAAATAAAATCATTTGCATAGTTGCATTACACTGAGGGGCAACTGAGCAACATCTGCTTTTCAGGTGGATTTCTGATCACTTGATTGAAACACAAGGAGTTTCTTTTTTCCCTCTCTTCCGATTTTAATTGTTTCCATCACTCAAAATTTCAAGTGGGTAATAAGATGCTATGACAAATGAAGTTATTTAGCTGACATCACCAACTGTGTCATAAGCAAAATAGTGTCAATTTTGTTCGGAAAGACTTTTTAATTGTGGCATCTTATTGAAAGACTCCGAATGCAATATAGATGAGCATTTGTAAAGCTGAAACTATTCCTGCTTTCTCCTCTTCCACTTTTCTTAATTCCCATGGAAAAGTTAAATTGTTTACTCCTTATATTTTGCTCCTTCTCATATTAATTTTGGGAGCTCTAATATTTACTTTTTCTTTAGTTTTGCTAAAAAGTAGGGAAACTTCACAAGTAACGTGGCTGTGCTTACAATCTAGGGAAGGGACTAGGACTGTTTGTGGGCATATACGTACACAGCTATTTGGCCGACTGACCACCTCGCAGCCCAGCCTGGAAACCAAATGCGCTGCCACGATTAGTCATCCGCTTGGATCCCGCTTATTACAGTGATGCCACACAGATGCAGCCAGATCCACAGCAGCTAATCTAGTTACAAAGCAGAGGCCCTGGTTCTATCAGATACGTTAAAATCTGTGTAAATAGAAATGGCTTAACCTCTTTTTAGGCCGCAGACTCTTGTTTCCTGCTCTCCCGATAGCTTGGCAAATGCATTCTGAATTGGTTTTCTCATTATTCTCAAGGGGAGGATGTTTCCTGGATTTACTCCTATTATGTTTTGGTTTACTAACTGATTCCTTTCCCAGGTAAGTTGTCTCTATATCACTTGCTTGGTATTTCAGGCAATTGATATTGCCCTTCATTTGCTCTTGCTATGTGCTAGCAGTCTTAATAAAAACTTGTGGGTTTTTTTTTTTGTTCTGTGAATTATGTATTAACACTTCTACCCTGAGTAAAGAGGGCACACGTGCTTGTGCTGCTGCCTCTGCCTATTTTTGTAAGGCATTAACCATAGTTGGAACTTGTCTACTGGATGGGGCCCTTTGGCTGGATGAGGAAACACCAATTTTGTGAATCTTGTTGAATTTAGGAGTGAACTACTGTCATTAGGACAGGTAGCCTTTGGCACACCGTGCAGAAGAGCGTAGGCCCCTTGAAGGCTTTGCAAGAAGCTCTGAGGGCAACGTGTTTTCCAAGTGTCAGAGGCACCTTAATGCTGGATTTGGGCTTCCAGTCTTCAAGTGCAACCACAAGGACAAACTCAAAGCCGCTTTTACCAAACACCTACGCTGTTTGCTCGCTGGGCAATCGGGGTTGCCAATTCCCCACACACAGCCCAAAGATTTCAGCACTTAACCCAAGTTGTGAATAAAATCAGTTAGCGACATGTCTGTTTCTAATAGCTTGCATGTGGCAAAAAATGCACACAAAGAAAATCAGAAATACTTTTCTTCAACCATGTTCACTCAATAATACTACTCAGTAATAATTTTACTTCAAATATTTTACTCCAAGTCAAATCTCATAGGACATTGCTGCTTTTTGACTGTAAACAGTAGAGAATGGAAAACCTTTTCTGCAGAAAAACTCATTACTGTAGCGTTACATATATGTATGCAATATACACTTTTGTACATATACATACTTATCTTTTTAGAATATATTCTCAGCATGTAGTCTTTCCACAGAAAGTCAATATTCAATATGCTTTGCATATTTTAAGCTGTGTTTTATACAAAAATGTAAAGCAGTGTCTATTTTAGTAAACTCATTATCAAATGTTGCTGGAAGCAACACTCAGTCTGCTGTTTTATTGCTCTTTCTTCAGCGTTCCCTGCAATTAAAGTGGGTTGATGAACACTAATTTAAATTATCAAAAATGAGGCAAATTCCCCATTTCCTTATGCTTTTTATCAGCTACTGAATTTCACATTTTCTGTAATTCTAGGGGACTTTATTTCCAATCTCACTATAAATAGGGGACATCCACTCTGGTAACCATACCACAGGTTCAGAACAAAGGATTTGTCAAAGATGATTTCATATCTGGCTGCAGCAGATGACATAATGAAAGTAATTCTTGAGTTACTTTTGAGGGAGGATCCCTCTTCCAACAGAGGCCATCAGACCCTGAAGGAGACACATGGAATTTCCTTTTCTTTCACCACAAGTCCTTCCAGAAGAAACCTCAAAACTGAAGTTCGCAGACTCATACCTAAAAACTTCCAGTCAGACCTACAGAGATTGAGACCTTGTGACTAATCCAGTGAGTAGACCTACAAGAGGAAAAACCTCAAGGTGTATTTACCTCCTTTCCTCCCTTCAATGCTTTCAGGTGCATTTAAAAGCAAATTCCTCTGCCACGTGAAAGAGCCACAGTTCCTGTTCAGCATCTCACCTGCCTGGGCAGCGGAAGCTGGAGGCTCCCGGGTGCTCTGCCAGTTCCTGCTCACTCCCGTTCAGGCTGCCTGAAACCGTGGGATGCGTTGACGCCCAGGTCTTTGGTATCTCTTGGGGTTGGGGCTGCTCCTCATGTCAGCTACGCAGCTATTGAATGGGCATCCCAAAAAGCATTTAGGTACCTCAGTCCACTTCAGACCTCACGTAGGACTGAATGAGAAAATTCCAGCCCCTGTGACTGGGTAACACGATGATATTGTAAGTCTTGCTCCAAGGGTTTGGGAGACTTATTCTTAAAATTCTGCATAGCCCCTGTAGTATTTTACATAGTGCCAATTTTCTGATTTAAGTCATTCCTGAATGCACTTATGACATCACTCTCTGTTTAAATAGACAGTGGATGAATTCAGCTAAGGAAATTTGCCGTCATTCTGGATCCTTGCATTCTGTGTCCTTGCTGGAAAGGGACTAGTAAAGGCTTTTTCTATTCTAGCAACAGGAGGATTTCCTGAGATGAAACTGCTGAGTAATCTTGGTAATTTTCCAGTATGCTGCTTCATTTAATGCAATTTTGAGCATCATTTTCATGCCTGTAGCATTTAGGTAATTGCTAGCTAAGAGTTGCTGATAGTATCAAACATTCAGTTCTGCCATGCAGACCTACTGCTACGTTTTTCGGCTTTGATAAATTGGATGTCAAGATCAGGTACAAGTGTTGATGTTTCAAATAAAAACAGAGAGAAAGTGGGAGAGAGAATGAGCAAAAGAGGGAAAGGAAGGAACGAAGGAAGCAAGCTCTGGAGAAAAAGACTAGACTAAAGTTTTTCATTAATTAATTTGTTTTGTAAAATAGCTGTTTAACACACAAACATGTTAAATTATTTTTCAGCATCCTTAATTTTCCTACTTGTTTGATAAAAAGTCAAATAAAATTTGTAAAAGTAAAAACGATTCTGTCATGCTTCCAACTAAGCTTGTTCATTGATGGTGACCCTTATAGTTTGGCAATATTTCATATCACTTCAAGTTTTTTTTTTTTTTTTCACAAATATAATGACTATACAAAATGCAGGGCAGTGGAGAATCTGACAGTATTTTACAGGTCTATATGTATATTTGTGGACTGTATGCATATACATATATTTGTGTAATTTTGATAAAAAATGAACATCATAGCTTTGACTTAAAACTAGCCAAAGCTACCTGAGTTAATTCACATGCATAATTTTCCCCCATAAACCTATGAAAGTAGGCACTGCTTGGCTCAGGCTACTGCAGCTACAGGCAGAGAGGATGGACGGCTGGAGGTGGCAGGGCGCTGGGGACATGGACATGAGAGACAGAAAGGCTAGGGGTGCGTGGGTGATGATGAGGTCCATAGAGCATAGCTGTAAATAAAAAAATAAATAAAAATAGCTAAATAAGTGCCAGTTGTTTCATTTTCTCTTTTTGCACACCAATATGTTTATGCAGACTGACTGTGTGCAGTGCTAGTGTCTGAAAAAAAACTTGTGCAAGTGGCTGAGCTAGCTTTTACGGGGTGGGAAAGTGGGAGGCAGTGAGGAGGCAGCGGTAGAAATTGCAGATTTTACATGCTTAGGAAAAAAACCGCGTCAAACACGAGCGTGTAAAAGCTGCTGGGTGTCAGAGTGCATAGTGCTGAGCCAACATTGTTCTGCTCTCTGAACTGATTGATGAGCAGATCTGACATCTAGCAACGCCAGTCATGGCACACGGTGAGCAATTTTGGAGCAAAAAAATCCAGTGGGGGCAGGGGAAGAGGGAATACTGTCAAAGTCCCATCTCTGGTCTTTTCCCAGTGAGAGTCTGACATGGAATTGCTCTGTGGTATAAGCACCATCCTGCCTTAGATGTTACTAATGGTGCAGACCAGTTAATGAAAGGCTTGCGTGTGCTGCAATTTTTGCGCAGGAAGTGCGAGGGCACGGGAAAACGCAGTGAGAGGATGTTTGTGCTGCTTGTGGGCAATGGGTAGATTGGGACGATGAGGTGCACAGGACGGCAGAACTGCTTGCAGGACCGTCCTGCACGGTGCTGCTGGGGCTGAGCAGCCCGGAGGCTTCCCCGGAGCGTGCCGCTGCACAGGCTCTGCTGCTGACAAGCTGCTTTGCTTCCAGGCCAGGACGGAGTGGGCAGCCATGGAGCGGACCTGGGGATAAGGACTCTTGAGGAAGTGGTGCCAGAAGACAGTGCGGTGGAAACCAATGCATGTAAAACTGCTTAATTATACAGTGCTTAATTATGTATATTATATCTAAATGTAGCGAACAATGAGTAGGAGTAGCCCATGTAAGTTAGTTGCCTGCAAAGTAAAAAATTCCCTAGGTACTGCAGTTGGGTAAGTGAATTTCATCTTACACGTTTGTTTCTTGTTTTTCTTTTTTTGGAAATCCAGAAAGCTTCTCTTGTAAATTTGCATAGCTGTCGACTTGCTGAGGGTAATGCTACTAACTACATTGCCGAGAGAAGTCCTCCCAAAAGACTAAAACCTGTGGGCTTTATTTCTTTTCGCATCACTGATTCATCGCTTGCTCTCCTCCCTCAAGATTTCCAGTACGTCAGGACCTGACTGGAGGAGCTGTCTGTCATACTTCCAGTTAATCAATGACCTACTTTATTATTACATTTAAAGCATGGGCTCAAAGAGAGGCTTTTTGCATTGAGTGAAGATCTGATCAATAACTGGCATGAAGGACACGGCAGGGAAGAGGGCTGTGGAAGAGTGAATAGTTTTTACTAAATGTCATTTCATGACACCTCCCCTTGGTAGTCCAGTCTATTTTAGGTACAACAGGATGTCATCATTCCAGTTACTCTTTCAGATACAGACGTGCAGATTGTGGAAATATACTGAGCACTGAACTGGAAGCCTTTCATATAAATATTAGCCCATCAGAAGGAAACAAAACAAATTTTATTTTCGTTCCTCGTCATTTAATTGCATGCATCTTCTCCAATATAATGGCAAGTACAATCCAACTCAGCCGGCCTCAGAAAGTTAAGCGGAACAGTGTGCCAAAAAAAATTATTTTCTACTGGACCAACAAAGGGCAACTTTGTTATGAAACTTACTTTCTACGACTGCTACCGTTTTTGGGGACAGACCTGTTCCTTTGTGTCTTCTGTATCACAAACACTTCGTTTCATTACAGAAGGAACCTCTCTTACGTGCCTCTGCAAAACTGCCACGAGTAGGAGAGAAATGAATTGGGTTCTTCTTTGTCTCATGTATCACCAAGAGAATTACTATTATGTTTCTATTACTTATACTATATATAACATATATATATATATATATATACAGTTATGCTTCTGCAACCTCATTTAGCCAGTAGAGTCAGTGGATTTATATTGGTCTCACCAAAGACCAAAACCACCCGTGCACAGGCGCAGCTGAAGAACGATTTGACAGAGTCTCTGTTGTCACTGCCAGGACAAGAGTTGGGAAGATCTTGAGTTTGAGATCCAGACTGAGTTTGCATGTTTCGTAACTGAGTAATGTCTTAGGTCTGGATTCATCTCACCTAGCTGTAGGCAAATGTTTGAGTCGATCAGAAGGATAAGTAGTAACCCTCAAGTCTGCGTAGGCTTAGTCATGAGTGACGGACTGAGTTAGTCCACCTAAGGTTTGATGCATTTTCTAAAGGTGTCTATCTTTCTCCATGAGTCAACACAGGAAGCCCAGTGAGACCCTGTCCCTAACTGGAAACCTCGGAAAGAGTTAGTGCTAACTGTTATCTGTCAAGGCCTTCATGCACTCAAGGAATGGTCCCGACCTGGAAGGAGAGGACTGATAGATCCTCTCTCTGTTGTAAGAAAAATGGGAATTCCCTAAAATCTTGTGCCACTGGTAACTTCCTCAGTGATTCTGAAAAAACCTCAACCTCTCACACTTGAAATGTGTGGGTTTTCCAAGAGGCAAAGCTGGTTCCAGCAGTAACCCCTTTCCAATGATAGCAAATACTATTCAGGAGAATGGAATCTTGTGGAGCCAGAAGAGGTACATGCTAATGAAATTGGGGTGAAACGGTGTTGCTCTTACGATTTTGGTTCCTGCCCATCTTTGCATAAAGGGAGGAGTTCCAACGCTTGCAATTTATACTCTCTGCAGTGCAAAACCTCCTTACACCCTCTACCTGACCTGTTATTCTGCAGCTTGGAGTAAAGCAGCCATTCAGAAGTGCTACAGAAGACAGACATCCACTCCTCCTTCTGCAAAGTCAGAGTAGTTTTGGGATAGGTGAAAGGATGAAAAGGAGCTGCAAGTACCCAGCATCTCCTGTTCTCTCCTCTTAATATCAATATTTAGGCAGGGTAACATGCAATCTTATCACAGGTGACAGAAAAATATGGGTAATACCTTTAAAACAGAGCTTTAATAAGAGTAAGGTCAGGGCTGCTCTCTCTGCTCTTTGGATTCATTATATGAAGAGAAGAATTGCTGTCAAGGCATCAAAAGCTTTGTATATTAAGACAAATGCCAATATCTGAAGCTAAGTACCTAAATGAACATCTCAGTTTCAGGTTCTTGCCAACCATGTGGCTTTGGCGTTTTGCAAAATAATATTTCACAAAAATGTATTGGTATATAAGCAAACTATGGTTTTAAAACGCCACATTAAGCTGAGTGATAACAGGAAAACATAGGAGCACAGTGGTGGACTGGTTAAAATGGGTTGCTAGGATGTTACAAGGATGACTTGGAGATTGTTCCAAAAGGTGTCTCCTCTCAAAACTGAAAACACACGGTTGGGCTGAGGAGTCAAAAGCAGATAAATTAGATGTTAGCTACATGGCTCTCTGGCATGCCAGCAGTTGGTATATCTTAACTGTTGTAGATCAAAGGGCTCCGAAGATCAGACAGGCCATGAATGCTGATTATTATGAAATTTATATTCTAAGATTATGCAGAAAGAAAGCCCATTTATTTAGTTGCAAACTGAATAATTAGATATGGAAATTAGTAGCCATGGGTCACATAATGCCATCATTTTGAGAATAACCTCATTGTAAGAGCTGATCTAAACAGAAAAACACAAGGAACAACTGAACAGAACATAACACATTTAGCAAAGGAATAAAATGATATTGAAATGACCACATTCCAGGGAAATGGAAATCTGCTCCCACTGCTCTGACTGTATTTTTTCATACGCTACATCTCCCTGAACCGTGATTTTTCTTGGCCAGCTCGGACGGATGCACTGCCATACTGCAAGCCCCTCTCCCATCACTGCTGCACAGAGCAGAGCTACTGATGGTTGGCTTCACCCCGAGTGTGGAGAGACCTGCCAGGAATACACGGTTCCTTCTAAAGAAAGCAAACTTATTAGTTAGTTGCTCAGTGAAATGCAAGCTACTAGGCCTTTTGGCCCCCCTTTTTGTTCCTGCTACAACTGTTCTGTGAATGAGATGTTTTGCCACTGAAGTCATGCAAGTAATAAAAAGGGTGGTGTGGTGTTTCCTGTACCTATTGCCTACCTCAGCCTGACACAGACCCTGCAAGCTCCAGGCACCTCTGAAGCCTTTCAGTCTGATGTTGGTAGAGCATGGCTTCCAGCAGGCCATGTGCTATAAGGTGTCCCTGAATCTGAACCTCCCTCCCTTTTGCTCTTCTTGCTCTTTAAATTATTCTCACCCCTGCAAGAAAAAAAAGAGCATGTGCCTGAAAGTCCTGAACCTTCAAGTTTCTAACAGCTCCTGAAGTGCTGAGTGCCCTGAGCACTCACTGGAAATTTCAGCCCCTCCACGTTTTCTGCAGCTAGCACCAGTGGGCACCACAGGGAACCGAGATCTACGCCTCACCGCACCCATGCAGAAGAGAGAGGAATGGAGCCGCCTTCTGCGCTGCTGGTGGCTCAGGCCAGCGTTTCTTCGCTTCCTCAGACCCAAATGGCCTTCTCTGTACGAAGAGCCTTCACGATCGGTCCAGAGTAGGGTTTGAGCATCCTCTGGATAACTCACCTGTGCACGAAGAACAGCAAGAACAGGTGGCCCTGGAGCAACGGGGAAAACGTCCCGGCAGAGGGAGGAGTCTGAGGTGTTTCTGGACTGCTGTTCGCACGCCTGGGGCACCTCGCAGCACTCGCCAGTGCTCTTCTGGACCAAGGCATCCAGAATCCCACACCAGAGATGTGGCCACAGCTGCCCTAGTCCAAGTTGAAAACCTCTCAAAAATTTAGGAGAGACACCCTCTTTTCTCAGTGTTTGTATCAGATTCTGCATGAGCCAAGGGCTGAATCGCCACCCTTAGGGTTTATCTCCATTTTCCGTGGCAGTGATGTTAATCCGAGTGGTTACTTTGATTTACCCAGAGCTTCTGAGTTACTCTGTTGTAATGTTAAGCAAGAAGATCCACTGGAAATGCACCAATAAAAATTACAACAAAGGCCAATTAGGTTCTTTTTTCTCTGACTTATTCACACAAAGAACACTTTAAAAGGTGAATTGCTGACTGAGGCACCACTCCAGCTGGGATGAGGATAATTTGGGGTTGGTAACTGTAATAGCTTCTAAGTGGAATTCATTTGCTGCCAGTAGTGCAGCTCTAACTGATTTTCATCTGCACTTTTAATAAAGCAATTACAAAACAGCGTAATCTCCGGTATGTGAAAGTGTCCAAAGCTGGGACAGAAATTAATAACGTAATAGGGTAAGGTACCTAGGGTCTGGATAAAGTGTCCTGGAATTAGAAATGCTAATAGCTTGTCTCGCAAGTAACTGGGTTGGTATAACAGGGGGCACGGCGGCCTGCCACGAAGCCCACTCTGCGCTTAAGTCGCTCCAGAGCCTGGGAGACGGCTCTGCCGCACGTCCAGGTCTTCCCAGCACCACTCACACCTTTACAGAAATGCCAGAAGAAGGACCGCTGCAGCCCTTTCACAGCACTGATACTCCTGATGTATCTCACCAAAAAGACTAGGATCGTGATAAGGAAAATCTTTTCTGCCTGCTTTTGAAAGGATTTGTTGATTCAGGACTAGACCTAACATTTGTGCTGACACTTCCAGTGTCTCAGAAAGGCTGAAAAATCTGATTACAGTTGAGATGAATGGAGGAAGATTTCAAAAAGCCTTGCAAATTTCAGGAGCGTTTTGTTGATCAGAAAGAGCTATTTTGGCCGGCCACAATTCCACGCAAGATACTCATTTATTAGGAGGAAGAATAGTCAGAAGGAATGCATAAATGAATTGTCACTTAGGAAGTTTCCACTGTGACTGAATCTTTCTAGCGAGATCTTTAACTTAACTTCTAATAAACTTAAGTTCTTGGAATACCCTTCCACTGTTTCAAAGAGCATACATTCACTTACTCAGAAATACTGGGCAAGTCTTTTAATTTTGCTGTGCTACACAGTACTTATTTATCCTACTTGCCTTACATGAAGTTTGCAACTAAACCCACTGGTGTTTGCAGAGCATGTAAAATACTTGGATGTCAGCGAGTCAGACATTAAGAGCATTTGGTATTAGTTATTTGCTACATTCTTTCTCCACATATTTTAGTCATATAATATACATGTAAAAGAATAGAAGCAACTAGCATTGCTTTCCTTAAGACAAGTAAGTCTTCATTCTAGCAGCTCACAATCTGGCCTTGCAGCTTTGGCTGTCTGCCAGACAAGTTAGTGCTGGTATCATGTAGGCTAATGTAACTCTTGAATCACTTGACTAAATTTAGACACTTGCCTCAGAATTGCCTCCAAACATTTAAATAGACCTCACAAAGATGCTTTTCAGGTTTTGTGGGATTTTGTTCTTTAAATGAGACACACGCTTTTAATTTGGCTTTTTTTTTATGTCTTCAGTAAAAACACGTTATTATTCATAGTTACTCATTCAAAAATATTCATTCTAAATAGTTGAGAGGTGCTTTCCTAGCATGGTGCGCGTTCAGCAGTGCCGGATGCCTGAGTGCCTAAGTGCAGGAGCAACGTGCAGCGTGGCTGGTTTGTCTTCTCCTCTGGCAGCCCCCGGGGAGGAGCGCGCAGGGCGAACGCTGTGCAGCTCAGCATTATAAAACCCAAACCACAATGGCTGCGGCGGCGTCGGCTCTTCAGGGCACGTGCCCAGAGATACTCATCGGGAGGGTGACTTCAGACCTAAGGGAAATCGAAGGGACCCGTCTGGGCTATCTCCCCTCTATCCTTCCCGCCCTGAGGGTGCAGGAGGTGTGGGAAGGGGGAAGAGTCCAGCAAAGCAGGATCCACCGCCTCACCACCCCCTTTGACTGACCCCACACTTCGTCTTTGAGCTGCCTTTCTGACTAGTTGATGGTATGGTTATGTTATGATGAACTATACCTGTGGGCAGTATAAAATCAAGCGAGTTAGCCATTATGAGCGGATCCCTGGCAGATACGCGCCAATTCACTTTTGGGTGGCAGTTCGGCCCAGGGACACGTCTGACGGGCAGCCAGAGACTGAAGCTTGGTCGGCACAACCCGCTCTCTGGTGTGGAACTGTAAGCTCACAGAAAGCCCCACAGACTCATGTGAACCACTGGGGAAAAGACATGACTCGGGGGCATTTCTGAGCCTCTGGGAAGGAAACCCCATTTTCTGAGCTAAGCCTCATACCATCACTTTTTCTTTGAGGGATATTAAAACAAAGCTGTCCAACAGAGGATAAGCTCATGGATGTTTTGGAGTTCATTATACACTGTACATATTGGTATCTGGTTGTCAGTGTATAGAAACTTCCCCCCTGCAGAGCTTCAGAAACGGAAAGCAAAGGCTATGTCCTGGGTTCGGCTGGGGTAGAACTCTACCTAGTTTCCTCCTAGCAGCTGGTATAGTGTTGTGTTGTGGATTTAGCATGCGAATAATGTGATAACACACTTTATATATATATAATGTGATGTTTTAGATGTTGCTAAGCAGTGCTTATACTAAGTCGAGGACTTTTCAGCTTCCCATGCTCTGCCAGTGAGGAGGTGCACAAGAAGCTGGGAGGGAGCACAGCCAGGACGGCTGACCCACACTGGCCAAAGGGCTATTCCATGCCATATGGCGTCAAGCTCAGTATAGAAACTGGGGGGAACTGGCCGGGGGGCAGTGGTCACTGCTCGGGGACGGGCTGGGCGTCGGTCAGCGGGTGGTGAGAGATTGTATCACTTGTTTTTCCTGGGTTTTGTTTCTCTCCCTCTTTTTGTTGTTTTATTTTTCATTACAATTTATTATTGTTGTTGTTATTATTACTGCTACTATTATTTTTATTTATTTTATTTTATTTTATTTTATTTTATTTTATTTTATTTTAATTTCAAGCATTAAACTGTTCTTATCTCAACCCATGAGTTTTCTTACTTTTGCCCTTCTGATTCTCTCCCCCATCCCACCAGGGGATGGTGCGTGGTGCTTAGTTTCCGACTGGGGTTAAACCACGACAGGCTATAACTGGCGTGTTTGAGAAGTACCTCAGAGAAGAATTGGGTAAGCGACCAGCAGAACGAGATTTGGGAGAATATATATGAACACTTCAGTTGTAAACAGCTAGCTATACCACGACCACGCAGAGACAAACCACCCTGCCGTTTGGTTAGTGACAGGGATGTGCAGTCCCTGCTGCCGTACTGAGGCAAACGATACGTCTGTGTGAGAAGCAGAAGCAGAAAGTTTGGAGTGAGCTGGAGACTGTGTTGACCTCCTCAAACTCCATACATCACTTAGGGTGGTAACAGCTGACTCCACTCATGTTTTGTGTTCTTACAATGCATGGTTAATATTCACTCGCTAACTGTGGCAGCTACGTTTGATTTATTCTGTTTGGTTTATTCTGTATAATAAATTAGTTTATTCCAGAAATACGTACCGTAGCATCCCTTACATTTTTCTCTGAAGCATCTGATATTGGCCAGGGTCAGATCCTAGGTTTTTTTGGGCCAGCTTGGAAATTATTCCCTGTTTTATTAAACAAAGTCATAACATTTTCCTTGCATATGGCAAATAGCCACACTTGAAGCTTAGAAAACAGTACGCTAGGAGCATTTACCCCAAAAGAATCTGAACAAGCTGTAACGTGTATTTATACATATGCATACAGATGTGTATGTACATAAATATATATCTATATGTACATAAATATATACCTATAGGAAGCACTGTCTGAAATACCACCCTCCCTAAGGAAAAGCATAGCAATTGGCTGGTGCTGAACTCACCCCATAGCAGCAGAAGGAAGGGGAATTTTGGCCCGTGTCTAC
This sequence comes from Mycteria americana, assembly GCF_035582795.1. Classification (NCBI taxonomy): domain Eukaryota; kingdom Metazoa; phylum Chordata; class Aves; order Ciconiiformes; family Ciconiidae; genus Mycteria; species Mycteria americana. Next base: position 100,016,082 of record NC_134367.1, read on the forward strand.
AAAGACGAACTCCTACAAAAACGGAGTTCACATTGGTAGCGTTCATGCGCAGCATCTCTCCTCGTCAGGCCTCAGCCGAGAGCTTGCAGCCCCCCACAGAGAAGCACTCCTAAGTGAGTGCCTTGGAGCTGAGAAAGGCTGAATTTGCACCAAAAGACTGAAGTGCTCATTCATAGCCAGAAGCCACAGAAAGCTTGCAATGAAAGGCGTACAGTGGCTGGTGTGGCTAGAGAAGCAAGGAGTTAGTGAGTACAAAAGGACAAAACTAGGCCCAGAGATGTCCAAGAAACTGATCTCTCAAATCTGCTGATGTCCATCAGTGTAGTGCCTGGGCTTTCTGGGTAGTGAGAAAGTCCCAGTGACATGGTATGTTTGGGGAAAGAGAGGTGAAATGGATTACTCAGGAAAAAATACTGGGTTTGTCAGTGACCAGAGGCTTCAAGCATGCTGCCTGAAAACAGCCAGAACTTCAAAGACAATCACAGTCATTGGCTTTCTCTGTTTAACTCCATTAATTCTTTAAATATATAATTAATTAATCTTCCTCCTTTCAAGGAGAGAAGGTAGAGCATTTAGCTAGAGATGAACGTGAACTTGGACCTCATTTTGAACACACGCATTTTACTGAAAAGTGTTAATTTCAATTTGGATCTGAATTTTACTTCTGATCACCTTTAGCACTTAAAAATACTTAGACAGCTGGAAGAAAGACCTTTACGACTGGCAATGTTTACATGTGGATCTGAATTTAAAACCATAGTTGACACGAACCCATAGTCTATGCATACACTATACAATTACACTTTCGGGGATGTAGACTTTCATTTCCCCATGTGGTCTGTGGCCCAGACTACAACATAGTGTTTTTCACATGCCAGAGCTGAATTGTCAGCTTTAATAGTATTTTTACCAGCAAAGTCGTCGAACTGGCCAATGTCATTCGTGGTTACTTTCTACCATGACATTCTGTCTCAGATTGAATTTGATTACCTGAAGCTTTATCGCCAAAGCGAAACAAATCACTCTAATTAATACTGCAAGCTGAATGCTAGCTGAAGCATGGTCATTTTTTGTTCTTTCAGGAAAGCCTATCTCTTTCGGTACCATAAATATCCTATAGCATGGTTTGAGATCATCTATACCAGCTGAAGTCACTATTAAAATTATCTTTTTTTCAGTCAGTTTCAGGGGGCATCCAATTGTAACTTCAATACACTTCATCTTTATGCCATGGAGAGGGACGAAAGAGTCCAGAGGAAGACCTAAAAATCCTTTTTCTGGAGGTGGGAAAGATTCCTGCTGAGCAGGAACTGGAGAGACAACTATAGGGTGTTGTTTGATGACCTTTCACAAAGTCAACAGTAGAAGGCATAGCATGGCATTGCTGGTGATTGGAGACAGGCGTATTAGGCTAATTAAGCTGTATTGCTGGCAGCAGCCCAAAGTTAAGAGGGCATAAATTTGGAATTCCTGCAAAGCAAGGTAGAAATGAGGCAAAAAATCCTTTACGATATACCTACCCATCAAGAACAACTGCAATTAACTAAAGATGAGAGCAAGGGAGTAAAAATAATCTTTTAAATTTGAGTGAATTTTCTCACAGTATTTTTTTCTGTTGAACTTCATGCTCTACTACTCATGAGCTGGGAAGCAACGTTCTCCCTATAGATCTTTCTTAGTATCCGTTTCCAGGTAGTGGCTCAGCGTATGAGCTGTTATTCCCCTCTGCACTGCCATTTGCTGTCCTTTCCTTGAAGACTAGTCAAAACATCTGCCCTAACAGTTTGAATTAGTCGACTTTGGAAGATATTGCTGTGTATACAGCATCAAGTACGCACATACCCTTTACAGAGCACATTGAGAATGAACAACTCGCTATCTTGCTTGCAGAATGTGATGCACAGGCAAGTTATTGTTGGTGAAGAGATCTCACAATTTTTCTTTTCAATGGTAGAGTGCTTTAAGGGAAGATTGAAAGAGATGAATGGTGCTTATAATCTGCAAAGTAGTGGCCTGTTCCAAGTAGAGGTGTGATATGAAAAGAAGTGCAAGTCACAAGTGGGAGAAGATGACAAAAGAAGTAGGCAGCAGAAAATGCATGGAACAGATCAGGGTTGACTCATATCGCTTTCAAGCCTGTTTATTTCTTTGGAGGACTACACAGAAATCTCCTGCCTCATGGACAACTGACTCCTGCACACAGTCTTGCTTTCTGGTTTTCTGCCATTCTCTAGGTATAGACCTCCTTCCTCACACGCAGGCCCTATAAACAAGCTGGGAATGTGCAAGGAAGGAGAAGGGTATTAAGAGACTTCTGTTACTTCCCCGATCTGCAGGAAATCGGAATTAACCACTCCATCCTTGTGCTTCTCCCTATCGATGTCAGTGTTCTCCTCACCTTTACAATATCTCCTTGCTACTGAGAATGAAATCCCTAGAGCACCCAGTACTGGCAAGATCCATGTACAAGGAGCAGGGAAACGATAATCCTCTGCGTTTTATGGCCTTTCAGGGACAACTCCTCATCAACCACCTGCTGGGAAAACAGACAATTCAGATGCCTTTAAGATATCACATGGAAAGAGTGTGGGTAGAGTTTGGGGCTTAGGTAGCCAAAAACAAAAAGAGCTTTCAGGAGAGTGCTTAGACTAAACTTTTTACAGCCTGGAAACTTTGACATCTGCAGAATGCAATGCTTAGTTATTCAGCCTCTGTTTACATCTCCTTCAGATCTAGCCATCTGCTACACTTCAGCTGTTGTGTTTTGATGCCAACCTTCCTGTAAGCAGACTTGCATTGATTAGATTCCATCTAGCAGTGTAGCTGCTTCTCTGTGAAAGCTTAGCTTAGTGGCTCCTTTCTTACTTCTGCTTGGACATGTGAATATTGCTTTCTCATCAGAACCAAAGTGACATATCATACATCTGTTAGTTGCCCACATCCATTCTTGTAAGTCCATTCATTCACTGGAAATTCCTACTACGTTACTTCATGTTGCACTGCTGCAGAGTATGAAAGTAGAGGCATTCCATACATGCATGGATATGACAGATTTAGCAATAAGAAGTTCACTTCCTTGCACCTTTCACTGGCATCTATTATATGCTAAGCAAAAGGAACTGTTCGATATATTAAGAGTGGGCCATTTTTTAGAGGCTGTACTCATGGGCCTGAGTTGGCTGAGATGCAAAGATTTACTTGGACTTTTTTTTTCCTCTTCTTTTCTACTTCTTGTTGTCCTTAAATCAGGGAATAATTTCAGATAATATTTCCCAAATGCATGGCTAGTAGAGGAACCATTCAGTAAGCTACTAAATCATAGCCATGCAATGAAGTCTAAGGAGTGGGAAGAGGAAGGGTAGAAAACCCGAAAAAAAGGAGAGAAGTATAAAAGGTAGAGATCAGTGGGAGTGAACATTTTGTTATTCTTTCTAAGATAGTAATGATGCCTTCAGAAAGTAATTTTTTTAGCTGAGGTTCTGAGTCTCTTCTTGCATATCTTGAAATTGTTATTCGTTCATACAGTCAGAAATGTTCTGCAATAGTTTCCCTAGGTTGCCACAGCAAAAGGAACAGCAGGTATCGGATGACTGGCAGCATGTCTAGCTTTATTTTCATGTTTCATCTGCCTTCTTCCCTTACCCTTCATCCATTGTTTCATACCTTTTCAGACCACTACACTTTGTAGGAGGGGCTGTGCCTTCTAAGGCCAGCATTTAGGACATTGTGAGCACACCAATACCATAAGCGGTCAATAATAATGGGACAGATTCTACCACTCCACACCATGAACCAGCTAATCAGCAAAGTAGGTCCTGCAGCTCATCCATAGTAGATGTAGGGTCTTAATTCTGAAAACATTTCCACAAAGTTGTCTTACATAAATCAGTCAGAAAGTCCATGGTTGTGAAGTGCAGCACATACATATGTGCTTTCAGGATTAAGGCCCACTAAACAACAGGGTAGTGTTTATTTTAAACCTGCTCATTGCATTCAGCAAGTAGCAAGGCACCCTGATTTTACTTTGCTTTGTTTTTGTCATCACAGCAGCTTCCAAGAGTTCAGGAGTGAACTGCTGGTGCTGTTGAATAAACTGCAAGCCTTTATTGGCTTTAGCTAGACCTTTTAATCATAGTGTTTCTTACCACTGTTGCTCAGAAATACTGAATTTTTCCACACAAGGGAGAAGACAAAAGGATTTCTTCAGGTAACTTCCTTTACTGAAGAAACCCCGGGAATTACAATGTGTATTTTTAACACTGTGATCGGAGTCTGGGCTTTTGTTATAAAGCAAATGCAGCTCAATATAGACTTCTCCCCCCATCCTCCAAAAGCTGGTTAGATGTACCAATCAACCTTTCTGTTGAACATACAATGGACAACACCTACTTGTTCACAAATACTTGATCAGATTCTGAAACTACAACTTTTTATTACATGGAGAGAGAAAACCACAATATTAATTTGGGGATTTGAAGTAATAATCAGCAATTCTCAGTGAGTACCGCACTTGACCCAGCAGCATCCTGGGTAGCAGTCCCTTGCCATGGATTCCCTCAGGTATCATTGTTCAAGGCACAGGTCCCACATACCGTCTTCTTATTATGTCCTTCACCTGTTCTGTCAGAGCTCTTGCTAAATTATTGTTTTTCAGCATGACACCGTATGCAAATACATCCAGGGTTGTCTAAGGAACCTTTATTTAAGTCAGCCATTTCAGCTCAGGGTGTGCTAGGTAAAATGGGCCCCTGTTCACCTGCAGTGAACAGTTTTGGCCATCTCTTGTTGCAACATCACATACAGTTGTGAAGCTCCTTTCATAGTAATTTGAGATCTCTGTAATTGCAGCTGTGGGAAGGCAACTTTTTTGAGGGAGAGGTGATGTACCTTATCAAACCAACTGACAGAGTTGCAAGAAAAAAGCAGACCAGCTTTTGGTCTCACGGGGCCTGATCCCAGAAGTCTCATACAGGTGGAACAAATTTTGTGCTAAGCATAGACTGAGCTGTGTCAGTGCCACATAACAGGGAGGTCTCACACAAGTCTATTCATTTCTTGCAGATTGCTACAGCTTCAAAAAAAAAAAAATCTAATCAGCTTTCTTAAGCGTAAAAATCTAGGATTTCAACTACCCTTAAAATATGGAGGAGACATTTAAAAGTTACAAAACGTTAGATATTTTGAACAGAGTCTGTGCTTATGGTGCTACCCATCTTTCACAGTGTAAAAAACTTTTTCCTAGTTCTGCGTTGTTCAGGTCATTTCACATTATTCATAGGTACACAGATGAGGTGTTGCTATGATGAATCAGTTACTCAAGGCATAGCATAGTTTTAGCACAGCATAGCAAGGTTCTTTAGCCCTGCAATGAGGATAATTTCATGTAATCTCCTACAACGCTTGAATGAAGTATAACCAGATTCTTTCCAGTGGTTTATAAGGTGATTGCTAATGCAAATGATATCTCAGTTTCTTCCTACAGTTCATTGACATAGATCAGCAAGGTTTTCCCCAATGTCTTATCCCAAACCACGTAGAACTTTCTATAGAATTCTCTAAGAAAAGTATTTCTTTACAATATTATTCAAGGGAGCTGCCCTCTCAGAGAGAGGGATTTTGAGAACAACTGTGGAAATTCAGAAAAAGAAAGACCAAAAAAAGCATTTGTTTTCTAAGGATTGCCTCTACTGATCATAGTCCAGATTTTCTTAATAACGAAGCTCCCAGTCTGGAAGGATGTGTGTGTGTGCAAAGGTCAGGACAGCATGTGGGAAGTTTAGGGTATATTTCTTGCAAAGCCTGAGATAAGAGAAGAAGTAATGACATCGCTCTAGGCTTTTCATTTCTAGATACTGTATGACCTCTGATTTCTACACAGTGTTTCAGGAGTCTCTAGTAGGATGGTGGAAAGGCAAGAGTTTTCCTGCTTAAGAGTGGAGATAGATAGCTGTGTGCAGGGGCTCTCTCTAGTCACAGATACCAAAAAAAATAATTCTTCCCATTCTCCCCCTTACTTTGTATCATCCTTTTCAATTCACATGTTAGGGCAAAGATCCAGAGTCTCAGCCAACATGAAAAGAGGCCTGTGAATCTGATGTACACAAATCTGTGTAGCAGATTTCAGAGGGGTTCGTGGTTTCTAAGGCAAATTGAGAAGTATAATCCTGGTTATTTTTTAATAAGTGTTCCCTGACTACAAGACTATTGGCAGAGCCTGCACAAAAATATTGCATTTAAATGTCTGTGCGTAGACATAAAGAAGGCATTTTGCCAAAATGAAAATCATTGGCCAAATTAGCATCGTGTGATCTTAGCTTTAAAATGACCCCGATGCTGTATAAACAAGATTACATAAGGGTTCAGAGGTATGTGAAGCAGTTCAGTAGTGCCATCTTGAGGGAAGCTCCTAGATGTTATGTACAATTCCAGATTTCAGAGCATCAGCATTTGCCCGTGTTTTATTAGTTGGAAATAAGTCAATAAACTACCCTAGAAGAATGAGATACAGTAGATTCAGAAATGCATTAAAACATGCCCTTATTTAGCAGAAGAGAAGTCAAAGCCAGCACTAATGCATTTCTATTGCTGCAGAAAATTATAGTCTGGGAAATAGAATTGTAATGTTTTGCACTTTTAGCTGTTTATCGCAAAGCCACTTAGTAATACGAATTAAGCCCTGCAAAACATTAACACTAATTTAGACCATAAATACCTTTGTGTCAGAGGGGAGCCAGCGGAGGTAAAGAGCTGACGCCAGAATCTCACAGAATTCTGTTTATTTTCTGTAATCTTTATTTTCATCTGGGGTGCAGAACAGGATCCATTTATCCTAGTCTGATTTTCAGTAGAATTGCAACTATCCATTGGAAATCAGATTGATTAATTTATGAAGTGGCAAATGGTCAGAATTACAAAGCAGGATGCTTACAATTACGATCTGCTTTGCTTTCCATCAGTTCCTATCTTCCCCATCACATTGGTCTGGAAGTGCCATACACCATCTGGTAGACTAAGATCAGTAAGTGTCAAAAGTGGTTTTCATTTTTCAGATCTGTCAGCTGGTGACAAGTAGGGCAGCTTAGAGATCATGCAGATTTTTTTTTTTACTGGGGAGGGCTCTCTCCTTATTCATAAACATTTCTGCATTTCCTGACCAGAGCCAGAAATGGCAGCAAGTGATGGTTCGTATATAGAGTTTCTTTCCCCCCTGCCCCATTTTCTTCTTTTAGTGAGAACAGATTTGCAGCTCTTAAACCAACACAAAAATAGTGCACCATCTCTAATAGCTTAGATGTTGATGACTTGTTACTTGACATGCACAATCACCAGAGCTGACGTATGATTTATTGATTATCTATGAAAGGACAGACAGCTGCGAACTTCGATGCGTCTGTAAATATCAACATCGCCCTAGTGCGAATGCACACAGTGTGTGATCTTACAGCCACACACAGTTCCTCTGGGCCCTGCAGGTGGAACTAAACATACCAATTCAAGTCACCTCTTCACAGGATCCACGCACTTTTCATTTATTGCTGACTTTACCAGGATCAAGGGCATTGTGCACCTTTAGGAAGTCCCGACAAGTCATAAGACTGTCTTTGGAAGAAGCAGGAAGGGAGAGGGAAGGGAGAGACCTTTCCTTTCCAGGAAAAATTAAAGGGAGAAATGAACACCCCCTTGAATGTAAGTGCAGATAGAGTCAGAGCAATTGCAGCCTGAGATCCTGATATACTAGTGTGATATTCATTTCACAAAAATGGCTCTCTGAATAAAGAATAGAAGTTGTGGCAAGGTAAATGCCATCGTACTGTTGTGATAAGATACCTTGCTGTGACTTTTTTGTATCTTATCATTCCTCAGAGCTGGCAGAATAGTCGGTCCCTGGATGAAACTGTATGCGATTGTGTTTTATCCACGTTCGGATGTTAAGTAAATGGTTAATCACCTGAAAAAATAACAAAGACATAGAAAATAGCTGTTCATAAGTCTCCTTGAATCAATTCCTTAAAAAGTGCTGAAGACCAATACTTTTGCATGTATCCTTTTGAAGTATAATTTGCTTGAAAGATATGCAGAAAATGCATATTTTTTATTAAACAGGAACTAAATATTGACTGTGTCCAGGGTACCAGTACACGCTGTCCTTTTTTTGGCTTCCTCCTCCTATCTTATATCCTTTTGGCTCTTCACCCTGAGTCAGATTCTTGGGAATAAAATGTTATCAGTAGCCTCTGAACTATAGCAGTTTATGACGGTGAGGGCCTGCCTTCTGTCTTCATTGTCTTTTATACCTTATAGCTAATCATTCTAGTATCTGAAGTTAAATTTTCAAATCACTATTACCATAATAGCGTGAAACTGAAACTTAAGTGAAAGAAATAAAAATGCTAGTGCTTTTTAGAAGTGGATACATCTTTCATTGAGAGGCATTTTCCCCGCTTTATGAATTTAGTAATAAATCTCATTTTCTTTATTCATTGCTTCTCTGGGAAGCTGTCAGGAAAGATGAAAGGAAAAATGTGAAAAATATCCAGGGCTATGTATCTAAGTCCTTGGTATGTGATGATTGCATATATGTATCAAATCACTATGAACTGAATAGGTAATAACATTTTTGCTAGAATTGAGATAATGCCTTACTTGTTTCTCTGTGGAACTACAAATTATTTCCATCATATACTTCTCCATCAATACAGCATGCGGATAAACAATTATCAAAATTACTATGTAGTGTTGCTCTTTCACATGGTCCTCACTATAATTAAAAGCTCTACCTAATCCTGCTCTGGGAAGAAGGTTTGAGTGCATATACCCTGCCACACACATGAAAGGAGGAAATCTGTGGCAAGACTCTGTATGTCTGTACTTGTTTCTAGCCTCCCTATACACACACACTTGTGGAAGGAGGCAATAGATGCAAAGGCTCTGTATTTATGCACTTGTTTGTAGCCTCCCCATTTGTTTCAGAAGACTGAAAATACTGACCTTTGAGCTGCACTGCACTGCTGGCCCCTCCCTTGGAAGAAGGAAATGTATTGATGGGGAGGGTATGGCAAACTAATATGGTTTATTACGCATATTTAGGAAATGAGTTTATGGATTACAGCAGGATTTCTAGCCCTCCTTACGTACCCAGCCCATCCACAAAAGGCTTTCTAGAGGGATGAATAGGGAGGTGTGGTGTATGGTGGAGCTGGCCTTCTGTCCTTCTGTGCCCACAGGGGTAAGACTCTTATTTACCTCTGGAAACAGAGGCAATGATTTGCTATTAACAAATAAACTGCCTCTGTTGTGTTTATACTTGTCTTCTTTTTCTTGTATGAGCAAAGCAAAAAGACCTACAATCCAGGTGTGAATAGTGGCTGTATGTATTTATTCTATTTCTTTTTTTAACTTGCTCTCTTCTCCTTAATCAGGTGCAGTTCTACAACCCAGATCCTACCAAAGCCTGATGCTAGATCTGTGGTGGCCAAGAAAGTATCACAGAGCAGGGGCCACTCATTTCCAGCAGAGCTATGGAAAATACTTGCAGTGAAACCTCTTGAAGGCTTTTCCTGTTTATCATTTTCCTGTTTGTTGTATTTTTTTCCCTGTTTCTGATTTTGCACTTCTGTATGGATGTGTCTGCATCTGAATAAATGGTCATGAGTGAACCCAATCTGCATGCAGAAATGGCTTGTATCTTGAAAATATGTGAAAATTTATGTTTTCAATTTATCCTTTCCATAGAAATTACAAAAAAAAAAAGTAAAGCTTGGGCTGTGGAGATGACACTAAATGCAACAGAAATACTTTTAAGAAAAATACACAGAACAAAGAAGGAGCTTTTCTTCAGTTAAGTGTCCTTATAGGTATTCCTCGATGCATTTCCCATTATATGCTATCCAAATAGACTGCTACAAAATTGATATCAAAGAAGTATTTGTATCATCTGAGGTTCCTTTAGAATTTTCTTTCTCTTCTATTTCCAAATAACTGGCGTGCGATGTGGCAGTTTCATTTAACTGCAGTTCTTAACCTCGCCCGCCAAGCTAGTAGGTGAAATGATTTTTCTGAAGTATAAAACACAAAGTCCCCATTGTAGGGAGTTCTCTTCATGCTTCTCTTGCAATTTATTTTTGATCTTAAATGTCCACCCTCAAAGGAATCGGGTGAAGGGTGAATGTGCCAATGTGTTTCCTTGACCTACAGTCCAACATCACTGCCTGAAAACTGAGAATCATCTGCTTTGCAATGTTAATTGCTCCTACCATAGCACTGTTTCCCAAAAGCGAATTGTCACAGGTTTACTGTTTGAAGCAGCAGTAGGTGTGTCATTGCATCAGTAAAATATCTGAACAAAAATTAAGCTTGCGCTGATTTTACCCCCGAGAAAATAATTCTGCAGTAGTGCATTAATTCAGGAAAAACATTTCTTGATGGATTTGTCCTACTGAATCTGTGGTTTTCACTTCCCTTCTACAAAATTCCTGTGAAACTTAGGGCACTGCCTGTGAGACTCCTTCACATCATCTCTCCTCAGCCTGACATACATAGATATTTTTTAGACTCAATAGCACAAACACTAAGATCCTAATGCAGGCAAGACAGCAGAGTACATATGCTGGACTAGGTAGCATGTATGCATACTGCTTTTTTTCAAAAAGGAGCTACAGACCAGCTTATCCTGTTCCTAGATCATCCTTTATCTCAAACAGTCCTACCGTGCGAGGATCATCTCTGTCGTTGACGTGATGTTCTTATATTGCGCATTCAGCACATGTGCAGTTCTATAACAGCTGGATGCTATGAGGCGTCTTCAGGTTTACTTCAAACAACCTCCTAAAACACTTTTGGCAGCACACAAAGATAATGGCTAGATGTTACTCATAATTTGCAAAAGCTAAAAAAAAAAAAATCCAAACCTTCTTTCAATTCCTACTTTACCTTCCAGGACTTACTTTTCCCCCAAAAGAAAAAAAATCAGGTTGTCATTTCGTCTTATTCATATATATTTATGCTACAGTCAGAAATTCATACATATGGTGGTGATCTCTATTTTGTTGGTATTTAAGTATGACTTTCCCTTGCAGCCAGGAAGCTATTTCCCCTAGAAAGGCTCCTATTCCAGCAAATGTGCCAGGCCAGTACTGTGCTTTGCAGCCATTGAGAAAAGGTGCTGAACAATGCGACAGAAAGCACAGGGACAAGAAAATAAGGAGAGCATATTTTAGAAGTACAATACGATAAATACACCATTTTTTCCTCGGTGAAATATACAGCTTTTGAATAACCCAGAAAACTTCTTAGAACTTTGTTTATATCTGACTATAACTGCAAAACATAAAATTCAAGATTTCCTTTACCAAATGGCAAGATACAAACAGGCACCATGATTCACTGCAGGGAACAGTCTACAAGGCTGTACATAAATCTGAACAACAAAATTACACACATGTTTAAATGAAGACTTAATTAGACATAATGTTTTAACTGTCTCCACGAAATACTGTATTTGATTTGCAATTGTATTTTAACATCAGTTATTTTTGACTCTACATACATTAAAGCCTTATTCATTCATGACTGGTTGCAAACAATAATCTGATAAATATCAGCTTTAACCCCTTACATGACAGCCTAAGAAAATAAGACCCCGATCTTGACTAAGGTCTTAGTAGGCTATAATAAGACAAAATGATACAAGTTTCTCCTATAATTTTTGTCAGAGGTCATCAATCTGTATTCAACAAAACCATTATTGATATTTGATGCCGATGAGTTCCTAGTTCACTGGCTAAAAAAAAAAATCATATGACACATTAGGCCTATTCTTTTTCTTACGTGAGACCCATAATTAATAGGGCCAAATCATTCTCCACAGATAATTAATTCTCATATAATTCCACAGGGTGACTGACATTTCATGTAAATACTTCTTTGGATAGGAGGATGCAAAGAAAAAGGGCTTAGCTGCTGAACACAGCGTACTTTGCATCCAGCTAAAGCTCCACATCAGTGTGCTGTTGCAGAGCTGCATCAGTACACATTTCCCTATTGCGTCCTCCCCTAGTCCCTTTGCAAATGCCTGGAGAAACAGTCTGTAATTTGAAAGAGGAAAGGGATTAAAAATGCTTAAAGAATCAGAATGACCAAAAGCCAAGATTATTGCAGTTTTGAAACCATATCACAAAGTGTAATGTCTGTGTAACCCTCCTGCAGTGATAACATCTCAACACAGTCTGCTGGTGTTTTTAAGCAAGATGGCTGAGCCAACCCAATACACCAGTGCTACAAAAACGTGCAACCCCATTCCCTCTTTCTCTTTTCTGGAGGAAGCTCTGGTATGCATCGGACTCTTCACTGAGCTGACTTTGTTCACCAAAGCCGTAAAAAGTAACAAAACACACCTAAAATGCCATGTTAATCAGTTAAAACAGCCCACTGCAGGAGCAGAGGAGCACCAGAGTCTGCCACAGACGTGGTGAGTGTGAGGAGAAGGGGATGAGGGCTTCCCCTCCTGCCAGCCGTGACCTGGCCGCAGAGCCCACCTCCTCCAAACCTGCCCACCAGAGTCTAATACCCAGGGAAGACCCCAACAACCTCCTTTCCCAGCCAAGGAGAAGAAAAGGAGGGTAGAGAGGACACAAAGCACTCACATGCTATCTCGTCCCATCCATCTTCAGAAGCAGATGGCAGCACTTCGCACACCCTCGTAGAGCAGGCAGCTGTGCAATTAGGCAGCTGCTTTTTCCACACAGCAGCTTCAAGCTGAAGTCCTAAAAGCTGCGGGAGCATCCCCTGCGAGGCAGTTTGTATCGGCTACTCTTGCAGCGGGAAGAGAGATACTCTGCCTTATCTCCTAGTCATCTGGGGACAGACACCTCGTAGGTGCAAATTGCTTTTACTACACAACCTGCAATGAAATCACAGCACATGAAAGCTGAGGATCCGAACCCATTTTAGCCAGTTCCCCTGAAGAAACAATGCTGGTGAGGTCACGCAGTATGTGTGCTTGCATGTCTATCTGTATTTCTTATTACTTTTTTTTTTAACCACTTCCAAAGACATTTAGGCAAGGGACAGAGGTCTCAGGGATGTTAAGTTCCCACAGCCTCTGGCTAGCAAGAAAAGACAGTATGGCTATTAACCAAAGGAAGGTCTGAAGAGTGAACTAACCATTGTTAGACATGGCTGAGGCCGCCTGAAAGCTCAATCTCAACATACAAATGCAAAAACGAGGGTTCGTTGGTTCCACTGACCCCACAGAACCAGCATCAATGTAAGTCTTGACAGAGGCTGCCTATATAAGGCTGACTGCAATATAAGTCAGCTTTTCAGCTCTATAGACCAAGAGATTTATTTCCCTGCTTACGGGAAGACAGGCAAACAAAGTAATAAATTATAATATTGTTCACCTTTGCAGACAGGTTCCTTCTTTTCCTATAAGATATATGAATAAAATACCTCACAGACAAACTACAAAAGCTTTATCTCAATTGTGTTTTTATAGAGCCCCCAGGAGTCATGCAACATTATAGCAAAACCCAAGCATAAATCACAGTTTTTGTGATAAGGCTGCCTTGTACTTAATGTGTAGATTTTTGGTAACAAAGAATGCTGGATTTAGCACCTTCCTGGTCAATATAGAGTTTTACAGTTTTACTCACTGCCTTTTGGAAACTATTTAAAAATTGATGTGAAGGCATGGGAGTAAAAATACAACAGACCTATTAGGTCACCAGATCCATCTACATGACAGACCAGGACAGCTCTCTGTGACAAATCCACCCGGCTGAGTTTAGCAGTCTTAGGCAATTGGACAACCAGCACTTTCCCTTACATTATAATTTTTTCAGACCGTATGTTGTGTGCTTCATTTCATTAATTCAACCATATTTTTTCCTCTTCCTTTTAAATAAAGATTGCAGCACTCACATGTCAAGCTGAAGAAGACATTATTCTAACAGTAACATCTAACATCTGTTTTTGGCAGGCACTATGGGCAGTTGGCAGCAGCTCTGCAGTTCCCTCCTTATGTAAATGATCATGTGCTGGTGGCTGTCTAAGCTAACATTGCTGGAAGACAAAGGAAGAAAAAGTCCTTTTCCTTTTACTTGATGCTTACTGTTTAGCTAGAACATAAGGAGTTTTGCATGTTGAGCAGACAGCCTCATTTTCACTGTATGTGGGCCAGATCTGGCTTCAGGGGAACCAAAGAGCCTTGTGCAAGCAGGAATATTCACTAAAATATTTATCAAAGAAAAATGATTTTTAGGGTCTTATTTATGCACGGATTTATTTACTGGAAAGAAAGAATGCTAGGGAACACTGCCTGACAGAGAGGCAGGGAAGAAATTATGATGTGCACCCTCGAGTCCACACAGCACATGTATCAAACCTTTCCAAGACTGGAATGCATTTCTAAAAGGTAGGTTCATTGGATGCACAATGATTGTTCAGACCTGTTTTCATATGCCAGTAAAAGATAGCAAATATAGAGACCCACTTACTGTGAAAATATGGCCTTTGCTGGGCATCACATAGGAAGTACATTATTTACAATTCTCCCTCTCATTTTGTGTGTTGACCACTTGATATACGGAATAAAAAAGGGATAACTGGAGAAATTCTGCCCTGTGTTGTACAAGAAGACAAACCAGAGGGTCCCATTAACTTACCTCTGTAGATCTCTGACATCCAGCCTGTGAGATGTCAGCACTTTTAGCTCCTGCAGAGATACAGTTTCTGAAGATACCACTTCTCTGAGCTGCTTTGGAGATTCTCATAATGCCTCTGCTCCCAGCCGCTGGGAAAGTACTGCCCAGCCATAATTCAACTGAAATTTTCATCACTGGTGTGGTGGGTTAACCCTGGCTGGGCGCCAGGTGCCCACCAAAGCTGCTCTATCACTCCCCTCCTCAGCTGGACAGGGGAGAGAAAATACAGAAAAAGGCTCGTGGGTCAAGATAAGGGCAGGGAGAGATCACTCACCAATTACTGTCACAGGCAAAACAGACTAGACCTGGGGAAAATTAATTTAATTTATTACCAATCAAATCAGAGTAGGATAATGAGATCTAAAACTAAATCTTAAAACACCTTCCCCCTGCCCCTCCCTCTTCCCAGGCTCAACTTCACTCCCAATTTCTCTACCTCCTCCCCCACAGCGGCACAGAGGGATGGGGAATGGGGGTTGTGGTCAGTTCATCACACGTTGTCTCTGCTGCTCCTTCCTCCTCACACTCTTCCCCTGCTCCAGCGTGGGGTCCCTCCCACGGGAGACAGTCCTCCATGAACTTCTCCAACGTGAGTCCTTCCCACAGGCTGCAGTCCTCCACAAACCGCTCCAGCGTGGGTCCCTTCCACAGGGTGCAGTCCTCCATGAACTGCTCCAGCATGGGTCCCTTCCACAGGGTGCAGTCCTTCAGGAGCAGACTACTCCAGCGCGGGTCCCCCACAATGTCACAAGTCCTGCCAGCAAACCTGCTCCAGCGTGGGCTCCTCTCTCCATGGGTCCACAGGTCCTGCCAGGAGCTTGCTCCAGCACAGGCTTCCCATGGGGTCACAGCCTCCTTTGGGCATCTACCTGCTCTAGTGTGGGGTCCTTCCCAGGCTGCAGATGGATATCTGCTCCACCATGGTCTTCACCAGGGGCCGCAGGGGAATCTCTGCTCCGGTGCCTGGAGCACCTCCTCCGCCTCCTTCTTCACTGGCCTTGGTGTCTGCAGGGCTGTTCCTCTCACATATTCTCACTCCTCTCTTCCGGCTGCTGTTGTGCCATTTTTTCCCCCCCTTCTTAACTATGTTATCCCAGAGGTGCTACCACCGTCACTGATGGGCTTGGCCTTGACCAGTGGCGGGTCCATTTTGGAGCCGGCTAGCATTGGCTCTATCGGACACGGGTGAAGCTACTGGCAGCTTCTCACAGAAGCCACCTCTGTAGCCCCCCCTGCTACCAAAACCTTGCCACACAAACTCAATACAGCTGGCTACAGTGAGAGCACAAGTAGACCTAAGGGACTACCAGGACTGCACAACGCAGTTGTAAATGAGGTCTTCAGCTCCAAGGAGCTCTCAGGTGTTGGCCTGAGAAGTATTATCTCAGAATACCTTGGGCTAATTAACATGAAACTACCCTCTCAGGTGTTGGCCTGTTACATTTCATGTTACAGGTTAATGTTATTAATGTTAATTAGCCCAAGGTATTTTGAGATAATACTTCCGCAGTACTGCCTTCCCCTCTGTCCTGCTGCATCCTACCACCTGATATTTCTGTACCTGCACTGGCGCTTCTTCAGGTGCATTTTGACCTGGGGCCGGTAGCTCAGATGGCCAAACATCAATTCTACAAGAAACATGGGCTTTATAAGCCTGAGCAGAGCTCTGTGCTAAAGTAGCAATACTGCTGGTCCTTAAGTCATTTTAGCAGCTCACGTTTCTTGCCTCAGAACTGCATTGTGCTGTGCTGATGTGCCTTACATGTATTGAGGAACGGTTGAGAAGGCTTCTGGAGCACCACTTTGCAGCTTCAGACTCTGGCTAAATACCTCAAGACTGTGTTGTCAGCTACAGACGTTTTTCCCCAGCTCTCAGCATACAGCCTTGCCATCACAAAAAGTCCTCAAAGCTGTTACAACCATGGCTCTGGGTAGCTACGTGTAAGTGCTACCATGCAGTTCAGCCAATCTTGTTTTAAACAAAACCAAGCAATCCCAGTGTTTGATATCTGAGTGACATAAACATCAGTATGAGAGGATAGTTGTGATGCTATTTAGTAGTAAGAGCCCCAAAAGAAAGAGAAAACCATGGAGCTTGAAATAGTGGATGAAGATCTGTTTAGATTTGAGTCTTCCTATGATGCTGCTCTTTGTAAAAAGAGAATCACAACATTTTACAATCTGGCAAAGTTCATACTTCACCATGTTCATACATGTAAATTTAATCTAATGGTTAAAAAGATAAATTTGACGTAGCTTTAGAGTTGAGGTCTGGGTTCTGTTTTGGCCCAGTTCTAATCTTCAGGATAATTTTCAACCCCAAATATTCTACATAGCAGGAAACAGAGTTTCTTTGGTTAAGTGGTCAAATTTAAGAGATATAGCTGCTGAGTATGCTCCATTCCCTCAAACTTCACTGGTACAGTAAGAATGCCCAGCCACTTGTAGGACTGGGCTTTAACCTGTTTGCAGCAATTAGTCCATCTCTTCAGTAAAACACTGCTAATTTCTCTGTTTTCTTTGGGGAGGTTAGGAAGCTGTTGGTGTGTGCGCATTGGAGAAGCCCAGACATTTCACTGGGAACTTTTTCCGCATGTTTACACCAATCTTTCTATCTTAATGCCATCTTAAACTATGCTGAACAATGGTGGGGACATGCTGTGCACACTGCTGAGAGAAAAGAGAAAAGAATGAGCAGAAGGACAGTAGGAAGCTGAATGGTGTGTGAAAACGAGAATATGACTAAGTGACTTACCATTCAAATTGCCTTTCACCAAATGTGTGTAATCAATTCCAGCGCAGTAGGGATGGTTAACATTACAAAGGCTCTAATCATGGATTTGTCCAGTATCATCTTTCCCAAGAAGTAGCCTCAGATGCCTGAAAAGCATATGCATGAATTTAGTAACAAAGACTTGAGGCTGGACCACTTTGCCTTTATAAAATGATTTGTATTCCAGATTTTAGGTGTCTCTGCTGTAGTGATTTTATTCTCAGGGAGAAAATGACTTCTCAGTACTTGCAAAACTATGCCTACAAATTTGACTGAAGACAGTACTTTGCAACAACTGAGATAACAGTAGTAAAAGAATTTTGTATTTTATTGCATTTGAGTTTTATATAGAACATAAACCAGTAACACTCACAAGTATGCCTCACAAGGAAATAAAACAGTAGATGGAAAAGTCACTGGGAAAATGATCTATTGCTTTCCAAATTAATTCGCGTCCTCTGAAAGCACAGAAGACAATCATTTTAGATTTTTTTAGTAAAGAGGAAAACCCCTGTATTCCAGGTTGCACTAAAAATGATAAGCCAAACATTTCTGGCCTTCATATTCAATTTAACAGGGACAGAAGATCCTCATTGGGACCACTTTAAAATGCATTAAATCAGCAATTACTTTTACTAATTTATAATTTTATAACTACTTATTCTCCCTTTCATGGAATTTTGTACTCCCTCAGAAATCCAATTCTCCATTAGTTGTTTCAGCAGAAAAATTCCCACCAGCTCTAGTTCACATCCAGAAATCGCAAACCAGCTCTGAATCTCTAAAATAGAAAGCTTTTTGTGTAATTTCTAATTAAATGTATTTGCATTTCTATCTTCAACTGCAATACTGGAGAAAAAAGCCTTGGGGACATCTGATATGTCCCAGCTTGTTCCAAGCAAGGAGAAGATCTATATGAGCCTTCAGCTTGCATATAAAATAGTCTATAGAAATGAAAGATGTTTAGAAAATATGCTAGTTTTCTGAAAAATTGAAAAATAGAGGCTCTGAGCACTGAACAGCTACAGGTATTTGGTTACCATCTAGAACAATTCCTTCGCAGTTAATGGAGTTTCTCACTATCACACTACAAAGTAACATCAGAACTTGGCCTAATTTCTGAAGTTACTTCCAGTACTCATTGCAGAGGGAAAAATCTGTCATTACAGCTCTCTTAAATGAGTTCAATATAAGTACATCACCACCTTAATAGCATGCGTCTCAATAATCTTCAAGATTAGTGAAAAACACGGACACACAAAAAAAGAAACCTGAGCTTCCTTATGTAACTCTTCTATTGCCATTTTTTCTATTGTCATAAGTAGCTGCTTTTCGTTGGTGCACTACAAAAGAAACCTCTTTAGACAGCTTTCTGCTGACTACTTCTTTTATCTGTAAATGCTTTCAGTGACTTGTTCACGTATTTTTTTTTTCTCCAAGCAAAATAATCTTCTATAGCCTCAATGAACCTGACAGTGAAAAGCACTAAAGTTGGACTACACAGGGTCGTATCACAGCTTACTGAGAAACATGGGGCCACCAAAACGAGATAACTGTAGACAGCACAAGGGTCCAGGATGGCTCCTGCTTCAGTCCTGCCTCAAGGTAGCATCTCATGAGTACCCACTTTCCATTTCAGTAATCCATCTTTGTATAATATACTTATTGTTTATGGCCATCAAGTGAGGCAGGCAGCCCTCATCCCATTACTATTTTAGCTCCAGGGTAGGGCTTATTTTTCTTATCTACAAAGAGGGTATTAAGGAGTGGAATACATACACATAGTTCTCCATAGGTTTATTGTGTTCAGCCTACTACCCTGTCAATCATGCCATTTTTGTTTTGTTATCACTTTTCTTAGTTTAGTGCCATAACCTCAGGCTCTGATCTCATCAGATCTCACAAGCTAAATAGGGTCAGGCCAGGTCAGTATTCAGACAGGAAACTTCCAAGAAAACTCACATGTTTGCAGGAAGGAGTACTTTTCCACCCATGCTGTATTTTTCAGTCTCAGTCAGTACCCAGCAGTACTGAATCAACACCAGTGAATGAAGTTAGAAAGTTACAATAAAAGATGTCAAGACAATTTCATTGTTGCTGCATTGTCACTCATGTCTGGAGTGAAACCCAGCTTAAACAGTCTAAAACAACAACTATTATTTCAGTGAGATAGTTCATTTTTCACTTACCTGACAAGTCTGTGGTTGCCTTCATCACCTGTCCACAGATCTTTCTGCCAATACTGTCTTTTTCCCTTCACTGATAACGCTCACTGAGAGCTCCTAGCTCTGACCCAGTATCGTCCCTCCTTCTTCTCTAGGTCTACCACAACTCCTAATGCCACAGGATCAGGTTCGTCTTCCAATTCCCCTAGCAATGACTGCCTCCCTCTCAGGACATTGGCATTTCACTACATTTACTATAGGTACTCTTATTCCAGAGCATATTTTGTTTCTCATTTTATGTCATTAACTGGTGTTCTGTTACTCTGAACTGCTAAAAGCTTTCTGTCCCATTTCTGAGTTGGCTAGGTTTATGTGGCAAATAAAATAATTTCCATAGAAGTAATTGTTAAACTAAATTGAGACCCTTCTGAATGGAAGTAAATTACTTTAGTTATTAGTTTAATTGTAGATCTTTTTATCATTAGTAGCTTTTTAACCAACTTCATGTTTTACTACGTTAGGGCACCATCCCATGACCATGTACGGTCAGTAAAACCATCACAAGATAAGAAGGTATGGAGTGACATCATCTGCCCTCAATTTTTGTGTCACTCATTGTCTTCCACTGCCATTCTGAATATTAAGGTCTACATTTCATGATCCTGGCTATGACCTTTCCATCTTATCAGCACTAATGGTTGTCCTATTATCATGTAAGATTATATTTTTTTCCCGAATGAGAACTATAAGTCAGGAACGGTAAGTCAAGCACCTCATGATTTGCTGAGGAAACTTGTGCAACTCAGTCTGTTTCTCTTAATGTAGTAGATAAGTCAGTTGGCCCTTTAGTAATTTATTTAAAAGTTAAAGCCGTTGTTGATAGTCTGGAAAGCATACGCAAACTTTGTTCACAAAGGGTGGTACTGTCCTCTACATGGGAGTCATGGGAGTATTCAGTAATATATACCTAACCGAGGAAGAATAGAACCTGTGCTTCTGATACCATGACCTGATGCTAGTTATATACACTATTCTCAATTTGTATTTTCAAAGGATAAATAGATGTATGAGAACTTTATTTTTATTGTTGAAATGTTGTTTTCACTCTAGTTATAAGGCAGGCGGCAACATGGTCTCATAACCAGAACAGGAAACTGAGAATTGGGATACCTGGGTATTTTTGTCTTGACTTTGCCACACAGCTGTCATTGTTATCTTGGACAAATGACTGTTTCAGACTGTGACTTCCAGCTTCCAGAGCTTCAGTTACTCACAAGTAGCTAGTCAGAGTTGGGGAAACAAATGGGCTCATAGGCTGTGCTCTTAGGCACATTAGCCTCAGCCAACATCCTCACAACCCTCCTTCAATTACATTTAGACCATCACAAGAGAAGAAGTTACGCAGTGACATCATCTGCCCTCAGTTTTTATGTCACTAGGTACCCTGTCTATAAAATGAGGCTAATTATATAAGCAAATACACATTGGAAAATCTTTTGAAAATCTTAAATCAACAGTTCTGTGTAATCTAGGTTACAGGTACATAATACATCCCTCATAGACAGATGTGACGTGGTCATGTGCTTATTAGCATCTTACCACTTGGAAACATTACCGATTAAAAATAAGAGAGTGGGGCGAAATACAGAGCAAAGTCCTTAAATAGGTCTGAATTTGGATCACAGATGTTAAACTATTTGCCAAGGATTGCAAATAATTTTTAGTAAAGAAGCAGGACTGCATTAATTTTTTTAAAGTTAATTCTTTGCTTGATTTAGATTCTTTCTCTTGGGTACGCAGTAAAACCATGATATTAAAATATTACATAAATTTAGAAATTTCTGGCACTATAAACAATGAATTGTGAGTCCATCATTTGAAAACAAAGGGGAAAAATGGGCAAAGTACAAAAAGCTTTGTCAGATACTTGCATAGACATTATGCAACATGTGCCTTACTGCATGTGATTTGTTTTCTTAATTCAAGTTTTCTCAGTACATAAATCTTGCTAGAGAGCTTATTGCTTGTTTATATCGAACTTTTGACGCAGTTATGGAACTTTATACAATGCCACAACAGAAATAATACCGAAAGGTGTGAAAAGAATGGGTCCATTGGGATTTATATTTATTCTAAACAGTTCTATATGTCAGCAGCTGTCTAAAGTTACCGGTTTTTATGCATTAATAACCACTGACTGTTAAAATGTGTCACAGATTCTGGTAGCTTCCACACTGCAAACACGCTGCCTTCTTTTGTCAAGAACCACTTTTAGATAAGGGCATGTGGCAGATAACTGTTTCTACTGTTCCTTCCTTGCCATTATGAATCTCAGCATGTAGTTGTCATGCCTTACAGAATTTCGCAAGATCCTCTATGTGATGCAAAATTTTCACTTTACATGGACTAAACTACCCCATAACAATTCCCAAGGGACAAACCCTCATCAAGTGACAACACTTAAATGTGAGATACAGAATGGAGAGAACTAATACAGCTCCCATCTTATTTTCACAGCTGGACTCTTATGAATTTTTGACCCCAGCATGTTAGACATTAACAGGGATGACTTTTGATTCAGCGTTTAAGCTTCACTTTGACTTTTTATTCCCACTGCCAGATGATTACTATCTCTGATGACACTATGAAAGTTTCCCAGTCACAAATCCCTATAATGTGTAACCTTTATACTGCCTTGATTTACGTTAATCTGATCTACCAACAAATGGACTCATCTGTTTCATTCTGACAAAGTTGATTTATGTTGACATGTTGACTTTTGTACTTTCCAATGCCGCATTCCCTTTATTAGGTTTCTGACTTTGTGTCAGCTAGACAGGGATGCTTTTCCTGTGTTTTTTATCCAGCTGAGAGATATTTCAGTGCTTCTAGAAATTAGGATGCTGAACTACTAAATCAATAGATTTCTTATTAGTGTGGACAGTACAATAAGGTGCCTTTTCACTTCCTAAGACTTCAGTGGTTTGATTTCCTTCTCACTTTGGTTGATGTAAATCATTAACAACGCAAGTAAAATTAGTTAAATTACAGTGGTGGAAAGGCAGAAATTTAGAAAGAATTGATGCTTAATTATTTTAAAACATTTAAACCAACATAGTTGGTAGCAAGTGGTACCAGAGTGCAAACAATAGCTTTGCACTCCGTTCAACGCCTGCATTTGCCAGGACAGGACTCTCAGCTTCCGACAGAAAGCCATGCTTTGTGTCCTGATTCCCCTCCTTCAGGAATAAGAAACATCTGAGCCAAGGCTCTCACTGGAGAGATCATACCCTGATAATAATCCCAGCTGAGCAGAGAAGTTTTGTAACAGGTCTGTACTCAGATATCATCAATGCAGCATCAGGATTGTGTGGCCAGGCCTCCCACGACAGAAAAGGATGAGGCAAAAATACCACAGAGATATATGCATTTTCACATAAAAGTGAGGTAAGAACAGCTAAAAATACTTTAGTGAGACAAGGACTTCATGAAAGCTTCTATTCCTGGTAGCTAAGCAAGATGCATTTTTCTACAGCTGAATGATGAGAGAAGTACAGAAAAACCCAGCTGTTTGCACACTGTCTTGATGGCATCAAGAGCAGTATTTTCATTTCTAAGAATGTCTGAGTACTACACATGGAAAATGCAGTATGTGTTTTTCAGGCATAACAAAAATGGGCTTTGAACAAGATTTCGTAATACCGTGGTCTGGAAAGCATCTCAAGGATCATCAAGGCCAATGCAATTAAACCAGAGGTTGAGCTCCAAGACGTCGCCTGATATATGGGCATTCAGCCCACAGGAGCAGATTAGAGATAGTCAAAGTAACCTTCCTGAAACTCATTTTGCGTGGACATTGGATCCTTAGCTCCATCCATGTTGCTCTTTAATCCCAATCCTATTACGTCCCAGTAGTTCCTGACATAGGCAGAGGCTAAGTGTATCACTTTGCCTTAGGGATATTGAAATTATGGATTTTTTGGTTTGAATGATCAAATCAAGAATTGGCATAAAATAAAGTATAATTCTGATTTGGATCAAACTGACATGACGCAATTTATTTTTAGCTTATGTAACCATTTTTAATCAGCCAGTATAAGAATAATAGATGATGGCGATGGAATAGAGGAGGAGGAAAATGTCTGTTGAAAATAGTTTTGCATCCCCTTTCTCCTTTTTTTGATGAATTACTGTTTGCTTAATAATTTTACTGTTGTTAGTACTCTACTGTTTTCATTCTTGTTTCTCCTCTAATTTTACTATTTCAGCGATATTTTCTGCATTAAGGGATTTAGAAATCCCTTATTAAGGCATTTTTTGAAATATTTCAAAATCTGTAGAAAGAAGCAACTTGGGGAGGATCACGGGAGCGAGGTTTCAAAATGACTGTACTAGGGTGGCCCAGCTGTGCCCTGTAACATCACCTACCTTTCTTATTTTAAAATTGCGGAAAAGAAAGAGCAAAACGCGAGGACACTTAGGCAACGCAAGGACATGCAGAAGTGGCCGTGATCCTGAGGCCAAGCGTGCCATCTAGTGTTGGATATTGTTTTGTCGAAGGGGAAGCTTTAATCGATCTCCGCAATGTTTACAATATTCGTAATATATCCTTCATCACTTACTGGACAGGCTACTGATACCACGCTTGGGTATTAAATGTAAGGCTCAACAATAATAATAATTTTTCACCTCCATGATGCTTGGGCAGTATGTGTGAACAATTTGTGAACACCTTCTGTTTGAAAGCTGCCGATCAACATCCGACAACGAGCACATCCAAAGAGTAATGAGTCTTCTGCAGAAACAGAGCTGCCCAACCTTACAATAAAATACCTTGAATGGACTGTGGACATTGCAATGATCACTTAGTTCAGTAAAATGCTGGAACTGATAGCCCAGCTTGCTGTGCAACAGATTGTAACAACATACTTTTCCTGAAACTCCAGTAAGGAGGACAATATAACCCAATTACCACCCTCATACAACAGCAAAATGAGTAATGAAAGTTGAAGACATGCAGACTGCCATTTTTTGTTCTTTTCCTTCTTGTCAGCTACTCCATATTCAGTGAGGAGATATCAGCAGCAACACAGGTATCGACAGCCAAACCCACAGCACCACTTTCATTCTGGCAGCTCTCTTAGCACAAATACTCTGTTATCGCTGAGGAGCATAAACTTCTAACATATGTTACCATAAAGTTCTCCCAAGCAATTGCTGAACCTCTCATGGCACAGTAAGGATAAGTATGAACACCTGAAATTCGGGGCATTCCCACAAATACCAAAATGTAAATTCTCTGGTGTAAGGTGTCATTGTTTCTTCTGTTGTTCCATTTTGAGCCCCTCAAATAGAGATGCCAGAAAACATTGTGGGTGAGCAGGTTTGGAGGCAAGAAGTTGTATGGCAGTCAGAGAGTTGTAAAAAAGACTGCTTGTGAAAAATCTATGGGAACAGTTATTTTAAGCATTTCTCATCTTCTCGATGTATTGCTAAAATTAAGGCTGCTGTGAACACAGGCACTACACTAGTGGGCAGAGTAAGGGGAGAAAAAGGAGGGTAATTCAGAGATATTGACTTAATTTCCCCTGTTTGTTTAGCGTAATAAAACAGCACTGTTACTAACCGCAAAGTGACTCCATGATACATCTTATCCTGTGTAACTTAGACTGTTGCCAAAAAAAGTCACTCAGATTGCTCTCCTATGGTGCCGTGCTCCCACCACTTTCCTCATGTCAGGTCCAGTGATCCTGCAGCATCAGATTTTGCCAGGTCAGTGAGTTGATCCAACAGAAAACTAACCAGGAAAAAAAAAAGTTTTCTATCAGATAACCACCAAAAATGGCACACTGCAGCCCTGCTACAGCAGATACTGGGGCAGGAACAGCAGCCTGATCATTCAAGGAAAATCACCCCTTTTAGCAGCAGCCCACAGTTCAACTGGTCTAAGAACAAATGAAACCACACCCAAGACCGCAGTACTACAGACCAAAGTATTCACCGATGGGCGTGAGGTATAGCCCCTCAAGAAGTGTAAATATCAAGGCAAGGGAGTAAAATTTATTTTGGTATATCAATACTAAAATTAGAATTATTTAGAATACAGAGAAAGTGATATTTTTAAATGTTTAAGCTGCATCCTTTGAAGAAAAAAGCATGCTTCTTTACATTAAGATCAAATCAAAAGACAAAGTGTGTGTTTCTTCTCAACACACACATTTTTTAATTTCATTATGTGCCTAAAGGTTTCCTTGGTTGTAAAAATGCGTAGAATATTGAAAAGATGGGCAATTAGAAGATTTCTTCAGTGAGGGACATCAGATTTGTTATCTTCAGTTCAATGTTGTTTATAAATAATCGCTCAAGACTCTGAGTCTGAAGCTGAAAGCAAGCGGAAGCGTTGGGAGAGACTGAATTTGCAGTGATCTTCTCTGATTTAAAGAAACCATACCTCTGTACAGCTAGGAGAGCACCCACACTAACAACAGCCTTATTCTCCTTCAGGAATAAGCCGGGAGCCCAAATCACTGCTTGAGTAGGTTGGAAGTTTCTGTGTAACCTTTTCCCAGCAGTGATCCAGTTCAGAGTTACTACTTGTAGTAAGCCTGCATGCCAAGGTCAAGTAGGCAACGCACAGCAATTTGTAATGTTCCTCCCAGCAACTATATTTGAAGCGTGTTACAGCAGGACAACTCTAAGCAGCACATCTCCTGTAGGAAGCACTATTTCAGACTTTGATGTGCAGCAAAGATATAGGAGAAATTTCATATCCTTTCTCAATTTCATCACAGATGATCACAGTAGTAATTCAAAGACCAAACCGAGGACTCATTTGCACTGCATATTAATGTAGGTGTAATAGATAAAAAAACTGGCAGGAGTAGTTTTCAGAACAATGCATCTGCCAGCCACAATCTTTGAAACACATCCAAGTCTAACAGAGCAGCTTCTTTCCCTTTCTTGAAAAAGGGACTCAATATGATCAGCTACATCTCAAAAGAAAACATTTGGACTCTTTTCTTTTGTAGACTTTGATCCAATGTCAGAATGGCAGTGATTTCAGTGGAGGTAAGCTCTTAAATAAGGCTTGGGCATTTAACTGTCTTTGAAGCTGGGTGTTCACTTTTGTGAAGGGACTTACTTGCCAGTCTGAAGACGAAAGCCTCTTTTCATGCCAAAAATAGAATAAACGTGCCATTTTGGAAAAACTGCTTGCATGGGCCTGCCAGCTTGCCTTGACATTTTGGTGCAGGAATCGCCTTGAGTTTCACAAAGAAGCTATTTCCCGTGTTGTTTGGCTCCTCATCTCCGCTAAAAAGGCTAGTGCAGGTGCTTAAATTATAGCAGGGGGGGTTGCTTCAGATCTAACTGTCTGCTGGACAGGAGACAGGCTCGTGAACCATTTGTTAAATATCAACAGTCACTATCGGCTTGTAACCAGATCCTGCATAGATGTAACTCCACTGAAGTAAATGGAGTTCTGCAAGCAGAACACTGGACCTGAGGACTGATTTCATCGATGGTTTTAAAGTAGTTTAGTATCAGTCTTCTGAGTCATTCAATCCACCTGCAAAAAAATGCTTTTAACCCAAAGAAACTATGGAACTAAACCTGCTTACAATTTCAATTTTCATGTGAACTTACATGTTCAAAAGCTACAATGTTAAAATATGCAATGTTGATGGTAAAATAGTGAGAATTAAAATGCCATTTTAATGCATGGTTCCTTTAAGATGATCCTTCTAGCAAAACAAGACACCTTTTCCTGTCAATATCCTCAAGTCTCCTTTCTCTCTCTTGTTATACTTCGGTGAAAGAATACTTCATGTCCTCTCCATTACTTTCCTGCTTAATGGCATTGCAATGAAAGAAATGACACCTTAGAGAATTAGGACCCAGACCAGCATCCCTTGGAGGCTGAGTTTCAGATCATTATTTCTGCTGACACCGTGCAGCTGTTGCAGAGGGTTTTTTCCTAGGAGCAACTTTGGGTGTTTTCTCATCTTTTTTTTTTTTTTTTTTGCCACAGAAGTCTTTAGCGGGAAGAGGAAGGCATGGCTTGTTGGATCACTGATGTAACACCAGCTGACAGGTGGGTTTCAGGGAACTCTCTGGGGCCATGGCCTCTTTAGTGGTTTTACCACTCTAAACTCAATTACAGTGGAGTTTCACGCTCCACAGCAAACTCCAGTCCTTTTTTGATAAAAACTCTACAAAGTAAATAAGTCATGATGATGATATGGGTCTACCATTTAATATTCATTGAAGTACATATGTTTGAAAATTGGAAGCAGAGTTTAATCCATTTTCATATTTATATCAACATGAAGCTTTAAAAAGGATATCTTTCCTTTTCTCGGGGAATCTTGACAATTTCTGGTCTGACCAGATAAATAAAGATGTACAAAACTCACTTTGAACATAAGGAGAAGACCCAAGGAGATTTAAAATGCAAATCTTAAAGTATATATCCTGAATCTACTCACTTTCAAGAGGGAGCATGTCACCCTTCTGTGTGATTTTCAGTTTGATTGAAATGACATAAAATACTTTAAAGGATCCATAATTCTTGACTCTGTGTGCATAATTTGATTACAATCTACTTATACCTTATTGCACAGTGCACTGATGGTATAACAGGTAATATATTTTATAAAGGGACTTGTACATTTATGACCAATTTCTTCTCTCATTTAGATATATTAGCTTAAAGTAACTTTTCTGTCTGTGATATATTTAGTTACAGCAATCATCAGAATTTGGTTGTGTATAGCTACGACAGTTAAATCAAAACATAAAAAATGAGTAGTCTATATGAGAACTACATATAAAACTGACAAAATAAACAATACATCGGTCTCAAATAACTTAAAAAATTATAATTTGCAAAAAACCACCTCATATAGCATTAAGTTTAATCATAATTTATAACATCAGACAGGTTTTCTTGCCCATGTTTATACACTTTCAAGAGAAATTAAAAGAAAGATGGAGCAAAGTTTTCTTTGTCTTAGCGTTTTATTTCAGACCACTGAAAGATAAATGAAGCTGGTGAAAAAAGAGTTAACATAATGATGTCGTCTTTTATTTGACTGAATGTTTAAGCATGGTGCTACAGCTGATGGCACCTTGTTTAATAATGCAGTACATAGCTTCCTGAGGGGACAGGGCTTGATCTGAAAACTGAATATGGTGCACTCTAAATTCTCTTCCCTGAGGAAGGCTGACTAACTGATAAGTGCCATGAGCTAGCGCAGGGACTGATTCTGTCAAATCAAGCTCAAATGGAAGGCACAATGTAGACTCTTCTCAAGTCTTAGTGAAGTAATTTGAGCAGACATTTGTGACATTAGACAGTGCATCAACTACGGAATGCTGTAAAAGTTCACTGTCTTACTACAAGGTGGTCTTTAGATGACAGGATAAAGAAATCAGTGCAAATTTGTTAATGTAACAACTTGGAAAAGCATGCTAAAAATGTCACTCTATTGGGATATGTGATAAAATGTATAGGGAAGTGACTGCCAGTTGGGTTTCCTTGTGAATCCTTCATTCGAACTCATGTAAAAGGCATAAAAATAGGGAAATGCAATAAATATAAAATTTGTATTAGTTGCTATCAGCTAAACTTCTATTTTTCCTGAGCTAAAAAATTCCAATTGACAGCTGAGGCAAGCAAGCAAGAAAATCCATTGTTCAGCTGTTTATTTCTCACTTTGGGATTATATTGTGATTCTTTTAGTTAAGTCATTCAATTCAAACTCCAGTACTGAAGTCCTTGAACATCTTGTCTAAACGAGGACTGAAGAATAACAGCCTTTAAAGTCAGAAAGAAAATTTTACATGTTGAGAAGGAGATAAAACCTGTTAATCAGACATAAACAATATGATAGCATGCAAGGACTAACTTTCAGCAAATCAGCAAGAAGGACTGGAAACGAATGGAACTTCCTCAATAAATAGAATGGAAAATGGCAGAAAAAATGAATTTTCACTGGTCATTCATGTTTGCCTAACCTTGTTTTTTTTCTTCAAGTAAATAAAGGTTTCTGGTTATAAGAAATGAGGAAAATCTCTGCCATGTTTCCAGTGAAAAATTTGACAAATTGCTACCTGGGAAAATTGAAGATGAAATTAGTAAAGGAAAACATGGTACATAAGGAACTGATCAAAGAGGATATAATAGCAAACAATGTTGAAAATAAGCATTTCAAGTGGGAGAGAGGTTATTAGTGGGTATGTTCCAGGATAATTTTAAAAACAAACTTTGTCAAAAGTTCTGTGACCTTAACAGAGAAATGACAGTGTGCTGATGAGGTGGGTTGACAATGCTCAGCTAAAAGGTACAGCAGTACAAAAGGAGTCAGCATGTGTCAGAGAAAGACCTGAAGACTGGAATAATAGAACTGTGAAGAAATGGTGTATCACAAAACGCAAGATTGTGCATTTGGAGACTAATAACAAAATCTTCGTTGTAAACTGGGAATCTGTCAGCTGGATAAGGAGAAAGATTCTGGTGTAACGAGTGATCACAGGAGGAGCTGCAGCTGACAATCTAATGCCAGCATGAGAAAGGCAAGTGATACCAAGCTAGTATCAGATGAGATTTTTCTGTTTAAGAACTACTAATTATCATTGTGCAACACAGCTGGTGAGACCCCTGGAAGCTTTAGGTGACACCTTACTATGAAGGTCACCTGGTTCAGAAAAATACTCCTCAAACTGGGACAGTCCTGCAAGAAGAGGCTATCTGAGGAGATACTATGAGAAGAGAGTGACCTGTTGAGGCTGAGATTACAGATATAATTTTCTTTTAAGAAATATATCAGTCAGGTGCAGAAGGAAAACAATTTCCATTTAACCACCACAACAGGCAAATGAATGACTGGCTGTACACGAGCCGAGGGGCTGCTGGAGGAAGCTCCCACGGCAATCCAGTTCTGGAACACAGCTTCTCATCTGGGTGCTGAAAGCACAAGGGCTGCTCCCCAGCAGGATGAATTTTGACAAGGTCAGGAAAAGAGTTATGTGATGTGGTATGTGCGGTCGTGTTTGATGTGAAGACCTAGGAGGTCTTTTGTGTACATTATCTTGGGCTGTATGGAGCTCTGTAACACCATTTTTATCAGCAGTATGCTCAAAGGTACAATTTAGGCCAGTATCTGAGAAGCGTCCTCAGCCCAAAGTACTATACAAGTAAATACATTAATAATCTTGTATTAATGAACCATGGGGAGAATTTTCAAAGGCATTCACTTTACAACCAGTGATATTAATGGCATTAAATAAAAAAATTTGAAAGAGGGATCCTCAGCCACCTTGTTCTGCAGAGACCGAGTAAAGATCCAAGCATACTTCCAGTGCAGGTGACACTGACAACTTTTGTAACAAACTCATATTCAAGCTTTAAATCTTGGAATTCTACATCTTTGGTGTGCAAAAATGTCTATTTTTCACCACTCTGGTGATCCTGACCACTTTTAACCAGGGAAGAGTCAGTAAATCATACAACCTTTTAGGAACAAGACAGATCTATACTAAATCTAGCCTTTCCATTTATATTAGATATTACCTTACTGTAGAGCCATGTGTGTACAGATAAACTGAGAGGCAGGGAGAGAGGCTGAGGGAGGGATGATCCGCGAGCTGAGTCTAATTATTAAAGGTCTAACCCAAAGCACCTACAAGTAGTGATGCTCATAAATGGTAAACTGGAATGCAGTAGTTTAATTAATATAGATAGTGAGTCACATGAGATAGGGAAATCTTTGTTTCTGCATTGTATTGCAGAATAGTTACTAATATGTTTTCGTAAATTCATACATATACACTCATTACACTAATTTTATTTTGTGAAAACAGTTCAACTATGCAGCACTTTCAAGATTTCCATAGATTCACCAGGTAGTATGATCAGATTAGCCTGGCTAATCTTTTTGAAGGGAGTTGCCCTACAAAAACTTTAAATCATTATTTTCAGAATAAGCATTTATATTAAAATTGATCAAGTTTTCATTGCACTCAAAGCCTTCCCATCACTGAGTCTCAAGGGACAAATATTGAAATCCAATAGCCTTTAAAAAAACCCACCAAAATTCTTTCTATCAAGCATTCCTGTGAACACCTGAAAAACAATTTGATTAAATAACTTTACTATAGGGCTCAAACTCTGCTGCTCAGCTTTTATTTTAATGCCTTCCTCTTCTTAGACCATCAACCCAATGGAACTGAGTCCTGTCCAGCCAGAATGGAGGATACTCAGCAATAGGTTATTTAGGAAGCTAAGGGAAAAAACCCACAAGCAGCTTTCTAGTTAAGTAGGAAAAGATGACAAAATTGCAGTACTCTACAATCAGAGGAACAACAAGGGGGAAAAAAGACATTCTGATTTTTCAGGGACTGAGGTGGTCTGTCCGTGAAGCAATACGAACCAGCTTTTATTCCACATCTTGTGGTTCTGGAGCAGGATTTGCTGGAACTGGTTTCACTGTTTCATGAGTAACATCTGTCCTGCAAGCCCCACTAGCATTTGCAGCATGGTCTTGATATGGAAAGAATAAAATAGTCCTGAGAGGCCTAATATTTAAGTTAGTAAGATTTCCTACCCCAAAAAGCTGACAGACCAACTAATTACATTGACACAGAGCTATTTTTAAGACCACTTATAGACACGAGATTCAAATAAATCAGAATTGGTTGTATGCAGACCCCTGCTTTCTATTTTCTTTAATTAATTTACTTACTTAATTCTGTTCATTCCTTGAGACACAGCGTGTCAGTGCTAATGCTCAACTCAAAAGTAAATGCTTAGTTTCAGGTAGAGCATTCTGACTTACATCTGCAGCAAGGTGCTCTAGAGTGCTGCAAAATGAACTGTAAGTTACCCTGTTACCTAGCGTCAGGATTTCCAAGGTAATTACATTTGGAAGTACCTACATGGCAACTGGTATTATCTAGGGTCCCATTTTGGAATTTGATGTGTGGTCATTCTACTGGCAACTAATTTATTTAACTTAGAAATAAATTGCTAACTAGCTGAAATAAAGAGCATATTATAAATCATGAAACAACACTAATTACTAGATGAGAAAATAAGCATGTGAGGCGCAATAATGATATATTTGTAAAGAACAATTCCTCATGTTTGAAGTAATTTATGAATAACTTATACATGAAGTTTTCCTTGGTTGTTTTGCTGCAGAGGAGGATGTCCCATGGAACACAAGCAGAATTCTAAAGCTGCAAGTCTATAAACACTAAGTGATGCTATATACGGGAAACTTGAATCGAAGTTTTCTACAAGGACGTAAGGCAGTGTACCTTTTACAAATGAGGTGTAAATTTTACACTGATATGTAACTATGCCACAGATACTTTCACTAAGGGCTGCCTTCAGCCGTGACTGATTTTAATATCCATTCTTACACCTTCTATAGCTCATCCCAGATCCTTTAGTACAAAGAATTGCAGCGGCTTTGTGTACTGTCAGTAAACTCCATCAAAACTTTCTTCCCCATCTGGCTGAAGCAGAAACCAAAAAATCAACACAGCTAGTATAATCAAGTTATATATATACTGACCCTGTTTAAAGGCAAAGGAACTTCACATTATTGTAAAGATCCATCAGCTTCGATTAGCTTTCTCATATCCATGGAACACAGCTTAGATCAAACTTTGGATGCACCTATGGGCTACAGTTATAACGGAGTCTAGTGTGTGGTTCTTACTGCTTATTATTCATCAAGACTGCAAAATCTTTTAACATCTCATGCAACGTCTTTCCTTTGGCTTTTTACCTACGAAATCAGACTTTTCCTATCGCACTAGCAAAACTGAATATCTGCAGCAATGGGGAGAACTTTTCTATACCTTTCTGTTTGTAATATTGTGTTGGAGGTATAAGGATACTGCCATTTTCAAATATTTCTCTGCCCATTTAAGATAAATGTTTTTAATTGCACGTCTAGAAAATTTGGAATGGATTTATCATCAAAACATCAAATGTTCATAATTTATTTTAGAAAGTCATCTAAAAGTTATGTTCACATACAATTGTACATCATTACAAATTATAACTCATAATATTTAATGCACTACCTTATGCAAAAAGTCTGATGATGTTCACAACAGCCCTTTCCAGCTAATCTGAAGTGATCTGCTTTGAAATCCTGAACATCCTCCTAGACTACCACTCAACTTCCAAAGAAAAACAGTGCAGAAGTGATGACAGCATCATAAAACTTTTTCCTGACACTTTCAACAGTTTGATAGTGTAGTGTTTGATAATGTAGTGTCATTTTCTTTCACTGAAGGAAAATGGAAACATCCCAAAGTAATGCGAGTGGCTACCCCTGAGGCATTTTGCTTTAATATCTCTATGCCTCAGTTTTTCTATTTTAAAAAACGTTCATAATATTCATTCACACCAGCAGGGTGTTGTAAAGCTAAATTTATTATTGTTTGTAAAATGCTTTTAGAGCATTCAACTGGAAGAATGATAGATATGCAAAAGAGAACCTCTTGTAGTTATTATTCTCAGACAATTTCTGTTGAATTTATATAAAAGGAATACTGATTATTCTCAATTATTCTCAAACAATTTGTGTTGAATTTATATAAAAGGGAATACTTTTTTTTTTAACAATATAAAGAAAACTTGGCCATTAATCACTAAATAGTATGGTGCCCTCAGATTTTTTTGCAAATAAACAATAATAAATTAAATTGAAAATACATCAGATACACTCAGCCTCTGTTAAGATGTAGATGCACTGAACATCTATGTCATGCTGACATGTGTAACACGAACACAGCCCCACAGTCATCCTTGCCTCTTCTTGTCAGTAAAACATGTACAAAGGCTTCTAAGCGTGTGTTTGCTTTTGATGTGCAACTTTCAGCTAAGAAGAAATACAACACTGCCCACTATTTTTTATTTCTGGTACTTGTCTGTGAATCCTGTCAAATTCACACTTCAAAAGGAGCATCTTAACATAGTTTTCAGAGCATGAGGAGACCCTCACTTGCTCATTCCAGTCCCGTTCAAATCAAATAAAAAGAGGCAAGATGTGCTCTCATATGGGACTGGAAGTCAAACCAAGTCTGTGCTTTGCGCTGCCATGCACTCACTTTGCAACTTTAGTCACAAAACTCTGAATTTTCACTCCGATGACCATAAATTTACTGCTGCAGTTCCCACAAGTCAGCTCGACCTCCTCCCATACCAAATAAGAGTCCATACCTCTCCTCCGATGTTGACATTTAGGGTATTGTGAATTAGCCAACACCTGGGTTCTGCTTTTTAATCACTTGCACTGTCCATCCTTACCACTCCCAGTTCTGCACAGGCACAGAATGGCTGCAGTTTGATCAAAATTGAAATTTATATTGAAGTTTTTAGTTTTAGAATGTGTAAACAGGACAGACCAATATACCATATAAACTATTACCAACATTCAGAGTAACACATGACTTTCTGTAAGGTCTTAGCTGGATCAGAGCTACTTGTTACTATAACACACATGAACAAAAGGAGATGGCCAGAATGAATATATGCACTCCCAACATTATGAATAAAAGTTAGTGATCCAAAGGAAAATGTGTTACTCAAGACCAGAATAAGGAGTTGTGACATTTTCAAGAAATCTGAGTTTAGAAACATCTGAGTAGCCTTATATTTATCCATAAATGTAATAATTAATGTAAAAATAATTGGGTGAACAGGACTGATTTTTTTTAACTGATACACAATGACCTCACTACCTGCAGGTCTGAAGATCTGAATGGGCTTCGTCCAAACCACGGCCCTTCTGGGACTCTTCATACACTTCATGAGCAAGAGATTCGGTTCTATAAAGCACTAAAAACTGGGCAGTAGTAATTATAATGTGATCCGGGATTACCCCTTCCATTCAAGCTCTCACACTAAGCCATCACCAGGCTGGGTACAAGACGGCAGACACGTGCACGTGGACGCACGTGCGCAGACGACTCTTCCCGCTCTTTTCTGAAGGACCCGTGTCTGACGCTGGCGGCAGGAGTGGGCAGGAACCTGTGCCAGAGAGACCCTCTCTGCCTGGAGCTGGAGAGGATAATCCCCTGCAGGGTTCTTAATTTGAAGATGTTTAGGGGGAAACCAATAATGACTCAGAAGAAAACTAAGAGAGAAACCGTATTCCTTAGTCCCCAGCCCTTTTATATATTTACACAGTGGGGATAGGCAGTGACAGCTGTGAAACCTTGCGATCTAACCCCAGGCACTATTGACTTGGCACCATACTACTTAGTTTTCCCTAAGACCAAATGCCTAAAAATAGCAACGCTTGCCAAAATGTTTATGCTGTTAGCTTCGGTCGGTTGTCTTCACATTCAGACCTCTTCTCTTCTTCTGCCCTATCCCTCTGATTAGATTGCATTCCTCTTAGTTGTGGGAGCTGGGATTACGCCTGAGCTGGGAACTGGAGGGAATACAGTAAAGCAGTCTAAAAGGGAAGGGGGAATATTTCTGACATTCCTCCCAGTGAAAGCAAGCAGTAATTGACCAAACAGGCTGTACATCCACACTCGGCGCTTACACACGGGTTGAAAGGGTCGGCCCTTGATCTCTCTGTGTTGCCTTCTTGCATTTCCCACAAGGCATTACCTTTGTTGACAGATTCCGTCCTTCTCGTCAATGAGGACTGTCATCTGGTCCCTCAGGCTACGCTCTTGACTGCTTCAATTGATCCTTTATTTTGCTCTTATTTCTGGATGCCATGTTGTCACTGTTGCCGGGATTTTGTATGTGCAACTGAGTATTACTATAAGTATAAATCATAGCGCCTCAATTTTAAAAAATAAATACAAATTATTTAAAAAATTAAGATTGTCCAAAATCCTCTAGCTTTACTTTTGATTGTGTTTAATATTTCTAAATGTTACATCCCTCATTCTCTTCATTTCCACCCCCTGCCACGTAGCTCTGAATGACTTTCAACCTCACTGCCAACTACTGCAAAAAGAATAAATCAGGTAGCAACTGGTTTCAGCCGAAGTCTACAGTGATTCTTACTGGCATTGCAAAGCTTACTTGAATTCACAAGGGGCTTAAGAAGCACTGAGATGGCAGAGATTGTTGTGGCAGAAGCAACTGGAAAATGTCCTGAGATTGAAACACAGACATATTAACATCACCCTTGTGGACGCTAATGACTTGCACTTTAAAATGCCAGAGGCTCATACTGCCAGCTAAAACAAAGAAAAAACACATTTTTCGTCTCCAAAGACTTTAGATCTTTCCAAACTCTGAGGGCAAATTCAGCCATAATGTATTTTTGCAGTAGAGCAGGGCAGCTCATGCATGCCACTGGGGGAATCATTGCCTGGAGTTGCTGTAGGCAGTGTAGTCGGTATAGCTAAATAAAACAGCAGCTGAAAACCTTTGAGAGGTTAGACTAGTAATGAAGCATTCTATAATGCAATGCAATCAAACCTAAACAGTTTGAAGGCATATCTTGCTGACACTCGCAACCCTTGTCTTTCTCACTGAAATGTATTTAAGGAAATGACGACCAAACACAAGGATTTCTGCAAAAGCTTTACAATGTAAATTGACACATAATTAGAAAAATATTTTAATCTTCTGATGAGGTAACAATGTCCTACTTGGATGTTTCTAGATGAGGAATTCTGTTAAGAGCTTAGTAGTAATGGCAGATTGGAAACTTTCTGAAACTGTAAATGTTTAAAGAGATCTACTCGAAGAAACGGAAAGGTAACAGGAAAGGAAGAAAAACAGATGCTGACAATAAAGAGAAGGCTAGGAAAAGGCTTAGAACCAAATATTTGGAATAAAAAGTAAAAACAGGACTGGTTTGAGTGGGAAAATACGTGTAGGATAGGAAAAATAGAGGCCAAATTCATCCTCAGTATAAATCTAATGATGAACCAAGCCCAAGAAACTTTAAGTGGACTGGGAAAAAGTATATTTCTTTCTTTTTTGATGCTTTTTAATACGTAAAAGAAAAAAATTCCAAGTTTTATTTGCTTACATTAGAAATGCAAGCCACATGTACTTTTTTTCTTCACAGATTCCATGGATGACTAAACAACGAGCAGGGTAAGATTTCTGTGCTATATGGATTGCATTAAACCTGAATAACTGAGAAAGTAATTTATACTTCGCCTAACTGAAAATACATTTTCTTCTTCTTAAAGACAAAAAATACTGATTAACTAATGTTTTGGAGTTTTCTTAGGGACCTCCTGCTACCTCCATGTGAAGTAATTCTTATAATAGAATGAGTCTGAAAAAAGAATGTTTTGTCAAAGTCAAGTGAGAAAGAGATGAAAATGCAAAAAGATATAGAAGAAAAACTTCGTATG
Organism: Mycteria americana; assembly: GCF_035582795.1. Taxonomy (NCBI): domain Eukaryota; kingdom Metazoa; phylum Chordata; class Aves; order Ciconiiformes; family Ciconiidae; genus Mycteria; species Mycteria americana. Next base: position 100,054,085 of record NC_134367.1, read on the forward strand.
GTCACCCATTTATCACATATTTATAATGGAATTCGGTCCTGGTGAGGGGAAAAATGTTTGCTCAACGAATTTCTGGGTCTGCGCCCCACAAATGTTTAGGCACATCTCTATCGTCACGTACATCTTAGTAAAGATATATGTTATGTACATTTAAGCCAGTGGCTGGAGTTGTCAAGTGAGTAGTTAAAAAGATGAAAGTAAAATGTGAAAGTGTGAAGTTTGTAGGCAGAAATTAAAACAAAAACAAAACCCAGACAAAAATAATTAAATTCCTCCCAAAAATGAGGAAATAAAGTGTAGTTCAGGGATAAAAAGGTAACACATGCACATGACTAAAAACCAGAAGAAATCAGTTAAATTCTGAGGGCTAATGTTCAGGGGGAAAAAGAAAGAGATGAACTTGCCAAGATCCTCAATATAAGGGACCAGCTCCATTCCTCTTTTGACCTATCCCGCCAACAGGCAAACTCCTTCCTATTGGAGTCCTAATGCATTCCAACTAATTCACTGTGCATCTTCTAAATTCAGATTTAGATTTAAAAGTGTTGGAAGTGGTCCTCTGGTAAAAGTGGTCCTCTACAGGTAAAAAGTTTAGATTCCATTTGTTCTTGTAAAAATATTTTTTAGATGCTTGAGCTTGAATTTCGGCATGTACAGATAACCTTTACCAAAAACTCTGGGAAGATGGAGAGACTTGACCAAATAATGAGAGTTAACTGTAAATGAACCTGCAGGAAAGTGGGCATGCTTAACATGATTATAATTCTGGTCGGTCTTTAAACCAGGAATGAACAAATTATCCAAGATTCAAACACAACCTGGCCACAAAAATGTATAGTAGTATCGAACTGAAGCAAGTGAAGTAATTTAAACAAATATAAATGTTATTGAGCTGATCCATAAGTCCTTGCACACCCTAAAATGCTATTGATGAAGTTCTTACACTGAAGTTCTACAAGGACCAGAAACACAACTTTGGGCCATGACCATACAGATTTCTCTGTATGTTTAATATTTTTTCAGAACAGAGAATGTAAATGTAAAGCACTGTATGTATCACCAACTAAATCTTTGTGGAGTCCCCTTATTCTCTACAAAGTATGTTTTTACTCTCAGTTTAAGCTTTATATACTTCAAGGAATTCTTACTCCAAAATAAAAGTTTAAAAATGCTGATAAATTATAGCAAGCTTATCTCCAGAATCGCATTCAATGCTGAAAGAAGCAAAGTAAGAACTATTAAGAAAGATCATGCTGTGTAGCCAGGGAATATCTAACACAGGAACCCAGGGTACAGACAGCTAACAGTCATCAGCAAGATCCTTCTCTTCAGTTCCCCTTCTGCTCCCTAGCTAAAAGTCAGGAAAATATTCTACTTGGCCTGACTTCAGTTTATAAAGCATTGGAACGTGTCAGCAGTATTAGCACCAATTTTATTATTGTCCTACTAAAATTTGCAAATAAATAAGGATTAATATCTCACTAGATCACATTTTAAATACCGAATTTAATAACTAACTCTAGTTTCATGAACACTTCAAGACAGGATAAAATAGCATCATTGCTAAAAGAAGACATCTAGCCACCATCAGTCTCTTAGCTTCCCATTTCTGCACAGGCCCACTCCTTGTCATCACCGTGTGTTGGCACAAACATTGGTGTGGCTGTACAGTGTAAAGGACTGGGGAGATAATCTGGCTTAAAACTAACCCAGACTGATACACCCATCTGGTTCATCAAGTAGCTATGTAAACACTTGTACCAGCACAAAAGGATGGTGTGGGTCAGGACTCAGAAGCAAAATATAGATCGAGGGAAATATTTTTAATATATCCTTCTTGCTACCTATCTCAGAGGGTTCCTCAGCTCTTAGTGACAGACTGATTCCCCCACAGATATCAGACTGCATTCACATGACAGCCTCACACTTTGATACATAGTCTCAAACAGATACATTGATACATTGCCTCAAACAGAACAAGCACTTCTCAATGTATAAAGATCAGGCTAAGCTTATTTATTTGATTAATCAAAATTCTTTCAAACTTTTATATATCTCCCTGTCTCCTGCTCTGTCTTTGCCTTTCCTCCATGAATTTTTGGGGCTACACAGTAAAATTGGATGTTAATGTCCATTGAATAAGAAACGTGTGGAAGAAGGATTTAAACGGAGAAGTGGGGATGGATATGGCATGGCATTGTCTTAACACACTCTCTAAGCAAAGATACAGGAGCTAATACATGCACACATCGAGCCGATCACAACACATTGTGGTGTTCTCAGTGCCAGCAACATCTCTCTCCCCATCACCTCGTGCTCTTCTGACCTACATGATGGACACTCACAGGCAGGTCTCACGGAGGTAACCCTGCGTCTCTGGGGAGGGTGCCCTGCCAAGAAAGTCCTCTTGAGCAGTGACCACTCATTCCAACACACCTGAATTTTACATGGGCTGAAATAACTCGGTTATTATTCATCTGTACCAGCTGACTACATGATCCAAATAATTTTTTATAAGTGAGCGAGCCATTTCCATTACTTACTGCTCCATGAGTTTTCTCACTAATTCAGTGATTCTTCCTTTAGGTTTTAAGTAAAGTACTAAGCTGAGAATGATCTCTATATAACCTCACTAGATTATAATTTATTTTGCTAGCTATTCCTAGCAAATACATTTTGAGTATTACTAGTTAACCCATTCTGAATTTACTGTTGTTGAAGAGCAATCATTTTTGAATTGGTGTCACTAAGTCAAATGCCTTACAAAAGTGTGCCAACACAGCTGTCACCTGTATCAACCAGACTGGTAGTCCTGTCAGAACAGTATCAAAGACAAGACCTAATTTCTGTGAAACCGTGCTGGTTAACATTAACTGCATTCTCAGCATTTAATTCTCTATTGATGAAGTCCATGATCAGTTGACCTGACACTTTCTTGAAGCTCTGTGCCTAAAGTTGTCTTGTATTTCATTTCCCAAGTCAACTGTCTTACCACTTAGAACAGTGGCAGATCATTCTCCTGGTTCTCTGGAACTTCTCAGATTTTCATTCGAAATCAACATCACTAGTCAGGACAGGTCTGTTAAGAACCTCTTGGGATGACTTGTTTCAACCTGCTTACATAAAAATACTTAATGCTAAAAAGTAGTCCTTTTATCCTCACTGTGGGGCAATAAAGTTTTATTGTTCATATATATGGAGGCATCCAGGTTTGTTGTAAATTACAACCATGACATTATTAACTACTTCTACATTTTCGGCATTGTAGAAAATTCTGCCTTTTATGCTGAGAAACTGACCTTTCGCTAACAGAATTCTTTTTTCATGTAATGAAAAAATTCCTTTTCCCTATTTTTGTGCGTAATGAGAACAGTCTCTGGGTTGAGAGTTTTAATATAACAACTGGATCCCAGCCATTAGATTGTGCAAGCAATCTGAAACCTTTTGGCTAGATAAAACAGAGAAATGTCTTCATTTTGAAGTATAGGTAGTTGAATATTTTTCAAAATCTGTGTTTAAACCTGACAGTTATGTTGCTAATATTAGACAGCAGTAAACATACTTTTCTTCCTTGCTTTTTGTTTGCAAGTGTTGACTACAGAGTACCTGCATAACAATAAGCCATTATATCAGGTATTGGGCCACTGAGAAATTCTGAATAACTGAAGATTATAGAGTGCCTAACCTTCAAACAGGATTCAAGGCAACATAGTGTGATTTTCACCAAAGCCGCAAACCTAGCCCAGTGCGTGTTGGAGAGACATCTGGCCCCTTGGATGGAAGAGAAATTTTCCAGGGATTAGATGTAGCCAGAAGCTCCTTTGAATAAAGCAGAAGAGGAGGAAGACTCCTTCAATCTCAGTTTGTCCCACAAGTTTATAAACCTAGCCATATCATTTAAGAACTGGTTATTCTATTTTTTTCCTTGCTAACATTTATTCAGCGCAAATATTACAAATATGTGGGAAGAAATTCTCACTGTGAAAGATGCAATATGCTCTTCTCTCTGAAAATAAGCAATTTTTACTAGTACTTTCCAAAGAACAGCAACAATCAAGAAACAAAACAAATGAGGACAAAGCCCTTCTTAAAATTGTATTTTAAGGCAAATATTCAGTGTACAAAATCAGACTTACTGGAGCATGAAATTCTTGTCCGAGTCACTGATTTAGTAAAATAATCCAAAAGTGTTTCATGGCTTCATCAGAACATATATTTGCCAATAATAAGGAGAGGATTTTGCAGAGTGAGTCCATGTTTGAAATATTTCTTTCCATACTGCTAAAAATACCTTCTCTTTTGCATGCTTTTGATTAATGCCTTTAAAACATGAGTTTACAGAAATACACAAATACTTTTATGCCACAAAGTCATGTATTTAAAGCAATTTATTAGACAAGTTAGGGAAAAGTAAAAGTGATTATTTCATAGGAGATATGTTTAAAATGTTAATAATTTTTTCTTCCTTTCCAGGGATCACTTGTGCCACACCTTGGATAGCCCAATATATTCGACTGCTATTTTATCTTGATTTATCCAGACAGTATCTGCCCTATGGGAAATACTTGAACTTTCCAGCCTTCACACATTGCAGCAATGGGAAAATATCAGCAACACAACCCATGTTGCTGAAACAGGTTACCCTCTCCAGTTAAATGATCCCCAGTCCAGTCATCCTAACTGAAGTTTATGAAAAAAAATCTGTTTGATAGAGTCTGCAGTATTTAATGATAAACATTTATTTTGAGTAGCATAAAAGCTAAGTAGTTAGGAAAATATAAAGTATTCAGAAACCCCAAAGAGAATTCAAGCTGTTTGTTAAGCAAATTTGGAATTCACACTTGGATTTGACTCTCATTAATTGACAATTTTATTTCAGTTGAGCTGACATTTTGTCCCTAACTCACTGTGTGTGTATACAGGTCTAGCTAGAAAGATGTTTTACTATAAATGTGCACTTCTTGAGAAAAAAACAGATTTTTTTTCATGACACAACGTAAAAATATATATAAAATCCATCCAAGGGCCTAAAGCAACATGGAAAAGGCGACCACTGAACCCTACTTATGGTAAGTATATCTATTTGTTTTTTAAACTCAGCAGCTCTGGAGTTCAGGACCCTTTCAGAAAACAATTAAAGCCAGGAAAACAATACAAATTTTCTACATGACTAATTGACACTTGAGTTATAAGTTTTGTCTTGTTACAGAATCAGTACTTGCACTTACAAAAAAGTAAAAAAATAATTGTTTCTGCCCTGCCTTCACAATTGGAAGTATTACTCCTCAGTTAGAGCACAGCCCTACCAACATTTGATTTGGCATTTGACTTAACCAATGGGGCAGAAATGTCCAGCAGGGATGATGGAAAACTATAGCAAGAGAAGAAAAATCTCTCAAAGCAGACCAGCTGCCAAAAAAATTAAAAACTTTTTCCATCAGTGACTGATCTGTTTGAAGAGGTTCTTGCTCTCTGCCCTTCAAAATGCTTGTTTACACCTCTCTGGATATTTCTGTCTTCTTGGTCAGTTGGGTTTGTGGACTTACTCTGAGGGAAGAGAAATAAACAGAAAAATGGGAGTTCTTAACACAATGAAAGCTAATTTGATTATTGTTCATAAAGATAACAATCCAGCTACCATTTTAGACATTCATATCATATTTGAATGACCTGAATGAAACTAAAGTAAGCGTTGTTCAGATGTACAAATGTATAGTACCATGCTGTATCTGTCACATATGTATGTGAGATACATATACTGTATGTGTACGCCAAGGGATTTAACATTTGTTTTAATGTTAGTGGATTAGGCTTTGCAGACTCCAAGTGGCCTTTGGATTAACCCTTCTAGATCACATATGACTAATTGCCCAACTCCTAAAAAATATTCAATAACCATTAAGATAAATCAGAACATCTGTAAGAAAAGCTCAAATACTTTGAACCAAAGCAGAAGCCTAGACTTTAGATGCTCTCACTCAGTCTGTCTTATATCCAGAATGACACATTTTTTTCCTTGTTTGGGATAGGAGGAGATTTGGCAGAAAGAATCAGCCAGCGTGCCCACTGATATAAAAACAGCATAAGGATTCTTATCTAAAGTAAACCCTGCAAGCTTATGAATCATGTTTTATGATAATTTCCCAGTCCAGCTAGCAATCTGCATGATCTCTGAATCATTCCATTCTTGTTTCCAACCAAAAGTTAAAGCATGCATCAAAATCTGAAAATTATTTATTACATACTGGAGCTACTGGCAGCTGAAATACAGTTTTACCATTCCTGAAACTTGTCTTACTACCTCCTCCCCTCCAACACTCATAATAGCCAAACCCTGGGACATGATATTCTTCGTAGTACAGCATGCCCACAGTTAAACATGTAAAACAAAGGCAATGACAGAAGAAACACAATATGTGATGCACATGCACATATATCTTAATTCTTACTTTGCTGTTATTTAAAAGCAACAGATTTAAGAGACTGAAGGACTACTAATCAGTTACAGATTTATGATGGTTTTGCAGTTTTCAGTAACAGTACAGCATGCAAATCTCTCACCTATATGATTCACTACAGCTCTAAGAATATACCTTCTGACAAAAGCAGCTACCTCAACTTCTCATTTTATGCAGCTTATAGAAAAATTTCAGATGTGACCCAGTTATGTCACAACCATTTTCAAATTGCGATCCTCTGAAAAGTAACTATATAAAAAAAGCACCTTCTTACTCATCAGATCTACTCCCCATAGATAGCCAGGATAAGATCTGCTGACTTGGTTACAAAAATAAAGGCTCTACTACTTATTAAAATTTCTACTAACCTTGCAAAACTAACAGAGCTGAGGAGAACAGGGAGCTAAATTCTTTTGCATCTTCAGTGGAAATAATTATTTTACAGTGCAATACAGCTCTAAAAGAGCTCATCAAAGATTTTGAGTGGGATCAAACAACAGCAAAGGCATACTTTTGTCTGCAGAAACATTTTAACTAACAGATACATGGAATAAGGAATTAATTTAGCATTTTGTTAGAGATTAAATCACCATTGGCCATTGGAAAGGAATTGTTTTACATAAAAGCCGAGCATTCTTTATATGAAAATCAACAGGGCTCTCAAGCAGCAGTTTTCAAATCAAATTGTCTATTATCCGTATTTCTCCGGTTCCTTGGTTTGCCACCTGATTGTCATTTCAACAAGACTTTTAGATATTAGCCTACAAATCCTAAGATTTGGCTCTTTGATTCTTTCTTTGCTACTGCTTGTTCCTGTTCCAGTAGCTCAGTTTGATTTTATCACCCTGCCAGACCCAGAACAAAGCAAAACAATATGCCATACCATCAAGGCTTCCAGCCAGGCTTCCATAGACTATAAGCATGGCTTAAACTTAAGTAAACTTACAGCATGGATAAGAGGACCTGTTTTTGTTGGGGGGAAGAGGGGAAACAGTTGACACTTGAGAGACAAACAGCCCCCAAAGGCACCCGAGCAACAAAAATTAATCTTAAATGTCCATGAAAAAATACATGGATCTTCCCACCGACTTGTTGCAAGTGAGCTGTGCTTACTTTCATTTTGTTTCTGGGACATGACCAGCAATCCCTTTTCCATCCAGTCAGCAGCATTATCAGTTACTCAGTTACTCCCATCTCACAGATTTCTCCTTCCTCTCTGTCAAACTATTCTATTTTCACCCTTCTCCACTTCCCTTCTGAACAATGTGTTTGTTTGTACCACCTCCATCTCACTTCTATAGCTCTTGAACTTCTTACTTCATTTTCATCCTCTCCAAATAAAACCTGACTAGTTCAGAAAATGTGTTGACTTCAATCTTATTGCAACTAGAGATTTTTTGTGGAGTACCTGCTTCGCTGTATGTTAGGTAACACCGGCCAAATTGCAAGACCTGAAAGACACTGAAGTAATAAAAGCGGGAGGCAATTTGGGATCCTGGAAAATATTCCAAGGAAGGAAATCACATTACTGCTAGCATTAAGCAACTCAAGCTCTAAAAATCACATATTTGTTTAAAAAACCACTCTTTTAACATTTTTTTTCTCTAAGTTCATCAGATGTTCTCAGGTTACGCTTTAAGCTTTTTTGCAAATGAAGCTGAAATATGCATTTTCACAAGATCTGAGAAATATTGAGAGATTCAACAGAAAAATGTGAGGGTTTGCAATAGCAATTGTGTGAGTACTTTCAGCTGATCCCACTTTCTCCTCTCAGAACAAAATGGAAATGAGATATTAAAAGTGTACAAAAACCTCAGCAAATGTGAATTTAGACTTAGATTTTCTTTGCTGTCACAGAAGACTATCTGTATATAGATATATCTATCTATATAAAAACATACAGAGAACCACATTCATCATTATCCTTTTATCTTTTACTGACTGGAGAGTCATCTCTTCCAGAGGCGTTACTGCTTCAGCCTGAATTGCAGGCCTGAGATTAGGCAAGAGGCTTAAGCCAACACTTTCAGTCAGGTTTAGAGAACAAGCCATACGGAAAGGTCACTTTTTGGTTTCTTTGTCATGTTTCCTCAAGATATATTAAGAATGCCTGTTCTTCATACCAGAATCTGTTAAGTACCACACTGTCTGAAATCTAAGGTTATCCTTACTCAGCCATCAGAAATAAAACCAATAGTGATACTAACAATACAAATATGTATGTATCTCACCATCTTCTCAATTCCATGTCCCACCTTCCCCCAAAGTCTCAGGTAAACACCCCAAATTATTCTCTCCATGGCAAACCTTCCTGATTTCCCAAGATGAATGCAGCCACTAAATGAACGCTGGGAACTATGATGCTTCTCCTCATTGTGAAACAGAGACCATGCACCACACTGAATTATGACCTTGGTGAGGGGATGGATGTCTTGCTGCACTGGTGTCACCCAGACAGAGCTGCCTCTAGATGAGGCCATGTTCATTTAGGGAACAGGAGAGAATAGGCAAAAGTACCAGGAGGTTAGGAGCAAGAGGTCCCCCCTCTACACACCACAAGATATTTTGTGCCCACCTTAAAACCTCCTCCTGCCTTGAAAACTCTAGAAATGAACCCCATCTTTCCAGCAGGGATTTGATGGCTCCGTCAGACAGCTCAGCCAGTAGAGGGCACCTCTGAGACCCCCGAAGGAACCATGGAATTAACCTAGACCCCGCTGCACAGCCTGCAAGCACAGACCACGTTTGACTTTTTCAAAGGTTAACATCTCATAAACCTTTTAGATGAGATAAAGACGATTAGCCACGATCCCTGTTATCATCTTACCCTCCGGCACACGGCAGCCACATCCAAACCGCCTAAAGGCAACAGTCCTAGGCCAAAGTTGATTCTCTTCTGCACATCCTCTTATGTTTCCTCCATTGCTGCAGGCATTTTGACACAACTTGGATCATTCACTCCCAAAGTTTTTACTGCTCAGATTCTGGGTATGCATTTATAGCGTAATTTTAATTTTGGATTTCCAGATTTTCCAAAGCCAATTGTGGCATAAACTACATTTTTTAGCTGTTTTGTACGTAGGGGCGTTTATTTGAAAGATAGGAAAGCGAGTGAAGAAAGCTCCAATTACTAAGTGTAATTATAACTCTTGCTTTGGAAATTTCCACATCACGATTCAATTAAGTTTTAAAATTATTAAAAAGTGTTTATGATGAACTCTCTATGGAATCAGCAGAAACCTTACCAGAACTTACAAGCTCTGATGTAAGTTCTGCAGTAGAGAGAGAGTATGCATGTAGGCAATGCGTATCTATGACCTTAAATAACCAGAACCATTCTGTGACCTTGAAGCCGACTGGAAGAGTTTAGCCACTTTTAAATCCTCCCACCCTCCAGCACAGCGTGGCGATCACCAAACTGCCTACTGGCAACAGCCCCAAACTGCTTGATGCTAATTCTTCAAACTATGCCAGGCAACATAACATGGCACTGCATAATTATTATCCCTAGGGATAGTCTCCTGGGAATTATTAATGATGGGAATAAATTGCCTGGGCAGAGCGAACCCAGCCAAGAACCTTGGAGGATGTGGCCTGTTTAGAGAGAGGAAGAAACAGGAGGTCAGCAGAGGATTTCTTTTGCTTGTCTGGAGCTTTCTGTTAATTTTTTCTTTTGGTTGCAAGACCAACAAACCATGTTTCCTTAGACTGCTTCCTTCTCCCGGTCCCTTGTCTACCACACATCTTTCCTTCCCATCTCTCTTAGCCTGGACTCACTCACGTCTGATTTTTCACTTGTCCCTTATGCAGCTGACCACAGCTTTTCTTTCTGTGGCTTCTATGACTCCTTCCTTTCCCTAGTGCATCTTTTGCAACCCTCCTACTTGGATGAGTATCTTCATCCCCCTCATTGGGTATGTTTGTGCCTTTGGCCTTTTCCGTATCTCTGGATCTGTACTTTTCATATCTGGATAATCTTTTCTACAAATACAGCATAGCTACTGTGCTGAGGACCCACAGATCGCTCTCAAGCTTTTTGTCCATGCTGAAATCCTGGTGCCTCATTCACACCTTGTGTATGACTCATCAACTCAAGCATGGCATGGCTAAAATGAAACTTTCACTCTTCACCTAATAACTCCTGTTTCTCAACTACTACTGGTGACACTACCATACAGTGCTTTCTTGAAATCCTCACATATGAGCGGTAATAATTTTTCTCCACCAATAACATATCTAATACACTATTTGCTTTCTTCACCCAGAGAACTAAAACTCTCACCTAGAATCTAAACATTGCCTCAATTTACCAATTAAGAATTTTCTCTTTTTCAGATCTTGGTAAGTATGACCTAGACCCCCACATCCATTCAGAGAACTTCAGCAAATATAATTTCTTAAGTCTTCAGATGTATCACACTTTGCATTAATTCCTTGGGACCTCCTTTCCTTTTCACATCAAATAGCTGTCTTCACAGAATCATATCTACAACCCCTCACGTGGCAGTGAAAAGACAACTTCTCTCTAAGCAGCCCATCATTTCAGATCCCGTTATCTACTTACTAGTTTTTCAAACACCTTTGCATTTTCTTTGTCCTTTGGAGGAATTCCTGGTCAGCATCTGTCCCATTGTTCTCCTTCAAAACACTTCTTAAAACTGCTCTTTACTGATTCAGTAGCAGTGAAGTCTCAGCAGCAAGAACCTACTATTTATTATGCTGACCAATGTCATCTCGTTGTTTTCCTTTACTCTTCTAGTCATTTATCATTTCTGGTCCTTATTGTAAGCATAGTAGACATTTTTGTATGGTGTCTTTAGAGTGAACTCCCAGGGGCTCTACTCCATAATCAAGTTTGGCAGGCACATACCAAAGACAGCCTAGTAATTAGCATGAATGCTACTAGGTTTGTACTAGGGTTAAAAAACTCATCTTGGTGTTCCTTATTAAGACTGCACTCTGTATTCTGTGAAATACCGTAACATTGTGATACAGCAGAAGCCATGATAACCAGCAACATTACAAATGTTGTCCTACTAGCTGTAGCTCATGCCTTATGGCTTGACTATGAGAAGTCTTGAGCATCCAGGACTTTCTTATAAACAGCAAAATTGGGTGTTCATAACTTTTAAAAACTGGGCCCTTCGCATCTTGATGAGGAGACCTTACAAGTCTTACCAAATAAAGTGTAATTGGAAGTGGCTGATCGTAATGGATCTGATAAAAATCAATCATGTCATCTCTTTTGATGAACAGTCTGCACCCTGGAATAAATATTTGCAACCTATGGCAAAAATAATTACGTATTTTTTGTACCAAAACATGCACTTAACTTATAAGTACCTATCTAATTTAGTGTTCTATGTCATAGGAACCAGCTTTAACTTGCATGCCAAAATGAAACATCGATGCAGATGGCATGGTAGAAAATATAAAGACACTCAGGTAGAGACTTACTGTTAAAAAGTTTTTAATTAAGGTTCTTCCCTCTGCCCCTCGCTCCCATTTTCTTCCCAGAAGGGAGGGCAGTAGGGGATGGCGACGTTTCAGAGGCGCCCGTAGCCCTGTAGAGGCTGACCGCCACCAGTGGCTTTCCCAGCCCAGCTATGCAAGTATTGCTTTCCTGGAGCAACACGTACAAGTCAACTAGCGGCACGCTCAAGACGGAGCTTTTCTGACTACCCACAAGAACAGGCTGAGGGATTTTTTTCGCATTTGCACGCCACCTGCAGCGTTTTCAGCGGTGTCTGAAATACCCCACAGAGAGTGAGCGGCAGCTCCGTCCCGCCTCAAACCCTGAGCGAGCGGGAGCCGCCGGGAACCGCCTTCCTCTCCCTCCGGACAGCCACCGCCGGGCTCCAGGGCAGTGGGAGCCCCCAGAGGCACCGGGAGCCCCTCCCCTCACGGCCCAGGGGCCCGCAACGGCCGCCAACGGCCCGCCGAGCTCCGGCCCGCCGGCGCGCGGACTACAAGCAACGCCCGCGCCCCACCGCCCACGTGACTTCCTTCCGCTGGCAAGGACGGGCAGGTGCTACCCACCCGCGAGACTCTCCCGGACCAACCGGCACCTATCGCGGAACTGCACGGAGGCCGCGTAAAGCCGTGCCCATCTCCCGGGAGAGCCGGCCGGGAGAGCCGGCCGGGAAAGCCCGTGCTTCCCTGTGCCCCCTTCCGCCTCCAGGAGCGCGGCGAGACGCGCCGACCCCACGCCTTTTCCCCCTGACGGCACCCTCCCGACCGCCTTCCGCTGGCGCCACTCCGGGTTGGCTGCCGATCGACCCGACCCGGGGTTGGGACTGCGCCGCCGACCGTGCGTGGAATAACCCATCAGTGGCACAGGGTGGAATTGGAAGCACGCCGGTGCCTGAGCGGGCCCGTTCCGAGAGCGGGGCCGGCAGGCTCCCCCCTGCGGGGAATGGTTCCTGCCGTCACGTGGGCCGGGGGAGGCGGAGCGCCGACGCCTGCCGCCCCTCGCCCCCTGGTGCGCCTGCGCAATAGCGCGGCGCCCGGCTCACGTGCTCCTCCGCGTCCGGCGCGCGCGGCGGTCATGGCTGCGTTGCTGAGCTCTGCCGGGCGCCTGCGGGCGCTCTGCTCGCGCCTCCTGCCCTTCCTCCGCCCGCCCGCGGCCGCCGCCCGCCCGCCGGCCCCCGTCAGGTGAGACCCTGCGCCGCGGGGCTGCCCGGCGCTCGCCGGTGGGCCGGCAGGCCGCTGAGAAGGCGGGAGGCGCGGCGGGGCCGGCTAAGGCGGCGGTCCTCGTGGCCAAGGGCACTGCCGGCTGGGCCGCCTCGCGCGCCCGCGGCTGTTGGCCTCTCCTGCGCCGCCCCCTGGGGCTGCCGGCGGGAGGCCTGCGGCCTGGCCTGGCCTGGCCCGGCTCGGCGGCCTCTCGCCGAGGGTTAGCTCGGAAGGGTTAGCTCAGGGTGAAAGGTGGGGGGGGAGCCTCGCTTCCCTCCGGCCGGGTCGGCGAGGGCGGACCGCTCCTTCCGCAGCGCCGTTTCGCAGCCGTGTCTCGTTGGGCTCAAACGAAAGCAGAGCGCTCTCCTTTCGGAAGAGCAAAGGGCACTGTCCTCCGGAGGATACTGCTGTAGTGGGACAAACTGCAGAGCGGGAGCCGTGGAGGAGGGGAGAGACCAGGCGGAGACAAGCAGTCATTGACTGTGGATAACTGCAGTTGGAATCTGGGCTTCTTCACTGTGCCTGTCAGACTGCGCTGTTATTGGGAGGAATATCTTAATTCCTTTGCTACGGTTCCCTCTCTTCCATAATGCAGGCAGGGTGGAAAACTCACCTCACCTGTGTGCATGCCTGTCGCTGTTTTGGCCACACTAATATGTGATTGGTGCCCTGCAGGAATTTTGGAGAGACAACCCTTCCATAACACGAGTGCTTTTTTTTTTTTTAGATTAAAAAAATGTTATTTTTGGAGATCTAAGCTTTCTCTCCAGTGGTGGTACACTGCAGCTCCACATTTGGGATGTTTCTCTTAAGCACATACTTCTTGTATGTAGATGTGCAAAAAAAGGCTCAGCCCTGAATACATGAACAACATGTCAGAATCCATGTTTGTAGGAAACATACGATATTTCAGGGTTTTTTGCATGCACAGTTATTTCAATAAATCATGAGGGTGATGTTGGTATTCTGTTATATAGGCAAACTAGTTGTTTCCATAGTTTTTTCCTTAATTACTTGTCCTCAGAAGGAAGCACCTTGTGCAGATGATAGCTATGTCAAAGTTTGGTATTTATTTTTTGTATTTCATGTAGTGAGTATGCTGTTACAACTACATGAAGATTTGTGCAAGCTTTTTTAACATTAAGGTTACTTCATTGTCAACAAGTTCTCAAACTGCTTGTGAATGAGGGAGAGGTTTGTTTATGACTTCTGAGTCTTGATGGAGTTAGATTTTTTGTTTCCACTATGTCCAGTTCCTAAGTCTTAAAACAGGGAGTTGGGAATGAGTTGAGATGCTTAGCTTTCATTTATGTTAAATTACTTGGTGTGATTATAATTATAGTTGTTAACTAAAAATTTGTATAAAAATAAACAATTAGAATAATTATAAATAATTTGTAAAAATAAATGCCTAGCTAAATAGATGTTTAGGTCAGTTTGCTCCAAGGCTATCATTGTTTGCTGTGTTTCTTCCAGTGTTTGCAAAACCTAGTGAGGATACAGTGCAGGTGGGTGGGAATGGGCTTGTGCCTTGTTATAGCTCTGGTGGTCCCTCTAAGTCAATGTAACTTAATTCCTCGTAGAAAACCAGAACAGTTGTTTGCCATTCTAGATGGATTAATATATTCAGCAGAGGACTTGGTGAGTTCCAGAGCTGGTTCGGGAGAAGGGATGGGAACAGACAAGAGTCAGCAATAGGGAACTGCTAGAGGGAATTCTCGCCATCAGATAAGGAAGTTGTTGCTACCTGTGCTAGCTTTAGTGCTTATCAAACCTATCGTGAGCTGATTTTATTTGGTAGCCTGACTGAAATGTTACCTAAAAAAGAATATAGTTTTCTGCTGGTTTTAGTTGTTGAAGTGTAACAGATTGTTAAATGTTAAAGTTGGTGTGAAGGATGGAGTAGACCTGTGTGCAGGAAGGACCAGGAACTGGGAAGGTATCTGCTGTATGGTTGGGAACAGAACCACACATTTAGTTAGTTCCAAATCATGAATAAACTTTTCTACTTTGTGGTAATGCAGCTGATTTTTGTTCTCCTCAACTGGAAGCTTAATTTCCTAAATTAGTTTGTTCCAAGAAGTAATGTTCACTGAAATTAATGTATGACTTGATGGAGGACTAACAGCACTTTTTTTCTAGAACTGTGTTTCTGGAAAGAACTTGAAAAGTGCTTTTTGTGATAATTTGGCTCTAACAGTTGGGTTTTGGTTTTTTGTTTGGTGTCGTCACCTCCCCCGATACTTTTTTTTCTTGCACCAAATTATATTCTTCTATATTTTCAAGTATAAATGGGGTCATATGTGGGATAGTTTCGTGATCATGCTGAAAACTTGTTAATTCTCAGGCTAGATTTAGTTATGTGAGAAAGGTGCTTGGTAGAGAACATATTCACGGGCAACAGCAGTGGTATTTATTTCATAGCTTTTAGGTCTCAGTCTAAACTGTGAATTATATGAAAGTAAGACTGAGCAGCACACCTACATTTGTGCATTCTTTCTATTCAGTAATTTCATTCCTAAGATAATTTTTCACCTAACATCTTTGTCTTACTGTCACTTTACTATGTGGGTTTAGGCATCCTAGTGCACATGTGATAATCTAGGACCAAAGTGTAAAGCAAAGGTAACATTTATGAACTGAAATTGCACATATAAGCAGATAATCACATTTCATTTTCTACCTCAAGTAACTGTTCATTTTTGTTTTTTTCTACCTAACCCTTAATTTCTGGAAATAGACCTCTTTTGAAGAACTAGAATAACATATGGACAACATTTAGACTTGCTATACTTGCTGTTCAGGTCTCGAGGTGGTATTTTGAGAGTGAAATACATTCCGCTGCAGTAAATTCGGAGAATACTGATAAAGTTCCAATTGGAATAGTGGAGAAAAAACCCCACAGTTTTAAGAGTAAATAAATAACAAGGAATAATCTAGCATTTCGCAAGAGAAGTGGGTAAATTACTAGATGTTTACATGTGCTTGGTAGAGTTGCTTTAGCATTGAACATAAAGTCAGTTCAGAGGCAGGTTTGAGACTTGCATTATAGTAATGGTTACAGAAAAGTTGCAAATCTGTTAACTTCTTTAGAGATGTGAAACAGCAACCATTCACATTCAAGCACATGTTTTATCAAAGCATTGTATTGCTCTGATTTTTTAGTCTAAACTTATTCTGAAAATGAGTTAGGACAGTAGATGGATATCCAATTGCATTGGATGGTTGAGAAGCATTTAATAGCAAATCAGATCTAATGCAAATTTACCATTTCACTTGACTGCCTCTAGTATGAAAAGTGAAATATACTGAGCTGTATGTCATCACTTTCATGCCATGCAATTATAACAAATAAATAAGCCATGACAGACCAATACAACAAACTTCAGATCTACAACAACAGACTTTAGCACTGCGCTGATTTATGTGGTACAGATTATTTACTGGAACTTTGTTTGTAGAAGCTTCACTAAGGGGACATGCTTAAATTTGCTGCTAGTAGCTGACTGTCAAGAATGCTGTAACAAACCTCTCAATCGACAAGTGTTCAGAGTAGATTTTGAATTCATGTCAGAATATCTCTTGGGGACTTTACTACTCTAGGTGATTATATTATGGTTTGATGTTACATCTTGCTGCTGTCGGAAAGTTAGTGTTGGGAGGAAGGGTATCGGCTCCATTCTTCCCACACTGACCACCCTCCTGCTCTAAATCAGGATGCTCCTTGGACCCATTACTGGGCTGATTTCATTTACTAGACTGCAAGAAAAAAGTTTTCTGACAGATTGACAGGTTTTATTGGTTCAGGTAAGGATCTGATGAACTCTAGAAGGATGGGACCATGGGCAAAAGGAGAAGAGGAAACCCAGCGTGATGACTGTGTGATATTAGATCAATGCAGCTCTATTGCTGAACTGCACTTCTAGATGTGCGAGTGCTAGGATACTTATCCTGAAGTCGTCACCCTATCTGTCCTCAGAGAAAAGGAGAACGATTAGGCTCCTACAGCGTAGATCATAAAAGTATAGCTGAGGAGGAAAATCAAGTGGAATTCCTGCATGCAAGTCTTGCAAGGCATCTTTGGCCTTGCTGTCACTTCCTCAGCTTGAGATTCTCATCTGTGAATTTAAATGTTGGTTTTTGGGACTGTGGAGCAAAGAGCATCTCCCCAAACAGCAAATTGTGCTGTAGTGAAACCTTTTGCTTTTTGCAAGGTCTGTGTTCTATTCACAGGAGTGATTGCTGAGAAAGTTGGTAAGAGGGTACCATGTGCAATGCTTTTCAAATTGTCCTTGTAAAGACTGTTGACTTTTGGTACGTTGTGGTGTGTTTGTACAAGATTAAAGCATGTTGGTGAGATGGGAGGAAGAATACCCTTTTAAAGAATCTTGTTTCAGATCTGAGGGGATTTGATTTGAGCTTTGGGTAAGCCATAAGTTAAAAACCCAAATGATTCAGGGTTTAATACATGGTACTTTTTTTTTTTTTAATTAGCTACAAACAAGTTGGTTTTGGCTATTCACTATCATACTCAGCAATCCATCACCAGTGGACAAAAATGTAGAATTGAATGCTTAATTATTTTACATTAGCAAAATGATAGAATTAATGGGCTTTAAATGCAGAGGAGGCATTCAGTAGATTTGTTTTTGATAATACTGAATCAATGCTCTGTTGTAGTAAAGTTTCCCAAGCTGCATTGTTTTTGTAGTTGTTGTATATGTTTTACTGATGGACATAAAATGTCTAGAGACTTCTGAAGAAATAGCGCAAAGCAAAGCTTTTCTGCTTTGCTTCTTGCAAATCACTTGGGCAAAGTTTTAGATATTCTCCAAGAAAGTTGAGGTTTCTTAGTCTGAATGAAAAAACATAAAGTGTTCTCTCTTGTAGGATCCTACTGTATCTCATTGAAACAAGGATACAGTGGCCTGACATTGTGGCCTTTTTTTGTAGGTGACCATAGCTAAGTCAGGGGAAATACCATTTAGCAGTCATGTGAGTCATGCTAGGATCTCAGCTGGTATATTAGTCTTATATTTAGTAAATTTAGCTAATGTTAAGTCTGTAGTGCTTCTATGTACCGTAATGAATTTTAACTCTTAAGTTTACCATTATTCTGCTTTGAGCATGTCTTATATTTTGAAAACTTTCATACACCTTTTGCCTATTTAGTTTAGAAAAAACAAAATATTCAGTACTTTTCTTAGAAAAAGCATAGTAACTACCTTATTGTGGCTCTGATAAAGGGAGGCAAATATCCATACAGTGGCTTTTTCTTTTTTTGAATGTTTGGAATTGGTCAAATTTTACACAAAGTAAACTTCCTGCTGCTGCCAGGGAGAGCACTGGAATCACTTTGTGAGTTTTGGGGAAGATGGGACATTTTTTACTCAGGCTGGTGTGTAAGATGTGTTCCTTTAGGAAATTGAAGGCACTGCCTTTAGTCTGCTCTAGAAATTTGGAAAATATGTAAATACATTAATACGGTACTGGGATTATCACTAAACCCTTGCAAACACAGAAGAATTTTACTAGTTGACTTGGTATAAATTTCCCCATGCACACTTCATTTCTGCATAAGTTTTTTTATGAGTTTATCTTCAACTACTTTCCAAATGTTCTAAGCTAAATTGGAGGTGAAAAGTTACCACTAAATAGCAGGTGGCTGTGTGTTGGGATTATGAATGTATAATTGGTTAACTTTTCCGGTGTAGGCAAGATCTACAGTTTTAATCCTCACAATTGTAGAGGCGAAGCTGAAAATGGTGTAAAGGTACTGTCCTGGTTTCGGCTGGGATAGAGTTGATTTTCTTCCTAGTAGCTGGTATAGTGCTGTGCTTTGGATTTTAGTATGAGAATAATATTGATAACATGCTGATGTTTTGGCTGTTGCTAAGCGGTGTTTACACTGGTCAAGGACTTTTTTTCAGCTCCCCATGCTCTGCCAGGTGCCCAAGAAATGGGAGGAGGCACAGTCAGGATAGTTGATCCAAACTGACCTACCATATGATGTCATGCCCAGTATTTAAACTGGGGGAGTTGGCCGGGGGGGTAGCGATCGCTGCTCGGGGACTGGCTGGGCGTCGGTCAGCGGGTGGTGAGCGGTTGTATATATATATTTTTTAAAAATTATTTTTTTTTTCCCCCTTTTTTCCCTCCCTTGGGTTTTGTTCCTCTCTCTCTCTTGTTTTCCTTCTCATTACAATTCATTATTATTATTACTGTTATTTTGTTCCAATTATTAAACTGTTCTTATGTCAACCCATGAGTTTTCTCACTTTTACTCTTCCGATTCTCTCCCCCATCCCACCGGGGGGGAAGTGAGCGAGCGGCTGCGTGGTGCTTAGCTGCCAGCTGGGGCTAAACCACGACAGGTACAATTATGTAAAGGCTCAAATATCAGAAGCCTATCTCTAATCTTGTGATTGTGGGAGTAGGGGAGAGATCACTTTATAGGGCTTGATATATCCTTTTGAGCTTCTCTGGGTAGGTACAAAGAAACACAGTTCTGAAGCATAGTAAAGAGAAATTACACATGTTGGGGAAAGAATCAGATTGCTAATTCAAACAGATCTGAAGTTTATTGTGCAGCTTCACATGCTTGTAAATATAATGTTTCACATGGAGGAAATCTTAAAATGCTGTTTAAAGGTAATTGGTGGAAATAAATACTTGGTACTTGTTGCAGCCCTTGGAGAAGTGTCACGCATTTTGCTGTGTAGCATAGCATTTAATTCTGAACAAAGTTAATTAAAATAATTGAAAAAATATGGTTACATCATAAGACTATATAATCTAACACCTAGCACTGAGGCAGCATCAGAAATGCTGAGGTCATGTGGGATATTTTTTTTTTCCTCCCTCCTAATCTTATTTTATGAGCTTCCAAATGAGAAGGTTTGACTGTCGAAGTATCCTGTTCTAATATTTCATTACAATTAATATTACAACAATTATTAATTACCACTGTGATGCCTGATGGATTAAGTACAGTTGCTGTCTCTACCTAGAGAGTGGGATGGGGTAGATGGGTCTTTTGAGTTTTTTAAACTTGTTTTTTTGCGAGTAAACACACCATGACAAGCAGAATAATTCTCTCTGTGTTATATCTATGTTGCTTTTGTTAGGAGTTGAAGAATTGAAGTTTTCTTTTTTGCTGCATGATGTTTCATGTTTAGCAGTGGCTCATTTTCAGTACTTTTTTTGCTTGTACTGTTGTCTAGCCAATTGTACATCATCTTACATTTCTGCTTTTGTTTTTTATCTAAAACATACAACTTCTTGGTCTGTATTGAATTTCCTTTTTGCTAATTTCAGACCATTACCTCAAGTAAAAAAGATGACTCTGAAGTCTGAGGCTCTCCTTCTAAGAGTTTGCTACCATTATGATGTTGTCTGCAAATTTTATAAGTTTATTAACTCTTCTGTCATCCAGATTGTTAATGAAATTATTGAGTGGACACTGATTGTACCAGTCTTTCAGTTGGGTCAGCAGATAGCTTAATTTCGAGTCCCACAAAATTTTGCAACAAACCCTGATCAGCACATTTTAATTTTATGTATTTTTCTTTTTTTTTAAGCAACTACTGCACCCATATTTTTGTAACTAAAGGTACATTGTTTTGCTTGTTTTGCTTATGAGATTGTCATGGTGCCAAAAGCCTGTACGTCAATCCGTATTTTTTTTATTGATTATGCTCTGTTTTTCCTAAAACTTTCATGATTTTGGAAGGTAATTCCAAAGGACTGGAGATTGAGTAAGGTCCATTAATGTGTCTTAAATATAACATATCCTAATGTTTCCACAAAGTACTTAGCTCATTCTTCCTTATTCTCACCTACAACCTCATCTCCGTATTAAAATTTAGTCATGGTAAAATGGTTAAAATTTACATAGTATGATTGCAATTAACATTTTTTGAAGCCTAAACAGTGTATGATCTGTGGGGTTTTTTTTTCCATTTTAAGAGGTATGTGTGTTTTCTAAAATAATCTTTCTTGTATTTAGAAGCCTTTCTTGCTGCCTTTTTATGTGACTTCCTGACTGAAATGGTTAACATGGCCTCCTTGATTTTTATCCTTGCTTTTTTTTTATTCCCCTTAATTGTGTGTTCTTTCTCAAATTCTAAAAATTAAAGAAGAATCGCACAGGGTTGTTCAAGATTCCTGATGCATGGATAACTGCTTCATTTTGTTAGCTTCTTTTTCTGTTTCATGGGGAGGTTGTGGCATTAGTATCAGTTTTCAGTAAGTATGTTGTCTACTGTGTTCTTCTGTCCTTCACTTGATTGCCTGAAATCAAACCTGATACTGTGTCCCTTAATTTGTTAAGTTTGCATTTTTTTGGAAGCTTTCTGGTCTGCTTAATCTTTCATCTTTTAGGATAGTGAGCTCTTAGCTTTTTTTTTTAATTTTCTCCTAAGTTTTGTGTTCTAAGTTGATTTGTAGTGCTAAGAACCAAATTCAAGACAGTAGATGCCTGCAGCTTCATCCAGCTTTTGAAACCCATGGTTATTTGTAACAAATTCTTACTATGGGATTGGCTTAGCGTTACACAGTGCCTTAAATCATGCTCAAAGTGTAATTTATTCAAATGCTGAAAGCCTACAGATGATAAGGTACACCTGAGTCTTATGTTAGATATTATATTTCAGATTGATAATGGTAATTTAGGTGGATGCCGGTGGAATTTTAAGAGTTCCTCAGGTTGTTTTGTACTCTCATACTGTTTTCCCTTGTCTGCCTAAAACTGAAACTCAGACTCCCATGTTGCCATTCCTTAAAATGTCTTTAATCAGTATAAATTAACAGAAACACCAGTACCATATTTGATAATATCGGGGGGATGGGAGTGTGGGGTGTGGTGTAAATAGAAATGCCCAATTCTGCTGGTCTTTCAGAAGCTTAAGTTAGTGTATAAATATAACACTTCATATAAGAGTGTAATATTTTAGTGTGCAACTGTAGCAATTGATATAGTATATTCTAAACTTACGTTATAAACAGCATCATGCTAAATGCTAAGCAGGGGGAGTTTAGTAACAAATGAAACTTTAGAGTCCCCTCATGCTGTTAACCAGCGTATTTTGAGCATGCAAATACTGTTTTTATCTTCATACTTAATACTGATGGAGCTTCACACTGATGGAGCTATGCAAGTGGTTTAAAATGTTTGTGACTTTTGACACATGGAGAATCTTACAAAGATGTCTTTCTTAATACAGTGCAGGACTTAAGAATTGTAGATATCAGTTTATGGTTACAAGTGTGCTATGTGGCATAAGATATAATTCAATAATTTGCAAAATACTATAAAATAATAGCAGATTTTTATAGAGAAAGGCATTTCAATTTTAATCTGAAGCACAGGAGTTTTGTCCACTTGTGCTTTGATTGTTCATGGAAATCAGAGAATAAATTTCTGTGTTACAAACACAGTAAGTCCTGTGCTGCTACTTGCTTACAAACCATTTTTTCCAACCTGACTTGAAGTATTCTGAAAAGCTTTCAAGTAGCTTTTTTAAATGCGTATATAAAAGTGGATGATACCATTTTCTTTTGTATCTATATCTTTAAGAAAAAATAAAGAAGTTGCAATCATTACAGTTTCATTCTTATAGGTATCCAGTGGCTAGCTCATAGTTGAGTATTGCTATTTATGTGTTATTAAAGAGTTTATCTAAGTTGTAGACATTTCATTTGGTTGTTACACCCAAGAGGACTTAAGATTTAGTATCTTACTGTTATTCTTACGTTGTACTACTGGATTTTACTCTAGTCTAATGATTTCCGTTTTAGGGAAAGTACCCTGTGTCTGGTTATATGATGAGGTAGAAGAAGAGGAAAAGGAAGGAAGGAAAGAATCAGGGAAAATGACACCCTTGGAAGTGCTTCTAGTGAGGGATGGCATTACTACTAACAAAAAAAAAGTTTGATAGTGTTAATCTGATGAAACACCAAAAGTGGTGTTTCAGTTTCTTTTTTTTCTTCCTAGTTCCTCTAATTTTATCCACCTATTCCTACTCCATTTATTTTTTCTGGTTCGTTCTGGTGGTTTTTGGGCATCATGAGCTGTTTCCACTCCAACCTGATGGAACAGTAATTGTTTTTCTTGTAGAAGTGGCTGAATTGGTGTTGTGCTAGGTTAGTGAGTTAAATAAGCTCACAGAGGGATCTGAATAAATTGAGAGCTAGCCCAAAGGAATCAGTGGGAACTTGCATCTAGAAGGAGGTAGAACTGAGACTGAAGGAGGGGATCTCTCCTTTTCTGACAGTCTTTTTCCCTTCTCCAGTTCTTTCTTCCTTGTACTTTTCCTAGTCAAATAAAATGCAGATAATTTGCTGTCCTCTGGAAAATTCTTCATGAGGAAACTGGAGGAGATTGGGCACTGTAAAATTTGCCTGCTTGAAAAAGATAATGCCAAATGGTAGTGATGTTCCTCATTACTAAAGATTTTTTTTTTAAATGCCTTCAAAAATCAAACGCCTTCTACTAAACTGTTTTCACAGTTCCATTAGGAAAGAGCTTCTGCTTCAGGCTGGTTTTATTTGAATAATTTTACTCCTAGAACTTACGGCCTGCTCTGTTATCGAATCAGGATTTCAAACAGCAAGGAAAAAGGTGGTCTTTGGGCTACTTCCTACTGACAAGAGGCAACCAGATGGGAAACCACTGGTCTGTTTTTTCCACCACACTGATATGCACCCCACTGATGATTTTTCTGCCGTTTAGCACCTTGCTGCGAATGCTGCTGAAACGCTGAATTACCAGCAAGCTTTTTCTCCTCCACTGGACTTCCTCTCCTAGGGCCTTAAACTAGCACGGGTTGGTGAGAAACCAACCACCAGATATACCTGTGAAAAAGTTCCAGGTGTGGGAAGTCATTTTGTAGAGGATGCCAGTACTTCTCACTTTTAGGCTGCCATTTCAACAAAATGTGCAGCCATTACTGCATAGGACTCCTGGAATATCTGTAACAGCAGGGAGTACAACTAGGTTTTTTTTTTTTTTTAAGCTAGTCTAGAGACCTTACAGAAATGTAGCTGAAGAGCTGTCTAGAGAGCCAGAGATGAGGGAGGGCAATTTCAGAAGTTGCTGAATCTTTTTGCCATCCAGCATGTATTACTTCCTCTGTATAGGATTCTGGAGGAAGATAGTCTTGGTTTATTTTATGGAGGTGTAAAGACAATTGAGAACAGAATTCCAAAAACGCTTGTGTGTAATTATCATTTTACCTGCACAGGCTGTTCACAATTCCACTATGGCACAAATACTATTTTCTTATTCTTACATACATCACTTGTTCTTTAAAAAAAAAAAAAAAGGCAAGCTCTTATTGTTTTGCTAGAAATAAGAAAACTTTCTCATCGTGTTTCTTGTTGTTGTCATACTTCATTTTGAGAAAATAAATATTTAAACAAATGCAGTGTTCATGTTTGGTTTACATGGCAGGATGGCTGCTTCATGCTTCTTAGTGTACGTTCTGCAGAATGGGGAATGAACGCATTGCTCTTCAAGCCATTGTTGTCTAAAACACCGGCCTTTAGTTTTTGTGTATTTTAATTGAAAAGAAAGGTACGATTTGCTGCCTTGATTTGCTGTGTTCTGGAAGAGATGTCTGTTCTTGGAGTGATTTTTCAAAAGCATGTGAGAGCTTTTGTGGGAAGCTGTAATGGGACAATAGACTTTTTACAGCACTTGGATGACTTGAAGATTTTTATTTTTGTGGGAATAGTGTTTGAACCATTAAACGCATGAGGTGAATCCAACTGAAAATCTCAGAGAAACAGTTGTTACTGTGAGAATATACACGACTATCTTTTTAAGTAGAAAGACACTGAAATGAATCACCTGTATTTGTTTATATCAATATGGAATGTTTTTGAGAAACTGTTCAGCAAGAAGTGCATTATCTTTTTGACATTGTGTGACTAGTGTAGTTGCAAAATGACTCACGGAAGTGTAATCTCTATTTTTTTTTTTTATTTATTTAAGCAAAAACATTATGTACCAAGTAAGGTTCCTTACGGTTGCACCTCAAGAGAAGGGAAGTGTTAAAGAAGAACCAATTTCAGAAATTCAAACCAGACGGACCTGGCAATTTGACTGGGCATTAAATAAACTGGATACCTCTGTCAGAAAAACTGGCCGCATCCCTAAAGCCCTTCTACTAAAAGTCTTCCATGAAATATGCAAAACAGGTAAGTTGCTTCCAATTAAAACAAAATAAAAGGTAAATTTAAAGCTGCAATGTAATGATTCATCAAACCAAGGAAATTAATTGAAAGAGTTCTGATTTATATTTTGTCCTTGAGTGGTGTTTAATCTGCTGCATATGCTGATGAACAGACTTTAAATGCTTTAGAGATGTTATTTTTCTTTGAATGCACACATTTACTTTTCCAGGTTTTTTTTGTCCTTGGGAATTTATAAGTCCTGTAAAAATTCAGTGTACTTTTAAGAAATCTTATCATATTGCCTTGCTTATTGTGGATTTTTAATCTGGTAATGTTACACCTTCCTTATATAACTGTATTGTGCACACTGAACAGGGATCATATCTGTCTGTTTTACACAGTATATTTTTAAAGTGTCTGTAATAAACCATGCTGTCCTTAAGAGGTTATTTGTTTTTTAATGGAACTATACAGGGAAACATGGAGGTGATCCCCAAGTTTCCGCATTCCTAGGTAGCTGTGGTTATTCAGGACAAGAAAGCTTTATTTTTTTTAATAAAATGAAAATAAACAGCTGAGGCATTGTTCATTGTGACAGATTCAATACCCCTTTGGCTAAAAATAGCCAGACTATATTAATATTTTGCAAACCATGTACCACAATTGATGAGTTTTGGTACCAGTTAGGATAAGTCAATGGAGATATTTGCTAAATATACTCACTAAGTATTACTGCCAATATTTATCAATGACAGCATGTATTGTTTTGTTTTAGTTTTAAACTTTGCTGTGTATTGCTCTGGACTGTTAATGGTGTGTGTACCTGGGATTGTGCTTTTAAAAGTTTTGTGGTTCACTGCTTAAAAGCTGAGTCTTCAATTCATGCTCTCTTTCTGTTGAACTTCTTCATTTTTTCTTTTTGCTTGTGATATCCTTTCTGATTCTGACTGCTTTGTCTTTTTTAGGCATAAACTTGTGAGTGTGGGTTGGCAAGAATTTTATGTCTCTAAGCTTATCTGCAAATCACAGTTCTTCATGACCTTTGATTAGTTACACAGTTTTTAGGAAGTCATATTAACAAAAAGATTAATTGCTTACGGTGGTTTCCTTTGGCTGTGTAAGTATATTTAAAAAAAAAAAGCGTAGAACTTCGCAACAGATTTAACTAGGACACTATTAAAATAAATGACAAATATTTCCATATGAAAAATTCAGTCCTTTTTTATTAATAATGTTGAAAACTAATTTAGCAAAAGTGTGGGAGGTTAGTTACTGTTGATTTCTTAAAGATTTGCCTGTGTTCTTCCATTTCTAATTACAACATGAAAAATGACCAAAGAAGGTGCTTGCTCTAGATCTCTTGTCCTGCATCTTTCCATACTCATACTGCCAAACCTTTTCCTGTTTCTTTCACCTTTCTAGGTACTCAGTCACTAATATAACACTGGCATTGTGAAACTGGAGATGTGTTGGCATTTTTATTGCACGAACTAATTGTATGCAGGGATTTGAAAGTTAGTCAAGCATGACTTATCTCACCACTCCATTATGTCTTCAGAAGTTCAAATCCCCATTTGCAATTTGTACCTGTTCCCTCTCAGTGTTTTAGCTTATTTCTCTTCTTTTCTCATTATTGCTTATTTTTTTTCCCACTACTGCCTGTGTTTCTTCCCAGATGAGTTTACTCTGTATAAATAACTTTTCTGTTGTAGATTGCGCTCTTGAAACATAGTTTACAATAGTTATGTCGTATCCTAGATTTGCTGGTCCTTCTTGGTACCTGAAGATCTAATTCTAGACAGTATATAGCTTTCTGGTTTTGAGGTTTTTTTACTTTATTTTGCCATTATTTTGTAGCTGCATAGCTGTTTCTACAGCTCTGTATAATTAAAAATTACACTTGCAGTGATCAGCAGCAGCTGGAGAGATCTTCACTGGCAACAGCTCCTGCCTCTCTGCTGGGTGTTGGCATGATGATTTGGAAGTAACTTACAAAGCATTAGTGATGCTTTAGACTTCAAGTCATTTTGGAAATCTGAATCCTTCAAGTCTGCATGTATGTCTCTGACATAGAAAACCCTGCGGATTTTTTCATCACTTACGTTGTATGTGAACATTTATCTTGCTCCTTGTTAGATGAAGTTAGTTCAGAAGTATACCTTTCTCTGTGATAGGAAAGGAATAGACAACATTTTTTTCCCTTTTTTTTTTTTTTTCTTTCCAGTATGCTTCTTTCTAAAGAAACTCTCCTTTTTATTTGAAATTGCTGGGTTTGCATATAAAGATGTGATTGAAAAAAATTTGTCTCCAGCTTATTGGGTAATCTGTGATTGCTCTGCCTTACTTTGCCTCAGGAGTAGTAGTGGAGTCCAAGAAAGACAGATGAGTTAATAGTTACTTTTTTGACATTCTGGGGTTAGTGCAGAAGTCAGAGAAGGTAGACATTCTTAGAGCTTCCTCCACTATTCTGTAGATGTAAATGATCTCATTTATTTTATACTGAGCATGGGCAGAAGTGGATATGGAAATTTAAATGTGGAATGTCTCTGAATACCAGTTTTGGAATAGTATGGAATTGGTATGAAGTATTTTGCCATTTTAGAAATTTACCAGAAAGTTATGTCCCTGTTAGGATGAAATGATCTATGGATCTTGGATCGGGAAATCTAAAGTACTAGATCATCTGAGTTTAGTATTTTGTGTTGTACTTTTAAAAATTTCTTCTCAGCTGAGATCATTATTGTACTAAATGGCATGTTTTATTGTGAATCTTTTTCATGATAGTGCATAATAGTGTCATTGTTTAATGATTTGGGTATCCTGTTCAGTAAAAATCTTCAGTCTTGGAGGAGATTCTATTCTATACAAAATGCTTAAATATTTCAGTGGGTCAGTCTCGAATCTTTTTTCTAATTTTAAATGCATAATTATTTATAAATAAATTTGTTGTTGTGTTCCACTTGCAGGGTGTCCAGGGAGTAACCAGACCTTGCTTTTGTTGCGAAGTTGTGGTGCTCTTTTACCAGAGGTATTGTCACCTGAAAGAACAGAACTAGCCCATATGATATGGGACAAGATGAAAGAACTGGGTAGGTTGGTTTTGTTAGTCCCTCTTGCAAGAACAGCTATGTGCTTTAGTTACTTTCTTTGTAATAGAAGACTGAACATGTTTTAATAGTGTTTAAATGTTAGGTTATAACAGCAAATACTCATTACCGAATACACACTAGGTTTTTTTATTCAGGTGAGAGACCTGTTTCCTATTCTGGGAGTTATACTGACATCTAGGGGTGTTAATAATAAATCTAAAGATTATTTTTTTTGTAAGATGCTTAAATTGGACTTTTGCTTGATTTTGATTATTGTAAGAATGTATTTTACTTTTCTGTTAGATGTTACCTTGATATCTGGTGGGCTAAGTATTCCCAGTGCTGCCAGCTATTTTATCAGATGATTGTTTTATTTTAAGTTAATCATTTATCTATAGGTGTTGCATAGGTGAACTGCTTCTTGATAGTAATATTGCTGAATCTGTAAAATAAATACAGCGGTAGAGACTGTGGAATAGCATGCATGTGAGCATTGATGTTACTGTGCTCTTATGTTTTAGCTTTTATAAACACGTGTGCTGTTAAATAGATGTCTAATATTTCCAAGGTGCATAAAAGGAAGCAGTCTGATTATACATGAAGTTCATACAGAATAAAATTAGTATGGAAGTAATTACCTGACAAAGCTTTAAAATCATGTTGAATTTAGAGAATCTACATTGACTGACTGTGATTGAAATATTTCCTTAGGTGCTGTGTATGATACAAGCCATTATAATGCTTTACTTAAAGTCTACCTTCAGAACGAGCACAAATTTTCTCCGACAGAATTCTTGGCCAGAATGGAGGAAACTAATGTGCAGCCCAATAGAGTAGGTACCCTTTTATGATATCTTCATTCTTAATGGTAGTATCCATTTATTGGATGGAAATCATTAACTTCCCCTTTTCATTTTCTGTAGGTTACATACCAGAGGTTGATTGCTGCTTATTGCAATGAGGGTGACATTGAAGGAGCAAGGTATTATTTTGCGTTTATGTTTAAAGGGATTTCCACAAAATCTGTTTCTCATATTCCCTGCCATTAATGCTAAAACTCATTTCAGTGTAATTCTTATAAATTGAGCAAAGCAAAGAGGGGGTTTAAGTATATTTTAACCAAGCACTGAAGAGCAGTTTATTAGGGACAGCTGGAACCTACACAAGCAAAATAAAAATAAGTGATAGACTAGTGTGTTCAAATCAAATTATATTCAAGTTGCTCAGAAAATAACTTGTTTTGTCATTTCTAGAGCCAGTGTGAAAAAGTGTGAGGTTATGAAGGCTTACAGCCTACGTAAGAAAATGGCTACTGGGAAAGGCATTTGAGAACGAAGTGGGCTAAGGAGCAAATAGTAGTAATTCTGTTTGTTGTTATTGTTCTGCAGGGCTTGCTGGATATCTGTCTAACGTTTTAATTTTAGCAAGGTTAAGTTGCAACAGTGTGATTGCTGGGCATGAGACATAAGTAAAAGGAAGATAAAAATAAAAAAACCCAGCCCCACCCTTGTGTCTGCATATTTCAAAGTGACAAATACAATTCATCTGAAAAAGTGAAAATGACCAAATTATGAGCATTGTATGCAGCATCCCCAAATGTAATTGCTCAGTGAGATCAGGATTTGGTTTTGTTTGATGATACAGTACTTGTCCAGCAGAGCAGCAATAGCTCAGTAGTTTATCTTTTCAAAGGAAAAAAATATCTAATCATTCATTGTCTTGTATTTTGCAGTAAGATTCTTGGATTTATGAAGAACAAAGATCTCCCAATCACTGAGGCAGTATTCAGTAGCCTTGTGAAAGGTCATGCAAGATCAGGGTAACGTTTAATATCTTTTTTCTTTTGTTTTCTTCTAGTTTTATTACAATATAAGGTGTACAGAAAAATTACATGCTGCAGAATAGTGTGATGGTTTTGAATAATAATGTATAGAAGACTGTCTTTTTATACATTTTTGAAGCAAAACAGGGCTATTTAACAAAGGAAGTAGATTTTTCTTGTGTCTGAAAATCTTGAATTTCAAGATAAATTACTGTACTTTTGTACTGTTTGAAAAAGAAATTTGCTGCACTTAGTTGTGAACTTTTTCGACTGTTAAAGTTGAAAGAGTATTTTAAGTAATACAATAATTAACAGATTGGTACTTACACCTTTCAGGATTTGCTTAGTTAAAATAAGTTTTTCTATGCTTGTTGCAGTCTTTGTTTCCAACTCTAATTAATTTAATGAGGAAATGTGGAAGTCACAATAAATGTTATTATGATTAAATCTACTGAGGGTCTTTCTTTTGAATTCTTTTAGAGATATGAAGAGTGCAGAAAATATCCTTTCAGTGATGAGGATGGCCGGTGTTGAACCAGGTCCAGACACCTATTTATCACTGCTGAATGTGTATGCTGAAAAGGGTGATGCTGATAGCATCAAAAAGGTATTGCAAGTTTGAGTTTAAATACAGTTTGTTTGATCTTTTGTTCAATTTAACTTTGGAATGCTTTCTATCCATGCAGGAGGAATAATACTGAATTTTATAACTTGTTTCCTCAGTCTGCAGCAATTTTTTTTTTCATCTGAATAGCTCGTTAATTGAAAGCAGTCTCATACTTTATGAAAAATACTTGTCTTTTGATAGTTGCCTTTCACTCTGAGAAGATATGTTTGCCAGTGAGTGATTTAATAATTCAGGGTTTTTTTAGAGACAGATAGTGCGCATGAGATATTTATATATTTATTTATAAAAGTTAATAAAAAGTAAACCTTGATTATCCTGCTCCCATTGATCCATTCTTTGGCTCCCATTGAAGCCACAGAACCTTTCCAGTAAAACTGAAAGTTTTTTGAGAGTTCATACCAACAACTTGGGTATTCATGAAGTGTGGATAAGATAATGCTGCCTTACAGCCCTTTGTGTAGCTGATTTTTTTTTCAAGTATTCTCTCTTACTTTTTTTAAATCAAAGAAGTATTCAGAAAGGAATGAGAAAAGAAAATGGGTTTCAGTTTAATAAGTAGTATCAGATGGAGAGGACCAAATCAAGGAAGAGGATGTGGGCAACATAATATTATTCTGTGACATACAAATTAAAGAAAGCGTCATCAACCAACCTGCTTCCAAACACTAACAAAAAGTTTGATTAATCATTCTCCCCTTTTCAAATAAATTCTTTTGAAAGTCATCTCACAATGGGAATACCTCTGGTGTTTTCATATATTATTAGGCATTGGAGAGAAACTATTATATCCCTTTTATCTGTCCCTTTTTCTTCTTACAGTCGAAAGGTGTTTGATCTCTGTAGATCTTAGGTATTCTCTTTACCATATTCCATGTATTTAAACCCATGGTTTTAAAAAAGGAAAAAAAAAAAAAAGGTTGTGTGGTGTTTTTTTTTTTTTTTTTTTTTTTTTTTTTCCAATTTTTATGTATCCTGTTTTGAGTCACTTTGGATTTTACTGAAGTTAAATTTATTCTGGTTTACAGACTCTAGAAGAGGTTGAGAAGACTGAAGGGTACCTTATGGATAGAATTTTGATGCAGGTGATTTTTAGCCTTGCCAAGGCTGGATATCCTCAGTACATTGAAGATATTAAAGAACGCATAAGATTTGAAAGGGAATTAATTCCAGGTATGTCCTTGGTTACTACAGCGGTGTTTTGCTACTCAGGGTGGAGAGGGAAAGCTTTTTTTTTTTTAACAATAACTAATGTTACCAAAAATAGGCAATTTTGTACTTCTCTTGAATACTTAGGAAAAATAATATTTTTGCCATTAATTTGTGGACTCATTTGTGCTCCTTTAGATCACATTTTATAAAATTTAAATATAAACCAATTTTAATCATTTACCTACAGAAATTGATCTATCAATTTTTTTTAACTTCTAAAATTCATTAAGATTTTATAGGAAAGCAGTAAGCATGGAGTCCTATCTTCAGACAACACTGTTGTGACAGCTCTTTGTGAATATCATAAAAAGGGAGACTAAACACTGAATATAGTTTTATTTATCTACAGTTCAAGTCACTTTTGGATCCCAGTATGCATAATCTGATTGATAACTGTTAATTATACTTCATCCACTTTTTCTTTTTTGACATGTCTAGAAATGTTTCTCTTACTTAGTATCCTTCTGTCATGCTGCAGTGGTGATGCTTCTGTAATTTTTGGCATGGTATTCTAATGGGAAAAGTGAGTTTCATTGATAAATATAAATAATTCTGAAAAAGGTAGTCTCAAATTTGGTTAACCATGTTTAAAAGTATGCTAATGATACTTGTAAAACATTTACTTTTCTAGCTTTAATTTTTAGTAGTTTAATGCGAAAATAGTTATATGCGCTTTTTTAATTTTGTTGTTTTGTTGTTCTCTGTTTTTCAATTGCTAGATGCGATGAACCTGTGTTTGACTCTGATAACTCATGGCTTCGAAGATATAAGTTTCCGTATTTTGAAGTCTCTTAATCATTTATCACGTGATAATGTGGACCAGGGTAGCTTCTTCTTGCAACATTGTGTAAATAGAGATGTGGTATGCAGAATAGTAATACTTTTTTCTTGATATACTAATAACAGTAGATTTATTTATTTTCATGCAACTGTGGAGACGGAAACTGGTAGATTTCTTGCACGGTTCTTAAAGAATAAAAGAAGGATTTTAATATTTCATATCAATTTGCATAGTAAATTGAAATTCACAGAGGAATCGTGTTTGGCATGTGTAATATCCATTTCCTAAACATTAGAAGAATCTGATGTTCTTAACAATTTGAGAAATTGAAGAATATACTAAATTAATTTTTGAAATTCTTTGCAGCCTGTGAAGAAGCTGAAGCAATTTTGTAATGAGTTAAAAGAAGCAAAAATGCACTCGGCACCGTTACCGTTTATTTTGCGTTGTGCTTTGGAGGCCAACAAATCAGGTACTCTGCTTATTTAGTTATTTTACATATGCTTATTTAAAGTACTTGGTCACTGTTTAATTATCTTGTGAATGTTTTCAGCATTGGCCATTGATGTGATGAAGATGATGAAAGAGGAAGGCTTGCCACTCAGACCTCACTATTCCTGGCCACTGCTAGTTAGGTTCCAGAAAGAGAAGAATCTTAAAGGTTAGTTACCTGATAAATGCTCCTCTAGCTTTATTGCAAACCTAGTGCACAAATCTGTATTAAAACATTGCTATGAGATTCAGCAGACTCTTTAAAGTAAACAAAGGCCTTGCTATGTGTCTTTGTTGCAAACAATTTTTCCTTCAGAAAGACTTTTTTAAAACCTCCTTTCTTACTTAATCATGGTACAGTTCTACAAATTTCAAGTCTACCTTTGCATAGAAAGGTGTGAGAGTGTTTAATTATCTTTTTAACTCTTCACATTCTTTCTGCCTTCCACTGGTTCTTTTTGCTGCTCATTACCTTCTACAGAGTTTACTCTTGAAGAAACTGAAATCTGAGAGAAGAATTTAAAAGTAAGGTTATGTTATAATAGCTCTCTTGGACTGCAAACACAATCCTTTTTTCAAGCCAACTTATTATTATCTACCTGATAAGCCAAACGCAAGTTTCGTTACAATAATAAAAACTGCAGGAGAACTTAGATTGCTGAATGTGTGAGCCTGACCTGACAGCATACTGATTGAAGGACAGAAATGCTCAATCTTTGGGATTCTTAAGTAGGTTTAAGCATTTAGCATACTTTCCCCTGTTACACATGGGGATGTCTACAGGATATGAATAAGAATTGAACAAATATTAAATTTTAGAGTACAGTATCTAATTCTTTGGTTTGCGTTATTGGTAATTCAGAAAGAATGGTATTGTAAAAAGATGCTTTTAACAGAAGTACTTCCCCCTTGGGGAAACAAAAAACTGTCTTTTTCATCTTATCTCACAGTATAATGTGCTTTAGAATGAGATGCAGAGTTGTTAGTGTGACACTGGGTGACAAACAAAATGCACAAACAAAAAAAAAGTGCTTTTAGCAGAGTCTTCATATCGCAATTTTATCTTAAATATACAGTCACATTCCAGTTTGGAAGAAATGCTGAAACAAGTATTCCCTAATTGTTTCTGGCTATAAAAATGTCTCAAGTCTTTTTCAAAAAGCCTTTGTGAAAACAATATTCAGTTTTTATTAACTCTTTAAGCTCTGTTCCTGCTAGACTACTTCCCAAGTTTATCTTCTCCCAGGTTTTCAAATGCTTGAAAGTTCTATGATATTTTAAAAGTCTGGCAACGTTGTTTTAGTTGGGTCCTTTGTGACTTACCTGAAGTACAATGTTGCCAAAAAAAGTAAATAGAAATCAGTGTCATACTTCTCTTTGTGGATGCTGCCCACTGAAAAAACATGCTTTCTGTTTGTTACTCCATGGAAAATTTCACCTCACTAACACAATTATAAGAGACATCGGAAGTATTTTTAGATTTTGTCTTAGCTCCCAAAACTGAAGCAATATCTGACTGTTGAGAGAAACTTAAGTTTTCATATCTCTTTTGATCTTCGGCAAGATCAGAGGTTGCCTTAATTTGGACTCCTACTGTAGAAATCAACTATGCTTTGGCTAGTAGTTCCTGCTGGAACTCATGTAAGCAAATTGAGAAGAAAACTGGTGAAGGAACCCTCAATTCTGGCTTGCTTTGCCATTTTCTAGAGACCCTTTCTTTTTCTATCTGCAAAGGCATTGGATACATAAACTTCTGTATGGCTGTGTGACAGTACTGTGGATCTGCAAACACGTTTTTGTAACCTGGTACTTAGAGTTTGAATTGTCAAGTGGGAACATTACTACTGTGTGCGTGCCTACAAAAGTCAGTGATTTTGCAATTCTTAAAATACGTAAGAAGATATCTAAGCAATTTCTTCTGCAGTGAAGAATCAGTGGAATTATTCTTGCTGCAGTGAAACAAGTTGTCTTGTTCTTTCCCATGTGTAAGCTCACATTCATTTTTTGAAATGCAATAATAAAAAAATGAGTAAATGAGATCCACTATCTAAAAATACAGCCAATATACTTGAAGGAAAGTAAATAGGGGGGAAAAAACCCACCCCCCCTGAAATTGTTCCATAGAAATAATAGAGCAAAAAATAATGCTGCAGTGAGAACCTAAAGGTGACAGCAGATAGTAAATGAACAGAATGGTGCTTTCTAGCAGCAAAAAATAAGAGCTGTGTGAACAAAAGTGTAGATAGACACTGTATCACATCTCATACCAAAAATGAGGTAATAATTCCTTTCTCTACATAGTAGTAATGCACGGCCTTGTATGTGTAATTTTTCGTCTCGGTATAGGTAAGGCTGAAAATGGAGAAGAACTTTGAGGAAAAACTATTAAAAATCTGATGGGATTTAGACAGTAGACTAAATAATTAAAGAACACAGAACATAAGCAACAACCTATCTAGAATTGCAGGGTACAATGTCTGAATCGGTATGTATAATGTGACCCAAACAATTATATAACTAGTAGCAATGTTTAATTATATGTTGATCTAATTTTTATTTTAACAAAAGCCAACACTGGATATCAAAGGAAATTCCCTAACTTCTGTATTATGGAATTGAGTTTGAAAGAAAAGTAGCGGTGAAGTGCTGGTTAAGAGGAATGAAACTAAGGAAGGCCATTTTTAAATATACCATAGAGAACTTAACCACTCTGAAATAGTAAACAGCTCTTTTCAGTCATTTTACACAGGCAGATAATTTCAGATGGGGCATTCTGGCTTTTATGTGCATCGGTTATATAAGTTGATAATTACTTATTTCCATAGTATTTATCTAGGTAAATGCTGTTAGGCTTTTAGGAATGGAAGGTGCTTGCAGGATTTAAAAGATCAATATGTGGTGGATCTGAAACTGTTATTGGCGCTGAGATTCTTCTTGTATCGGATAATACGGTAAAAACAGGAGGGCCTAGTATAAATAAGCAGAAATGTTGGACTTATACTTGTTAGTGAATATTCTATAGCTGCCCTTCATCTTCATATAATGATGTTATTTTTAAAGACAGTTTTTAAAAGTCAGTTGTGTATTTCACTTTTGTTTTCTACTAAGCTGTTATATACATAAAGCATGGTTAGTGAATCGTAATTCAATTTTTACTTTGGGAAATAAGGGAAATAAGAGTCTGAGTCCAGAGAGGAATAAGGGTGGTGATTTCACAAAGTAACTACTTGAAATACTGTTTTTGTAGACAGGCTTTTCTGGCAAAGAA
The DNA here is from genome assembly GCF_035582795.1 of Mycteria americana. Taxonomy (NCBI): domain Eukaryota; kingdom Metazoa; phylum Chordata; class Aves; order Ciconiiformes; family Ciconiidae; genus Mycteria; species Mycteria americana. The sequence goes on from NC_134367.1 coordinate 100,090,681, forward strand.
CTTTCTGAGTGCATCTGAAATGAACAGCACAGCAAAAATATGTTAAATATTATGTTGTTTTCCTGAATGCGACTTCACTTTTTGAACTGAGAGTTTTATTTTCTTGTTTCCTTAGAAAACTGCTTAAAGCCCAATTTTACTGCCCTTGCACATATAGAACTGTACGTAACTGCCTTAGAAATCCCCCCTGTTCTAAGAACTGCTTTAGGAAGAAGGCACGACTTATTGTGAGAAACTTAGGAAATGAAAAGCAGACTGAAATGCAAGTCTCACTTTTCACTTCTTGAAAAGCAGCAAGTTGCTCTGTTCTACCACAGAAATATTATGACCATCTTGTAATTTACCTCTTCTGTATTTGTTCTTGGATATACTGATTCAAGGCTGGAATCTGTTCTGTTGAGGTGTTTGAGTGCTATTTCCAGTATAGACAAAAAGGAGAACAGAAGTTTGGCTGTGTTTTGTTCCCTATTTCTGTCCTCTTTCCACTCACTCAATTATTTGATTTTTTAGATACTCAGCTCCTGCAGTCCTTGCATATCTCAGCCCAAGATCTCAAAAACCTGTTCTTGATCAAGCAGGGAGACAGCTGGAAGACTTTACTGTGGGTTTTAGTCATATCCAGTGTTCTGGATCAGTGGTCTCCAAAGTGGGGTGTGCAAGGCAATCCATTGGGGTGTGAGTGGGCTGTTAATAAATAAAATAAATAAATTTCTACTTTGTATTTTTGTGTTTATTTTATAATGTGCATAATATATCAGTACAGTAGTACATGTATATAATTTCTAAATGAATATATGTGTGTTGGGGGTGTGTTCTGAAAAAAAGTTTGGGAGACCAGTGTTCTAGATAAGTGTGACTGCACTTTTGTGTCTCTCTTTTTAGTCTGTTCTTTGGTTTGGGGAGAGAAGAGGTTAGTGTATTTTCCGATATGAGGAGCAAAGAATTTTTGAAAGTCCACACACATAATGCTCAAATCCTATTTCATGCATGTATTTGACAATTTTGTAGTATTTTGATTGAAGTGTGAATGTTTCATTGCTTTGTATTGTGGAAGATATCTATGTGATAATAAAGTAGTTCTGCTCTCAGTGAGGTAAAAATGAACGCAAAATTGTGGATTCTGTGTTGGTTTTCATTAATCTTCTATTCCCCCCAAAATTGTACTTCAGCCATCGTAGAAATGAAGAAATGTGTGGCAGCATTTTTTTCAAGTTTACGATTAATTTGGCTATGTGCATTATTGTTACTAGTATTCCTCAATCTGCATCTCAGTGTTGTGCTGGTGTTCTAATCTTCATACATGCCCTTTCCTACTCAGGAACTGTGCCCCAGTAGGCATTTGTGACAAGCATCTGCTAGGGAATGGGGACGCTTAACAAGCCTGTTTTCTATTCTGTTCTAGATGGAAATTTGAACTCAAATCTCCCGAGTTTACCACACCTTATTCACTGTGGTATCTAGTTCTTGGTCTTCAAACTACTTTCTAGTGGTACAAATACAATTATTTTTGAAAAGGTTTCAGCATAAGAGGACTTAATATATTTTCTGGGAAGTTGAAAATGTGAAATAGAAACTAGCTGTCAAAATTTGAAAGGTATCAAGAAAGACTTACTGTAATTAATTCTTTATTCATATTTTTGCAGATTCTGGGCCAAAATCAGAGTTTTGTTTAAGGCAAACTCAAACAGATGATGCGACTTTAATCTAGTGTGACTTGCCTGCATGTATTTTCAAGTGCTCAAAGGGAATTCACATTTGATTATTTGCACCATAGTGCACTGCATAAAATATTCATGGAAGTGTCACTTTTCCATAGGTGGCACTCCAGGGCAAAGACAGGGACTTTGGGAAACTTTACATTTTTAAAGTAATAAGTATGAAATGCAAGTTGCAAAAAACATATGCTGTTTGGTACTGGTGTCCTGCAGCAACTGACAAGTCACTTTTAGACCAGCAAAAAATGATAATGCCTGTATTGGTTTTGACAGGGGTTCAGAGTTTGCTAGCTAGGGTTACTGTAAGAAGTTTCTGCAAATCAGAAGAGTGTGAGCAATTAAAAAGCATGATATATACTCTAAAACTCTACACTCTTATTGCTGAACTATTAAGATTTGATATCTGTTGTCTTCAGATGCATATCTACAGTAGTAATATACAGTCTAGTTGTGTGAATTGATCTGAACCCTGTAAAAGTTATAATGTAGCTTCACTGGGACCTGGGAGACTCCAGCCTTTCTCTGAATGTCCAGTTTGAAGTTGATGTGTTGATAGAGTAATCAACGTGTTTACTTACAAAAATGTTACTTGTTTTAAAGAAATCTAGAGACAAATCTTGAAAGCTTGCCTTGCTAATCAGGGTTGGATACTGGGAACAAAGCTAAGAATGTATTGCGTATTGAAGAATGCATTTGTATATTGAATTTGATTATATACTTTACACCAAATATCAGATTTGGTTTTTATTCACAATAATACAGACATTTTGATAGATAGCTTTAAAAGATGTTTTGCAAACATGACTAAGAGTAACTGTCATATATTCACTGTGTTAGAAAATAACTTTGTATACTAGCAATTTCCAAACTAGCCAAGAGTTTCATGTTTTTGATAGTACAGCACAGGAAGTTTAGTGAATCTATTTTAAGTTTCACAGCTAAGAACTTTATTAACACCTAAAATAAAAATGCAGAATTTTGCATGGCAATTTCAAGGAGGGCAATTGAGGAGACAAGTCCTTTTTTTGAAAAACAACGTTTATTTTTAAATGTTGAGTCTCAAGTTTTCATTTTTCTGAAATGCTTAGCCTTACCAATTTTGCCTTGATAGGTGTCTTTGAGGTCCTCAAAGTGATGCACGAGTTGGGGGTGGAACTGGATACAGAAACATACACAGACTATGTTTTTAAAAATTTTGCTGATAGTGAAACTGCCCGTGCCCAGCTGAAGGTGAGTTTGCATTTAGAATTCATAAAAATTACTGTTGTTTGGCTTGTTTTTCTATGCTCTCTGTGAAGGCTTTAGATCCCAGCAGTACTCTAAACATGAACTTGGTATGGTGAAGCCTGTTCAGAATATTTAGATTATTCTTGAAACAGTTGTGGCACTGATGGTTTGTTTACCATGTCTTTCTCCTGCTGCTTTTCTTTCTTGTTTTCAGAGCTAACCAAAATATTTTGCTCAAGACTTACTAGCTTTCTGTTTCCAGAAGTGGAAAACTAAATAAATGAATGATGTCCTTTTTTTTTTTTTTACACTTAGGGGGATTAAAGTATTATAATTGTTTCTGTTGATTTTTTTTTTAACTTGCTAAAGAATTCAGAATTGCAGATGAAGTTTAACTGTCCCACTCTTTCTGCCTTTGATAACTTTGTCTCTTGCAATTGATTTCAATACAAAAGCTGGATAATTTTTGATCAGTAGCAACTTACCTGGCTAGCCACGTAGACTTCTGTAGAGCACCTTCTATGTTCTACCAATAACCATATTGTTCTACCAACAGCTACCAATAAAAGAATGCCAATGTCCTTTTGGAGAGAAGCGTTTAAAAATACAAAGTATCAGAAGGTCTTTTCTGTGTGTACTTCCAATGATTGTTTGCTTTATGTCTAGAAAAATGACTGCCTGTTTGAAACTGTGGGACTCTCTGTAGCAGAAATAAGATATGAAGCAGCCCATGGAAGACTGAACAATGTTCTATCTCTATGTAAGTAATTTTCATGTTGCGTATTACTACTTACTTGGCGGTAGTGTTGATTGTTTGTAGGGTAAGAGATTTACATGTATTAATATATGAGGTTTAAAGGTAGTGGGAAACTTGAGCAAACCTTTTATTATGTGAGGTCCTCTATGATGAGATATCAGACTGTTTGAAACTACCTATTCTGGACAACATATCATAGTTAAATTCTTTTTTAGTGTTGAACCTGGCTGTAAGATTTACATATAAGATATTTACAAATCACAGCTTTGCTGTGATTGTGATAGGATTATGATCCTCTTGTACTTAGAGGGCTTAAGGAAACAATTTGCCTTGCACAATGACTGTTAAGTTGTTGGTGCGGGGATTGTTTTTGTTTGCAGCATCAGTTACAACAGGATGCTAGTCTAACAATATGGCTCTGAAGTACTACAGAACTATTAATAAGAGAACCAACTTTAAAGAACTGATTGGCACCGACGTTAACCTGAAGGTTCTCTGCTGATCTGTTGGTCATGGAAGTTATGTGTATAAATTTGATGGGTTGATTAGGTGATTAAGTTGTAACAGCATGAATTAATCACTTTTTAAGAGTTTTCTCCGAAGACTGTTCTGATGCTCAGTGCTTGCAAAAATTAATATACATCATTGACTGAGTGTATGGGTTGGGATGATTTGCTTGGTTAAGTAGGAATATATGTTTCTCTTCAAAATTTAAAACGAGTACAGTTTTTATTTGCCTAGTATACTGAGACAATAATAAAACACCTAAATTTGGACTAAATCTGATACCGAAAGATCTCTTTTTTCTTTTTTTCTTTTTTTTTTTTTTTAAACAACAGTTTTATGTGTTCAAGGTTCAGGGAAAAGCTTAAGCAGTCTTGCTGCAATTGTCATCAACTGTTTTATTTAACAAATACAGAAATATGTAGTCTATACACCATGACCCTGGGAAGCTGTTGTGTTGGAAATAAGAACAATAAATGAGAACAATAAATGAGTAGTTACTTATCAGTGATTTAATTTTTGTATTGGAGATTTATCAATTGGGGAATCTTTAAGATTCACCTTACATTCTGCCATTATTTTGTTTGTTCTTGTTACAAAAAAAACCCCCACAACATTAACCATGGAAAATGAAGTACCTAAAATAACTTTGAATTTTTTTTTAAAGGATAACTATTTATTAGGAGCAATGAAATTTCTTCTGGAAAGTGAAATAGTGGTTTTGGTGTGGTTTGGGGTTTTTTGTTGTTTTTTGTTTTGTTTTTTCTTACATGAAAAAGTAGACCCACCCCTGCACACTAATTTTGGTTAAGTAAAACAGGTTTTAATGTGTTATAAGGCACAAATATGTGTGTGCCTGGTATATGGTAAATGTATATGGTATCAAAAGTGTGATACAGGCACATAGATTAGGCTGCATTCTGTCTTACTATCATGAAATTAGTCTCATAGTGTATTATTTAGCTGTTGTTTGTGTGTTGAATTTAAATCTTGTAGCGGTATTTCTGTTTACAAAGGCTAGGGTTAATAATTCATGGTTTCATGAATTTCTTTTGAACTTGAGCTTTAAAGGAAGGTACTCCTGTAAATAGTTTACCAAGCTGAAATGAATGCTAGTAAATCTAATTAGCACCTATGTAATGATAAGGCACTGATATTAAACAGCTGATTTTTTTTTTTTTTTGACTTGGCTCCTTTTGCAGTGTTACAAAGAGGGAAAAATAGATGCAGCATGGAAAATAGTTCAAGATTGTCTCATCAGTGTAGTCGGGGGAGGCAAAGGTTGGTTATTAATGCAGGTTGCTATCTAGGTGTATTGATTCAGCTTCTCATACCTTATAATGTATAGATTTCTGCTACTGACAAGATGAAAACTACGAAGCATCAGCTGAGGAATCTGGGCGCATAAGGCAGCGTACATGAGAGCTGCTTTTTCCCTTTATCGTGCCGTTCCATTCCACTTCATTGTCAGCCTCTTGATTTTTCTCAGACTTGTTTGTTGCTAAGGAAACCAGGTTGCCGATTGTCAGCAGCAGCTGAGCATGCTAAGATGCTTTTCTGCTCGTCTTTTTATGAGCAAAAAGTTTAATATACCACTGGAGGAGGATTTGTATTAAGAGTTTCTTGAAACCAAATTTACCTGAGATTTTCAAACTAAAATAAATGTTCCAACATTTAAAACTTTTAATTTTCTAAATGCCTGGAGTTAGACTAAGGAGTGGTTTTAGGATGTTGTTCCTGCCTTTTATTTCCCAGGTTCCTGTAGAGCTGGTGTTTTTGTTTCAGTTCTCTTCTACCATATACCATATTGCAGTCCTTGCTGAAAGGGCCCAGTGCATTCAGGTTTTTACAGGGGTTAGTTCTATTGTGATAGTGAAGTCAGATGTTAACAACTTCATACAGGACTTAAATGCATCTACTGCTGTATTTTTTTTCTGTGCTGGACTATGGTGCTGGAATGAGAGACAGCAATTCTAGAGGAAAAAGGTAGAATGATTTGGAATATTTACCCAAGAGATAATGTAAAGATGAGGACATAGGGCATAACTGTACATGACCTCTCAGGGACATCTAATTTCAAGTAATTTTAGAGTTTCTTTTGTTTTTAGCCAATATTGTAAATATAAACATTTACAACTGTGTACCTTTTTCTTTTTTCCCCTTATGTTTACCTTAATTTGGTGGATAGTACTTCAGATTGAACTACTTATTCTTTCTTGTCAGGCACTTTACACCAGCAGAAGCAAATGCCTAAGAAGGTGTCATTGTTTTATTTATTTATTTATTTATTTTTTAAATTAAAAAAAAAAAAACCAAAGGCAAAATTGTAAAGCCTATTTTAAGGCAGGTATTCAGTCTGAAACAATTAGCAAACCATTTGCCTCTGGTGGCTCTTTTTTTGTTCCAGTGCTAATATCTCAAGTTTTCTTGATTAGAATTGTTTGGATTTTGTTTTGCTTTTTGGAACATAATACTTTTTTCAGTCTTGTACTTTTTTACAGATAAGATGCTTACTCCTATTACTAATTTGTATAAAAGACTGATGTATTAACTATTGACATTAAAGGCAATGAAGAGGGAAAAATCTCTCTTTTAGAATAATTGATCCCTTTTGAAATGGAACAGATTTAGAGCTGGTAAAACCTTCGTATTTGAAATTTTGATTTACAAAAGTTTGTCAGCATTTACTAAACTAATGAAATAGTTCTTCTGATGATATCCTATGTACATGACCTAATGACTTGTTGCAGTTCAGGGGTTTGTTTTTTTTTTTTTTTTTACAATGAATATTTAGAAATATTTCTTTCATTTGCAGTGTCTTCAGCAAGCACACCTCCTATTGATGCTCGTCAGTTTAGAAACAGCCTCATTTTGGGTTTTAAAAGGTAAGGTTGCTATATGAATACCTTGGTTTTTTCCTCTGTAGCAAAGTTCCCTCTCTTTTTTGCCTTCTCGAGCACAAGTCTGCACAGTCTTCCCCCCCCCCCCCCTTTGAAAATTTAAAAGTGGGGTTCCAGCTGTAGCAGATCTGAGGGATATCTTTGTTCCTTTCTGCTCTTCCTGGTTTCCTTCCCTCTGCTATATGTGAGCATACCTTTGAAGTATTATGTATAGTAAATTAAAAAACTTCACTGTTTTTGTTTGTTCTGTGGTATTTGACAGTATATAAACTTTTTGGGAAAGTAAACATTTGGGGTTTTATGTTCACTTTTTTGTTTATAAACTGCTGTGCTAATGTAAGATTTCCCTAAAGTTTATCACTATTAACCATTAAAGTAAATGAGTGCTTAATGAAGACAAAATACCAGTAGGAGCCAGGTGTATTCTACTATATCTTATAGCTTTCTGAGCCCTCTGGGTTAATATGACTGCAGAATGCTCATATTTAACACCTAATATTATGCTACATTGCCATGACTTTGTATTCACAGCCATATGGTCCCGTTTTGCAAGGAAGGTTCCTTGCTAACTTGCAGGGTTGTCTTAAGCTTATGCAAGTATATGTGAATTAACAAGCGTTTCTGTCATTCACTGTTTGCCCAGTCAAACATTTAGGACTCTGAATGAGTTTTTTTTGCAGCATACCTACACCACTGGGAACCAGAGAGGTCACTTTAATATTACTCAGTCTGAAGGCTGATTTTGTTGACTAAATTAGTGCCTAAAATTTTGTAATGGCTATGCGATATAACTATGTTTAGGTTGGATATTAGTAAAACATACCAGGTGAGTATGACCAAAATAATTTCCTAGTAAACTGCAAGTTCTATCTAGCTGATCCTGCTCTACCGTGGGAAAAGGACGAGAAAAAGCAAACCAGTGTTCAAATTGGGTTTGTTAACTAGACCCTAGCTGACATTGACATCCAAGGGATAAGTGAAATAATGTTTTAGATCCAGTAGGGCTATTTTACTATGCCTTTTAGTAGTCAGCCCCAGAATCATCCGTTTCAGATGTATTAATTACAGTAACAAATTTTTGAAGCACGTTTTCTCTCTAAGTATGGATAAATATTCAATTGAAGTAGGACTTGCACTAGAAAGGAAGCCATATCAACGTTTACCACACACAACCAATGCTAGCATGAAATACGCCTACCACTGGAGAGTTCTGCAGGTGTTCAGAATGTGATTTAAAGTATCTTTCAAAAGTTATCAACTTGTATTGTGAAAACTAGCTGCTGAAGAATCATATTCTCCTCAAGTGAAACAGTTACTCTCCTCAGGGGTGGAAGAGTTACTACTGTTGGGATTTCAATAGTTATTGGACATCTGGGATAAAAACTTGGAATTCTGAAGGAAATTAAGGTTGGGGGGGTTTTTTTGTTACTCCAGCTTACTGTTTCTGCCATCTCCTTGCCACTTGTAAGTGTGGCATAAGTTTTTTTTATTTCTTCAATATTAATCTCTCTTGTTTGCCTTTATTGCTACCTGGCTTCAGAAGCTATGTACAAGGTTGGCTGTGCCCAGACTTCACCCTTATTGTTTCTGAAAAAGTGCCAATTCATGTTTCCTTTTCTATTTTAAACTTAATGGCTAGAACAGCCTGAAAATGAACCTTGAGGGTACGATAGGGTAGAAGAAAAGAATACTTGTACCTTTTATAAAGACCACAGCAGAATTTTATGACTAAATGCAGGTCTCAAATGTTCTAACGAGCAGGGTTTAGGACTGGCGTACAAAAGTACAGGGTATGGACACCAGGGACATACGTACAATGTCTGTGGCAGACTAGTTTATGGATTACTGTTGAAGCTGCTCTTCTCTAGTAACTGCTTCGAAGTATTCCCATTCTATCTGCTTGATGTACCATTACTATTTCAGAGTCAAGTACTTTAGGAAATTGATGCATTTGATATCTGCAGTTCATTGTCATGCTGTCAGTGGTGGAGTGAGTTCATCCAGGAAAGCTTAACTAACCTCACAGATAGCTTCCCCCCCCTCCGTGGACCTGCATTTGACTCATTTTCAAATACAAGTGGCAGTTGCACAAAAAGAATAAATGTTTCATAGGCTTGAACCTCCTAAATAAAATACTAAACTTCTATGAATACTTTCAATTTCTGTTTAGCTGTTCAGACTGACATTTTCTCCTTATGAGAATTATAGGAAGATAAAATAAGGTCATAAATTTTTGTTCTCTTAGCCTTGTCTAAGTTAATGCTGCTTTATAGTTGTGGAAAAGTTATAGCTTCCAGTGAGAATTTTGATGTTCTACAAATTATAGGAATATGTCAGTTTTTTTATACTTCAGTGAACTGGTTAACATTTTAATATGTTGGATTTTTTATGCTTTAGTAAACTGGCTAACATTTGATCTTTGGTTGTAACCTGATGATGTACAGATAAGTGCTCTCCATCAAGTCCTGTTCTGTTCTATGAGGGGAGAAATTAGAGGAGTTCTATGTTTTGTTTTCTATTTTTTTAAATATTGTCTATTTATCTCACTATAATAAGTATTATACCTTAAGTAAGAGCTTTAATTACTTTCTTTTTTGCATGGTATAAATGCATTTATAGCTGTCTGTAGTTACCTGTATGTACTAAAAAAATCTAGTTTTAATGCACAGGAGTCTAGATTTTTGCTGTAGCAAATTCCACATATCAAGTGTTTGCTATGTAAAGTGTGACTTGAGTGAACCTTATTTTCTTGAAATGATAAATAGTATGAAGTATAAAATAAAAAAGTACAATTAGGACATGTTAAAAGATTGAACTAAAAATAAAACTAAAATATATTCCATGTAGTCTTAGTTACATCTGTTTGGATTGCTGCATTATTTTAAGGTATTTAGCAGAAACTATGCCCATATGCAGTATAGTAAAAAGTACAATACTTATTCTGTACAAAGTTGGTTTAAACAATATGTGGCAATTATTGTATTTGATTTTATTTAAATAATTGAATAAGATCCTCAGTGTTAACGATCTGTGGTTTTCTTTTTTTTAAAAAAAGATACAAGAGTAAAATCATTTTGTTGCTTTTAATTTGTTATCCTTTGCTGCCCTCTTCAGCTCAGATGATGTACATCTTTGGAGCAAGGTAAGTGGAGATAATAATGCTGTAAATAAAATCAAGTTCTTTAGGCACTGCATGTTTATGATTTATTACTGTAAATCTAAATTCTGAGCCCAATAATTGTAGACCTGATTAATTTGAGCAAGACTTTTGTCAGTGGCAGATTGTACAACTGTACAAAGTTGAATTTTCAAATTGGACAGTTAAGTATAATTGTGAAAAATCAAATGTGGTGTTACCATGTAGTGTAGCTTATGCTACTCCAATTTCTAGATCAATGTTATAGCTGAGAAAGTACTGTATAGTTGTAGCTTTTGGAACAAAGTCTGCCATGGTTGTGCAATCTGACATGGTTTAATTCCTTTTCTTGCCTTCCCTAAACTTTCTTCCTATCCCCACACTAGTACTAATAAAATAATAAGGCACAATTAGAATTTTAAAGTTTCTGTCATATAACTTAAAACATTGAAGGTAAAAGAAATCGCCTGAATGAAGTCAAGGGGAAATGACTGGTCATCTTGCCCTCCCTGTTATGGGCTACATTAATTAGAAAGACACTGCAATATAACTTGGTCAATAAATTTTGCAGAGCACTAGCATAGAGGAGATGTTGGCAGATATTGCCTGGGATGTGGTTACAGAATTTGGGAAGGGATGCACTGTGCTTCTTGTCTTTTTTTTTTTTCTTCGATGCTGTACCTGCTGACTAATAAACTAGCACATGGCTTGCAGTATATTTTAGATTTTGCAAAGAAATCTTGGAATGAAATGGAAATTGTAATTTGGAAAGTCGCTGATTAATGATTTATATAAATCAGGTACAGCTTGTGAGGTGCAGGTTTTTTGTATTTTACTACCATTTTCTGTTTTGTGAAGATTATGGTGAGATGATGTTTTTGTCCTCTGCCTCTATCCTTCCTTTTTTGCATTTAAAAAATAAAAAGGGAGGGCAAGGAGAGAAAAAAAGGAGATCTCTTATTACTCCCATTCTGAAATTAATTTTGAAAGATAGTTAGAGTACTGAAATAATGGTGGTCTGCACATGAAGTAGTATATAGAGTTACTTCTGCTGTTCTCCCCAATGGAAGAAAGATAGGTTTTCTTGTCTTCGCTAAATTTATGAGTAAATATGTGTATTGGGAAATAAGTAGATACTGAGCATTAGAAATAATATCACACATTCACTTTTTTCTGTAATCCATCCTTTTTGGTGTTCTCTGAGATTTGATTCAGAAGGAGAACTGTGTTATCCTGACTTTCTTGGGTTTTATTGTAGTTGTAGATTCTTCTGAGTGTTGATTTGTCATAGGAGGATGAGGGCAAAAGAAAGCTGTAGTTTAACTGTGCACAGTGTCTGTGGTATTGGTAGAATAAGAAGTGATAGGTATTCCATTGCACATCTCGTATTTTCTGGCTTTGTTTATCCATTTTCATTAACAGTGGAAGGTGAGGGTTCCTTTTGTTTTGTCATTACTTAAAACACAGCACTTCAACAGTGGGAATGCATCTCCCTCTAACTTCTTTCAGATTGCATTCTAGAATCATGGCAGATAAAGCAAAATTCTTGAAATACTTAAAATCTCAGTTTTTATCTACAGATGATGTAATTTCCTTAAGAACAGTCAAATGGGTTTTTCAAGTGGGTCAAATGGGGTTTTGATAGTTTAGGTTAAAGTATTTGTAGGTAGGATGTGGGGGCTTTTGGGTAAATGCTTCTTTTCCTCTGGTGAAGTAAAATCTACATATACCTTCAGTTTGTATGACTGATGGAACGTGTGCTAAATTTAGTCAAATGCAGTTAATTTTTATGGAGGCATATTTTGTCATTCAAAATTGCACTTATTTACAACAGCTGTACTAGTTATCTTAAATCTAGCAGAGCATGATAAATCATGTTTCTCTATTTTCTTTATGTATTTGCTTCTTTAAAAAAAAAAAAAAGCTTTGTGGGCCAATTTCAGCCTTTCGGTAAATTGGAACATAATTGTAGCATCTCCAGGAGCGACACTAGCTAATATTTGCTTTAAGCAATGTCTTATGATAGTTAACTTTCTGTAGAATGATACATAAACAGAATACTGGAGTGTCTGTCTTACTGCCATACCTCAGAAAGCATTTCTGTTTGCAATATTTTTTTAAGAAAAACCTATTATTTACAAAAAAAACCCTTCCTTGTATTTCTTAGGGAATTACTATGATGTGGTAAAGAATAATACTTTAACAGAGAAATGCTTTATTATTTTGAGAATTCAATTTCAGATACTATTTGTCCTTGCTTGCTTCTTTTGGCTGCAATGTACGATTATTCTGTCTTACCAGATAACGGAACTGTTGTACAAGGATGAACGTTATTGCCTGACGCCTCCAGGACCAACTGGTAGAGTTTCAATTTCTATGATTGTAACTTATCCACAAATCCGTTCTTCTGTGTAATGATGGGTTTGAGGGATTACAACAGTAAACACTGATTGCTTCTTTTTGAAAGTGAAATTTGAAAACATGTTGGGTAAAATCCTGATTCGAATAATCAGAGCATATTTTGTGAGATCCATGAGATCTTTTTTCAGAATTATAAGCAAACCTTGCTGATAATGATTTATTTTTCTAAATTTATAGACCAAAATAGAGATTTAGAATGAACACAGTATCAGTGCTTAAATACTAAAAAAAAAAAAAAAAAAGGCAGTTTTTCAACCTAGTTTTATCTTTAGCTATTCTGATTTTGTGAAGCAAAATGGTACATAACACCTCAAATCTTCTACAAGTATACTTTTTTTGTATAATCTGTTTTTAAAAAACAGGGTTTGTTTTCCTCCTGTCAGGGCTGGAGGGACAAGGGGTATGGGGAAAGCTAACCTTTGAGAAAACAGTAATTGATGCTCTTCCTATTCTCAGCTACAGGACCCTATATATTTTTACACTTGTATAGATAAGAAACTTAGCGCTGTTTGCTAAAATCTGTTACTCTTGGTTTTCATTTGCTAATAGGCAACTTCTTCAGTATTAGTTGATCTAATGATTAAAATATTTTTTATGTTTTTATATTAATATTACAATACTTAATGTAGTTTTGTAATGGAACATAATGGGTAAAACGTACAGAATAAATATGCAAAGTGTTAGAAATCTGATTTTTCTTTTAAGCAATGACAAAATATTTGTGGCAACTATTTGGGGTAGCAGGCAGGAAAGGGGGGGAAGGCCTTGGGCAGTACCACTTCTGTCACACAGTAGTGGAAAAAATAGATTGAAGTAAGATTCTGTACTGAAAAGCTGTCACTAGGTCTGAAAATAATTAATATTCCTTTCACTCACCAGTTAGATATGTGCTCCCAAACCACATAATCTCTATGCCTCAGTGATCATTGTTGCCATTTCAGAGCCTCTCATCAGGGTGACATCTCACACCAAAATGATTTCTTATAAATTAATCTTGATAACATGACAGTCTCGGTAATTTTAGTGGAATGCTTTCTCTTGTTTTTTTCCACAGAAGCTGTTGGCTATTTTCTTTATCACTTGATTGACAGCATGAGTGACTCAGAGGTACAGGCCAAGGAGGAGCGTTTGAGACAATACTTCCATCAGCTGAAGAAGATGGTACCATTTCATTTTTTGCTACATAATGCCTGTCCTGCCTGACATGTATCTATTAGATTTGAAATTGCTGCTTTTAAGTACAACCAGACCACTTCTCAATGACATGCAAGAGCTGGAGACTTGAATTACGTCTGAGATAATTTCTGTTAGACAAATTTCAGTTTGGTTGTGTTTCAAAACTCTCATAATTTTTTCCCCACCTCTTGGTACAGAATATAGTTATCCCTACAACGCACTACAGCGGCATTTGCAGACTGCTGGACTCCTCTCAAGTTCCTGAATTAATTAAGGTCTGTGGTTCTATAGCAATTACTCTGAAGCTTAAAAAATGGAGTATCTGTACTCTGTGAATATATTCTCCTTTGCAAAATAAATATCTTTATGCAGTGATTTTATGTAAGCCTTTTAACCTTTCCATGATTTTTCACTGTTGAAGCTGTTTTCATTTCATATGTGAAAGTTTTTGAGGGATACATTTAATAAGTGCTTTTTCAAGTCAATGTAATAATGCTGTAGAATACAGCTTTTTTAACATTGCCATTATATAATTAACTGGAACATTTTTAGCATGATATGCTTACTTAGAGATTGAACTTTTTGGGTGGATTAGTGATATCTTTGTCTTACTACATTTTAGGGTGCAAGGTTACTGTCTCTTAAAAAATCCCTGCCTACAGACAACATTCCAGAAGTAAGTAAATTCACAGATAGCTATGCTTGTTCTTACTGTAATAATAATGTTTGGATATGGGTTTTAGATGAAGTGTAATCACTAGCTTTCAGATCATGGAAGTATATTAATGTTATTTAAATCTACCATTTGAAGTTCAGAGGTTACTTTCCAGAGTAGGAGTAAAGGCTACCCAGATTTTCACTTAGACCTGATACTTGACCTTGGAGTTGGCTGAGGTTTCATGCCTCAGTTTCCCTGTCTGGTAAATATTTTTTTGAAAGTTCTAGTTAGTCAACAGTGGTGGTGTGAGGCTTAATTCATGCTTGTAAATTATAGTGATCCACTTGAGTGGCAGGAACCATATAAATCCATACTGCTTCTAATGGTGGAGTGTCAAGTCTTTATATCTCTGATCTGAGCAGAGTGGAGATGGAAAAAGAAACAGGCTTCTATTCCCTACTTCCCTGAACACAAAGAACTGAGTATGAGAGAAATAGTAATGTTGACCTTCGTAGATATGCTACTTAATGCTTTTTTTACTGTATTCTGACTCAAATCTTCAATTAGTATGTAGTATTTAAACAGATAAAAGCACCTTAAACGATTAAAAAATTTCTTGTAGTATGAAAGAAGAGGATTATTTTGTCTGTCTTTTATTAAAGTGATCCGACAAGTTGTTCGGGGAAGGGTGTTTTTGCAATTGACATTCTTTCTGTTACCTCCATTTAGAGTGCTAAATCTGACGTGTCTGCTTTGGAGGAGAAACTAGAAAAGCGAAAAGCTGAAAACCAGCCTATTACAGATGTCTTGAAACAACTCATACATGCTCTTTGTGAAGAAGAGGTATCTTAAGCAATGCAGAGATAATTGGAAACATAGCTATATTTTTAAAGGGACATAAATGACTGTATTATGGAAAGAGATAGTTAAGCAAAGACAAGTGCAGTGCTTGAGGTTTCCTGGTTTGATGCTTATAAATCAAACATAAGTGCAAAAAGCAATTAAATCAAAAGGTTAACTAATTTCAGCAACACCTTGAATGGCATGTTTTGGGGTTGCTGAAGTTTGTTTACAATAATCTGCAAAGTGAATGATAGTAACAGCTGTGATAGGTTTATCATACATGCCAAATGTCCTTTCAAGCCATGGCTCCGGTCTCTTATATCTAGATTGTCAAGCAACTGATACATGCACTAGTCATTTGCAATTCAAATATTACTAGGTTGTTAATGCAGGGATTGAAATTCCATTTTCCTGCAGGAGGAAAGCTCTTCTGAGATAAAGGGTCTCTTGCCTTCATTCGGCAGGCGTCCAGCTGTAGTTTACATTCATTTAGTGTGTGTCTGTAATTTGTGGGGTATCACCACACTTTTATTCAGTTTCTTGTTCAGTATGATCCTGCCTATAAAGCTGTATGTATAGGAACAGTAACAGTCGTGCAGATGATAGCACAATATTCTCAGTTGCTAAGAATACAGTTTAGAAAGAGTGATTCTCAGCTGTCTGTCTCTACAATTTTGCATATGAAATAAGACTAGAAGCAAACACCATTGTAAGTTCAAAGTAGTCAAATGTATGAATAGGAATGTATAAAAAAATAAGCTTTCTATGGGATCATTAAGTAGTTTCTTATTCTTTAGAAAGTAGTTTTGTTATGTGTTTGGCAGTGTACCAGGTGAATATTGTTACAAATTCCAAATAAATAAGAACTATTTTAGAATTTGGGTTAATCATGATTATGGTGTCTGCCTGGATTAAAAAAAAAAAGTCTTACATTAAAACATGCTAGAAATACAAATGTAAAACAAGAACATTTATTTAGAAATCTACCTTCAAGTTAATCTACAAGGTGTTTTAGAAAAAAATTAATTTCTGCAAAATAACTTTCACTCTTAAAATTTGCTAAAGCATTACAGCTCTGTGTTTTCAAATGTGATCTTACACTACTAAAAGCACTAAAGCAGTCATGTAACTGCACACTGAACATATAAGAATCATAATGTCATATTGACTTTTCCTCTAGTTCACATCTTTGCTTTGTTCCTTTTTTAGAATATGCAAAAAGCCCTTGAAGTGAAAGCCAAATACGAACCGGACATGGTTGTCGGTGGCTATGCAGCCTTAATAAATTTGTGCTGTCGACATGATAATGTAGAAGAGGCAATGAACCTGAAAGAAAAAGTGTAAGTACACCGGCACTGAAACATGTCACAGAGATTTATGCTGATACACAGACCTTGTTGAATTAAGTAGGTTGAGTATTAACCCCCTCATCCATTTTTAATTAGTTTTCCCTACCAATGTATGTGCATTTAAAACAGTCAAGGGTGTGGTTTTTTGAAACAAAAAATTTGCTTTGTATAATTGAACATCAGAACAGCTACTTTGTATGGTCAGTAATTATCTTTTTTTTTTTTTTAAGGCAAATTGCTATGTAAGATCTGTTTTGTTTTTATTTTAAACGTACATAGTGTCTAATCTGAAGTTTGGCTTAATTTAAGGGGGAAAAAAAATGTACCTGTATTGTGTCTGAGAATAGCACCTAGAATGTGTTTAGAATATGCTGCACCTATATTGTCTTTAGAATAATAATGTTTCTGAGTGACGTCATTTTAAGACTATCAACAAACATTCTACTTTAAATTTTTATTTTCAGAGTTTTGTATTTTGGCTGTGAAAACTAGCTCCCAGCTAAAACACAATACGCATGACTTATCGTGGAGAAAATTGTTATAGATCATCTTTCTATTTGCCCCTTCCCTTTTTCCCTTGAAAGCCTCCTTTCAGTCTGATGCTACAGTGAATATAGAACAAGTTTATGTGTTACTTTCAGGTTTTCTCTCTCTCGTATGCACTCACAAAGTATTTGCTTTGGTTTTACAGTAGGTTAGCAGGCAGGTGCTTATTACACCTTGCTAGCGTTTGAAATTGTGAAATGATTGAGCTATGAATATCAAGAAATTTGCCACTCTGCAAGTAAGGGTAGTGTATTGGTTTTGGCTGTACTACCACTCTCACACAATCCCAATAGTGAGCTTGCATGAAGTAAAATTTGAGTCTTCTACTGGAGCTTCACTTCAGTAGTGCATTTTTACTGATCTGCCTCAAGTGTAGCATAATATTGCTAAGAAGTGACTCTGAGTTGTTACAAAAAGAAACAATAGAGCAGGAATTAATTTTAAAACTTCCAGAAAAAAGAAAACAAATACATAGCAGAAACTTCAAAATAGTAGCTCTTAACTTGTTACTATAGGCCAATAGTTTAGTGTTCTTTATCAAAAAGAACATAGCCCTGCCCCAGCCATGTGGGCTGAGTTTTCTTCCTAGGCTTGTGGGAAATACCCTATTTTATGCAATAACTACCAAATAGTTAAGCAAGCCATTTGGCTCTTTAAATTATAGCTTTTGGGTTTTGGGGGCGGGAAGGTGTGTGGAAACTATTTTTAAATCACATTTTAGTGGTGCACCTTTTAAAGTCTATCAGGTTTTTCCTTTAATATTTATTATAACTTTTAGCTCTCAATGCTGTTGTTTTGTTACGTAGTTTTAAAACCAAATCTTTAAGCTGAATCCATAAAATGTGAACTTCTGTTGATACAATTCTTAATGTTTTAATTTCTAGCTTCCCTAAGAATTCACCTGTTGCTCTTGACACTGGAAAGTACATAGCACTGGTAGAAGTCTTGGGAAAGCATGGTAGACTAGAAGGTAATCCATTTGCTTTCATTGTGTGTTTCTGCTATATAATAAAGGTATCTTGCCTCAAGAATAAAAATGTGAGTTGATATTAATGGTATATCATGTCCTGAAAAGTGCTTGAACATTTTGCATACAAATTTGCATGTGAATTCAACCAGAGATGCTTGGACAGTGCAGGCCATTAGTTTTAATGGATTGGCAAGCTTGTCATTTACATTTGCACAGCTCAGTGCTTTTTGCATTTCTGCAGCTAGTTTTTATTAGCATTGCTGTTTGGATTGAGTTTGAAGATCATGACTTATGGCACAAATTGCGTATGTGCCTAGACTAATGGCTTTGTTTTTGCTTAAGAAGGTCTGAAGGCTGAACATAAAACCTATAAACATAACCTTCTCATAAGAGCCAAGTACTGCAAAAAATCATTTAACTTTTATAAAGTATGTATTTTTCTGTTAGTATTCTTCTATGTGTTTGTTATTGAATTTTAGAGTCAATCTGTCAAACTGCCTGGAAATTTTGGCTTTTAATGAGTGTTCTGCAAACTGCTTATTTTGTATTTCTAGATGTTTGCATTAAGCTGTTAGCTCTTTAATTTCTGTAATTTAGTCTAATATAATTCTGTAATTTAGATGATTTGGTTGATCTTTAAAAGAACTCTAGACTGTCATCAACTTTAAAAGGCGATTCTAAATATCAGGTTCTGCGATTCTGTAGAAGACTTAACACCACAAAAGCATGGTCCAAGCCTAGGCACGAAATGTTACGGTTTTATATAAAACACTGTACGATAACATGAAAAAGCTAATGTAATTTTTTTCTTATAAGATCTTTCTTTGAAATTTGTCTTGGCCTCTTATTAAGCTTACTATTAGAAAAATAATAAACAAAGCTGATGTTTTCCAAATCATAATAAATCAGATCATGACCACCTCTACATTAAAGCAGTTTGAAAAGATTAGCTTGCTTTTAAGAGCATAAATGTCCCTCAGAAAATAAAACAATTCATAAATGTAGCCAGATGTAAAGTGGTCAAAACATTCTGTCTATGCAATAATTAAGAACATTATAAGAATGCACTTACTCCATATACCAAAATGTTTGTTTCTGCCTTACTAATGAAGCTTAATGAACCTAATGTTTTAACATGCAGTCTGTTAGAAAGCTTTCATTGGCTCTCCTTGGCTAATTAGTATCGACACAGCAAACAGGCCCTATCGGTATCAGACCATTAGTCTGGCTGTATATACAGTGTAAACATATCTTTATTATCTGGCCTCGTGACAAGCCATCTGCTGAAGAAACAATGGAGTGATTTAGCAGATGTTAGCATTGAACGATAAAAGCATCCATTTAGTAGAATCTTGCAGCTATAGGGCAGACTATACAGGGTTATGTGGAGCAGAGTGGGCACACAGTTCCTATCTATAATTTGTAGTCAAAGTTGCAGCAAAATGATAAAACCATGCTATTGTGGATTTATAATTGTAGTCTCGTTTAGAAATGCAAGTAGTAATTAACTTGAAATCGGCATTATACGCCAGAATTTACATTCCTGCTGGGTTTGAAATGCTGTTTTAATAGCAGTTTGTTTTCCCTACATGAAATTACCTAAGGGTCTTTTGTGTTGTTTCATTGTAGATGCTATTAACATTCTAACAGAGATGAAAGAGAAGGATGTTCCTATCTCAGACAGAACAGTTGCATCTTTTTTCCGCATTCTTAATGCTGCTGCCACGCGAGGTGAAGTTGAAACAGTGAATCGATTACATGAGACCATTGTGAACCTGGGGTTGGCAGAAACTGCTGTCCTTCATTCCCCTCTGATCACAGTTCACCTTGAAAAGTAAGCTATGTTTGGGCTTCAGATGAAGCAAGTTATGATATATTTATTTGTGTTATATAACCTGTGTATGCTCTACACAGCTGCACATTCATGTTTGAAAGTGCTCATGCACGTAAACATGCACACATGCACACACATATAATACTGAAGTGATCTAGGAATAGTAATGAACGAATGTGTTTTCTTAAGTTATATAAGTCTGTTTTCATCAGTTAACACATCACATCATGGTCTCTGGGAACAACAGCTGTGTTTTATGGACACGTCAGAGATGGAAGTGGCTGTACATTGGAATATGCTTATGTATTAGTTGGTTCTAAAGTCTGTTTGACAAGATAGCTATTCAGAGCATGATAGGTATATTCTCAGCTCGTGTAGCTAAGTAGTATGTGTTTTCCCATCAAAACAGCATTATTTTGCTGTGCCATCCAATTCATCTCAGGTGAGTTGAAGGGCTGTTGTTGAACACTGAAATATTTTTAATTCACATAATTCAAATAATTTGATGTTATTGCCAATGGACTGCTATGTTGCTGTAAATTAAAATTCAAAGAAAATACTGTCTGGTTTGTCTATTGTGATATTTTTTTTCCCGTATATACTTTTAATACCATTTAATAGAGAAAAGGAAGTTCATATGTTTATTCTGGCAAGAAGTATCCGTAATTCCATGTGTCATGTTCCTTTGCATAAATTTTCATTATGAGGTGTAGGATATTTGAGTTAATGTACGTATGAACTATATAACAGTTTTTTACTAAAATTGAGCCAAGAGTCCCTTTTCACTTCCTTTACCATATGCACAATCCTTTTATTTTTTTTCTTAGGTCATTTATGTAGTTGCTGGATTTTAATCTCTTGCAGCTAGAGTGATTGATCAGTTTCTTGCTGTTTGGTTCATGTGTATGAAATGTTCTTGGCTTAAATGTAATACCTATGAAACAAATTAATTTTTCGTAGTATCGTGTAAGTCAGCCTCAAAGATGCGTATTAACGTTTTTGTTAACATGTAGAGTTCTTTAGTTCTTGTAAGTATTCTGGGTATGGAAGGTCTGTATAATGTTTTCTGTATTCAAAATTCTTGTCAAAAAGATGTAACTCTTGGTAGATGCATGTACATTCTCTTCTAAAAATAGTATTTTAGTGTAGTGGTCAACAGTGAAGAATATAGTGTACATCTTTTCAGTCAGCAACAGTACCTTGGTTACATCACAAGACAAGGTAGATGTTTATGAAAGTAATTTAACTGTAATCGTATGTAACTAATGTGTCGGAAAAACATCTGATATGCTTTGCAGTGTGCAGTAAGAGCTGCTGCATTTTACATAATTGCTTTATGCATGTTGACATGCAAGTTGTACATGATGCTACTTGGGTTCTTTCCACTTGAGAAGTAGTATATGATGATGTAAATAAAGATGTGATCATGTGTGGATGCCAAGGGGGACAGTAAAGAGTGTTTATTTAGTTTGGTTCCACATTCTTTTGGATTATAAATGTTTGGTAAAACTTTCTAAAAAACTTTTTTTAATAAAAGGACTTTTGATGAAACTAGATTTTTAAAAGAGAAAGTAATTCCATGCTGTGGAACTGTGTGGCTACAAATCACTGGTACTCACCTGTATAACTCTTAATACATTTCATGTATATAAATACAATACAAAGTAAGTGCATTTCCTCTGGGGTTTTTTGCTGTGTTATAGGTGGAGAGACTTGCTTCCTCTCTGGTGTTAGAACAGAAGGGGAAAGCTTTTTCCACATGCTTGGGAGGAATAACTACGTTTCACTGATTTTTTTTTTTTTTTTTTTGTTTGTTTTGGAGATGCTAAATTATTTCAGTCACTCATAACTTTCAAAAAGTGTTAGTCATTTCTTTCAGCAGTAGTGCTTACTATTTGCCATCCTACAGCTCAAGTATCATGCTGAAATGCTGTCATTTAGCTGCAGGTTGTCAGCATGCCTCTGAAATTAGCTCTGGGATATTTTTTAATGTTCCACAGCAGTGGTTGTGCTAGTGTTTTGTGTTCTTAATTTATTTCAAACTTTTTAAGTAAGGCTTGTAAAGCAATCTGTGATTTGCTTTTGAAGATTTCAATGATTGTGGGTGTAAAATGTTTTAATCTACTCCTTTTCTCTGTACCCAGTCCTGAATATTCTGAAATTCTTGTTAAGTCCTAGTGCATGTTAAAAGTGACAATTTGCAGCAGAGTATGGAAAAGAAAAGAATTGTTGATGATGAACAGTATAACTTGACAAAAGCTAACAAAAACTAATATTCTAGTAGAATGGACATTTTGCCTTTAATATTTTGAGAAATATTTAACTGAAGTAACGAGAGAGAGAACTCATACTATCTTGTTTTGTTTGTTGTTTTTTTTTTTTTTTTTTTTCCCCTGAGTAAATTTAAGGGGAACCACTCCCCTGCTTTTAATTGTATGATCTTTCTTTATGACTCTGAGCAGTTTCTCAAGAGGGTGAAATCACATTAAAAATTGAGACAGCCCACATGTGGAATCTTGGTCTGTCATTGAAGGTGATAAACCTGCCTTGGACAGTAAGACAAAAATCTTAGTTTTTAAAAGCTGCAAGAATGTGAAGAGCTTGTACTTTTTCTTAAAACATGTCTTACTTTTGAACTGGTTCTTCCAACTGATAATAATTGGAAAAGGTTGTGTTACCTACACCATATAAAACTTCTTACAATTTTAAGGATTGTAGTTTTGGCTTTTACCTTCTCTACCAACTGTCAGGGGAAACCTATTTGAACATGAGCCATTTTACAACACTGAAGAGGTTTGTAAAGCTAACCTGCTCCTGTGCTATATGATACTTTGATAATACCTGTTTACAGGATGATAAATTAACAGATATAGTAACTACTGATGATTTTTTTTCTTCCAAGAAAGCTGCATAAGCCAACTCTTGTACAACCAAAAATAGGAATATACATCTTAAACTTGATGTGGTTCCTGTCTTTTCATTAACATAAGTTTGTTTCTACTCACCTTGAATATTACCTCTGAGAAAAGAAACAAACCAAAACATCTTCAGGTTTGAAATTTACTAATTCCCTATATCAGAAGTGCTCTTAAGCAGAGGGAAGAAAATTTGCAGGTAAACTATGAAAACATTATGTTACAGACTGTACGAACAAAATATTTTGTAGTTTTAAGTCAGTCAATGCAAGCAGTTAACATCTGTATTTTAAACGATCAAAAGGCTATAGCTGGATTGTGTTTCTTTAAAAATGGTCAGTATATTTTAATACAGCATTGTCCAGTAAAGCATTGTGAGCTGGTTTGTGATTAGTCTTATATATACCCATTTTGTTTAGTTTCTTATGTAGCAGATACAGTGTGAATCCAGTGCCTTGACAATTTTTCTTCTGTTGTTTTCACAGAGTTAAATTCACCTATAATTTTGTTTGAGATGATTCTGTAGTACATGCAAGTTAATTGGCTTTTAAATTTACTTTTAAAAATAGGCATCTTTTAAAATTAGGTGGTATTTTTAGTGGGGAAAAATTCTCTCTAGCGGGGAGAGTTATGATTTTTAGCAGCTTTATTTCAAATATTTGTATTAAAACTCTTTACGTGTTGCAATGAAATTAGGGATGTTTGGCTCTCTTACTCCATTATTGCAATTAGGAATTTAGCATCATCAGTGCCAAAGGACAAAAGTGTCTCATTTGCCCTATGGGGACAGGACAGTGATAAGATGATTTTTTGTCAAGGATCATTGGGTCGTAATTAAGTTACATTCATGGCTATTGCTTTTTGAAGGATGATTGGTAAATGACAGGCTTCATGTGCTTGGTACGGACAGTGTTCACTAGGGTTTTTTCTCCCTCTGTCAGAAAATCCTGTTGAGTCTGATAATGTAAATGTGGCATTTTATTCTGAACAAAAGAGCAGGGAAATGAGCTATCTTGTCTAATCATTCAGTTGTTTAACACCGACTTCCAGTTTAGACTCAATTGGCTGGAAAGCACTTGACATGTGAAGTTAGTGCTGTTCCGAACGCATGTTTGAGTAAATTTTAAAGTAAGTGACAGCTAAATTGTACCTAGGGAAATTACAAAGCCTTCAACACAGTTAATTTTTTGGGGAGGATTAGTTGTAATTGCAACACCAGTCTCCTTGAAGATTCCTTAGTATAGCAAATGAACAGAAAAACATTTAGCTCTTTCAAGAGCCTGTTCTCTTTTAACAGAATAATTTTTGTAAAGCTGATTGTACCTTGCTGAATTGACTTCCCTCTACACTAACATCTGCTTCAGATTTGTAGAGAGGGATTTGTTTTACGAGTCTACCCTCCACCCCCACCCCATAGAGTCCTTTTTTTTCTTTCTACCTCTCTAGTGATTTCAGGTTTGAGAGCTTTTCAATCAGTAAACGCCTTAGGTAAATTGCCACTTCACTAAAGCTTTATGCATAATGTTGCAGCACTTCATTCCAATTAAAATCAATATTTGGAGTCTTATTTTTATCAGGCAGACTCTCTGGTTGGGAAAGTTGTTTATTACAAGTAAAAGGGTTAGATTTAGTGCTACATTCTTGAAGCGAGAGGGGAGTGGCTTGTTGAAATTGAAGGGGGATGTTATATCTATGCACGTTATAGCCAGTCCTGCTACAGTGTGTTCTGCAAACACTCAGACATTTGAGTAATTTTGTCTCTTCAAATAGCTTTGTGTGAATAAAATTGCCCACACAAATGTTTTGGAAAATTGTGCCCATAGTATCTTGGACTTCATAGGCATCCTAAACAGAAACCAAATGAATCCCAAAACTTATGGTGTCTTAACTGTAGCATCCATTTAGTTGAAAAATAATGCTAAAGTAGGACTCTTCCAGGATTACATAAGGGCCAAGCATAATACAGTGATGACTGAGGCTCCTTCTGTCATTCGAAAATAACAGTATATCTTCCTTTTAAAAAGAACAAGTTTCAATGAGAGGGAAAAATACACCTAATCTTTAAGTAGAACAGGTATTAGCCCTGAACAGATAATATTTGTGAGTGACTTAAAGTTGTAGTATCTGGCCAACTCAATATGAAGCATGGATCATCTGTGTTCCCATTTTAAATGCTATTTTGTCCAGACCGACACTGGAAATCAGATTTTTCCAACATGGCTATGCGTATATGGGCTTTATTTCTTTTTTTACTTGATCCATATTAATTAAAGAGTAGTTTTGGACCAGGCTTTTAATGTAGTAATGTAGTAAGTATCCTTTGGAAAGATAAAAGCATGTTCAACATGCGTAAGTTTATACAAAAAGACTGCCAAATATTTTCAAATGTACGGCTGTTTGTTAGCTTAAAATCCTTATGTCTAAATAGCATTTTCTTAAAATGTGGAAAATCTTTTTTTAAGTTAGTGAGTTGTAACAAGAAACATTAAAATGCTACCTATACTCAAAATTTGAAGCTTACAGTAAGTTCCTAATTTTCATTGGGCTTTTCTAACAGGATTGTAAAAACGGCTTACAGAAGTAGTTGGTGGTACTTACTTGGAATTAACTGCAGGTTGTGACAATTAAGAAGTACTGCGGGTTGTTGAATAAATCATATTAACTCAAGTACAAAGATAAGCTTGGTGGTTTCTTCTTTGCAGTAGTAGTACAAACAATTTCTTTATAGAAATTCAGCCTCTACACCTTTTATGGTTTTATAGCTGGTTGTTGCCAGTTTTATCATATTATCTGTTTTATCTAGTAAACTGTGGATGACTGGTTGGTTCCTTGAATGCAACAGAACAGATATATCAGATTTCGATAAACTCAAACCAAATGTCTAGTAAATTAGTGTGTAAGATACTGACCTCCTTAAATGCAGAGTTATTCAGGTGCCTTTGAGCAGTAAGTACCAGTAACAAGTACAATATTTCTATTTTTGTTATCTCAGTTCTTTGCTGACTTTTCTCTGCATATACAGTATTAATGCCTTCAGAAGTATACATTTAGAGACTAGAAAACTCTTAATGTTCCTGTTTGAATGACATTCCAATTATTCATTCATTTATTGATAGCTTTGACCTAAAAACAGTCACTTTAATCCTTTAGGAATACAGCCGAAACAATACTATGGCTGTTTGAACATCAATCTGAAAAGCTAGATTTATCACTGAAAACTTTAATTTGAATGTATAAATGTTGTTGTGCCTCCTTAGAAATTGAGTAGTTTTCTGTAAAACTGGTTTTTTTTTAGATGTTAACTGAACTCGCATCTAAAGCAGGAGAAAAATACTGATTATATAAAGCTTTATATCTGTCTATGGTAACTACCATAGTATTTCTCTTTTATGACAGTAATCTAGCCTGCAACATCTACTTGCAGTTTTGAAATTAACCTGTAATTTAGTCTTCACCCCAAATGACAAAAATTCAAATGACTCCATGGGGTGCCAGAAGATGCACTGTAAACAGGGCTCGGTAAGGGGGATAAGGTAGAAATCCGTCATCTTAGGTTCATTTTCAGAATGCCAGTATTACTGAACAAAATTAATTCTTCTTCTGTGTTTTACTCTTAACATTTTTAAAATATTAGCCTAGATGAAGATAGTAGTATATAGTAGTCTAGATAGTTCGTTCTTTGAAAAAGCACAATTTGTGCTGCACAAGAAATGCAGTGTGAGAAGAGGACTTCTGAATTTGGCTTGTTTTAACAGTAATATCTTAATTTGTTAAGCTTCAGTTGATCAATAATAAAGTTGCTTCAGGAATGTAAAATCATTATTTCAAGTCAGTTTTATGGCCTTCAGTTGCTGCTGTTAAGTGATTTTATTTATCTGTTTATTTTTTCCCCTTTCCTACTTCCACCACCCTCTACTTGATAAGACTTTTGAAATCTGAAATGCAGTCTTATTGACTGTTTGGCTACGTACTACATTTTGTGCATGTCACTTTGGTTTGTTTCAATTTCAGTTTAAACCTTTCCCTTAAAGGATAACTTCACATATTGTTTTACCAGTGTTTCAGTGGTTGTCCTCTGTTGGTTTTGGTTTGGTTTTTTTTAGATTGGGTTGTAATCCTTTGGAAAAGGGTCTGCAAGTAGATGATTCAGTTCTGTTAGTTGCGCAGCGTAGGATGTTAATTTATATTTGTTGTTATTTTAAGCTCCAGATCTGATTGTTTTTATGGCTTTTCAGTTTTGCATTTTATGCATACTTCTGAAGACGTTAATACTGTATACGCAGGGAAAAAAGTCAGCAAAGGACTGAGATAACAACAATGGAAATGCTTTACTTGTTACTGGTACTTACTGCTCAAAGGCACCTGAATAAGTGCATTTAAGGAAGTCAGAATCTTACGCACTAATTTACTAGTACCATGGATATATATTAGTGCCATGGCTCTGTGTGACATGGATAGCCCAGCATAAAATACATTTTGGGACCTTAATATATTGTTGAATTAATTGCAAAAATTACATTTTTATTGCGGAAAATATACATTGGATTCTGACCTTTATATAGAACGGAAAAGTGCTAGCCCTTCAATTGTGACAAAATGGAAATCAACAGATGATTTATAGCTAGTCTGTTCAGGTGTAAAACAAGTATAAAGCAATCTAAAGAGCTGTGGTTAACTTAGCTAACTCTGGAGATCTATACTGAAATAAAAATGCTGTGGAAAAATTTTAAAG
Source organism: Mycteria americana (assembly GCF_035582795.1). Classification (NCBI taxonomy): domain Eukaryota; kingdom Metazoa; phylum Chordata; class Aves; order Ciconiiformes; family Ciconiidae; genus Mycteria; species Mycteria americana. Next base: position 100,118,364 of record NC_134367.1, read on the forward strand.
CACTTAAAAATTGAATATGTCTAAACAGAGACATTTAGAGGTAATATAATGTGCACAATATTACTTATTAACAAGAAAAAATAGAACTCTTAAATACAAACTAAAATTTCTGTGGCATTGGGGTTTCATCACAGTAGTATATAGCAGAACTTAAGAATTTTACTTCAAAAATTAAGTGCATCGAATGATGAAGAGCATTCACATCTTTGGTTAATTTGTAGTGAACAGCGGTCATGCAATCAAAAATTATACAGCCAAGAGCTTTAAGCATAAATCTGTAGTTCTGTTTTCATTTCTGTGGCTGTCAAGCATACATGGTATTTGTTTGTAGGAAAATGTACCTGTTATTTAAAAATAACTGTAGCATATTGCGGGGGAAAAGAAATATGCTCTTGGATTATAGACTGCTGAAGGAATTTTCCTTGAAATTTTCAAGAGTAAAGTGGGTTCAGCATGCACTGCTCTTGCTCGGAATGTTTGATTGTTTGTTTTCTTGTTTTGTTTCATTCAACAAGGGATGACATGCCTGCAGCTCTGGAAGCTTTAATCAACTGTTATAAGAAGTATGGTAAAATTCTTCAGCTTCATAACATCTACTGTAGACTGATAGAAAAAGGAGACGCTGATCTTCTACAAAAGGGTTAGTTGCATGTAGTCAAATGCTGTCCAGGTATATGACGTGTTTTCTGGAGGCTTTTCTTCCATGATTTGTGTATCACTTACTTTAACTGAAAGAAAAAAAATCGTTTGTCTTTATATGTGTAACTTTAAAGCACTTAAATGATGCTTAAGTTCTTCAGATTGAAAATTAATATTAATTTTAAATGTAGAAGAATCCTAATGTTTGGATAATACAGTGTCAAGCTCTCAAACATTAGTGCTAATACTTGTCCTAACTACATATATTACTATTAAGAAACAACTTAATAGTAACACAACACAATAGTAAAACAACATGTTTTTCAAATAGTTATGCAGTTAAGAAATCCTATATTCTCACTCTCTACAAGTAGAGAATGTCAATATATAGTCTGTCTACTTTATTGAATGTAATTCAAAATATAGTGCAGATAAACAGAAAAACATTTTAAATATACTCAACCGCAAAGCTACAACAAATTGTGTAGTATGTTGTAATCATTCTGTATGTTTCAAAATGTATTTCCCTATAGCTTATTCTTGGAGTTTTGTGATGCTTGGAAAATATTAGTATTAAGAATACCTGATGTATATATTAAAATGCTTCAATGTATTTAGTAAATTAATGAGTTTTATTATCTCTTTAGTTTCAGATTTTATAAGCAGAGAATATGGTGACATGATGGCTCTTTATGATCTCTTCTTTGCCTTCTTGCAAACAGGAAAATACAAAGAGGCCAGGAAGGTCATTGAGGTGGGATTTTAACTATAGTACTCTAATCGTGCAGCTATTTAGACTCTTAATTAGAAACATTTAAAGTTTTTAACCTTTAATTACACTTGTTCTGATTCATGTTAATAGAATTCAATTCCAATAATAAAAAAAAAAAACTCAACCAGCTTTATTTTGTATAATTACAGTTCAGAAGAGAGGCAGTCTTGTTGTATATTGAAATTGTTTCCTCACTTTTTCAAATTCGCTGTTATATATCAAAATGATATTTGCATATTAAATATCGGATTGTGGAACAATTAAATTAAACTGGCATTCCTGGGTGTAAAGTTGCTAATCCTCTTTCTGAAGGAATTCTTTGTTCTTAAAAGCACTGGAATTTAATTTGCTGCAGACCATGCTCAGATTTATTTGTAATGCTTGTCTACAAGTTAATCAGCCAAACAAGCGCTGTCTGCTACTGTTTGGCATTTAATTTAGCATTTCTTCTCTCTCTCTTTTTCAGGATAGTAAGCAGCTTATAGGAAGTGGTAGGTGACAAACTTGGTCTATTTAGGATTAGTATATTTTATCTAGACTTGATTGAAATTGTGCTTACTGAAATTGATAAGTCAAAGGGGCAGCTGCAGAGTCTGCCCAGATTGTGATTATTTTTCTTCTTAACACAGTTGTATATTTTTAAAATGCTGCATAAGTTTTCTGGTTAATGTGTGGGAGGAGGCATCTTGCAGAAAAAGTAATACTTTGTCCTCATCGTTTTTGTATTATGTGCATACATAACTCTGTAACCTAATTTTCTGGGTTTTCTCCTTCCTAAGACAAAGTATGCTTTTTTTCCTAAATCCCCCTAGAATATTTGAGATACCAGTTATCCCTACTTGAATTATCTAATAGAATTCTTGCATTTAAAATATCTTAACTGAAGATCTGCTTGTTTGTCTGTGGTGGAACAATACTGTCCTGCTGCGGGGTTTGTGGAAATTGCTAAGCACGATGTTGAAGCATTGATGTTTTTGTTCTGAGAGGGTTTTTTGGAGCTCAAAGTCTTATAATACAGAAGAATAAAAATATCAGTATCCGACAGAAGATGATACTGAGGAGTTGAGTTCTTTTTATAGGGATTAAAGCATATAGGAGGTAAAAGGATGAAATCTGAGAATTGGAAGTAAAATTAAAGCTAAATGAATAAAACTGGTACTTGGTGTGATTTAGCAGCTGTTTCTTTGATACTGGCATTTAATTTCTCAAAACTTATATTGGTGGCTACAGTTCAGCAGTCATGAATAGGATGGTAAGCAAACTGTCAAATTGTCGAGGCTTTGAAACTTCTGTCATTTTCTTAATAGGTGCCAAATTATCTCTGTAAATATTCAGTATTTGGTCATTGATCATAAATTATTAGTAACCACAAACAGACATTTAGGTGTAAATCTGAACACATGATATCTGGAGACTAAATGGAAGTTTTTTCTGGCTTTTTATGCTATTTAGAGTAGGTTTTCTTGCTCTTACCTAACTTCCTTGAAGTACAAATTAGAGCTTTGTATATGCTGTTGAGAAAAAGAAGTTTTACATTCTGGAATTTTTAGGAATATAGGAATTTAGCTAGGAATAGTATACATGTATTTTACCAGTGGATAAAGTGGCACAAAATGAATGTTGTGTTATATTTTATGGTATTTTGTATATTTTGTATATTTTATGGTATGGTGTGTTATATTTTAAGTATGCTTTTATTATGTACCAATATGTTAGGTATTTTCAAAGAAATTTTTTCCTCGGGGGTAGGAATCTTAAAATTGTTATTTTGCCAAAGAGGAGAATAGCTTTTATTGTTTTAAACCATAAACATGTTACTATTTGGGTTTTGTGTTTGTTGGGAAGTTGAAGCCTTAATGAATATAATGTGGAAGATGGAGTACAAGGTATATGTGTATCCATTTCTCTAGTCCAGTGGTTTTTGTGACTAAATTACTTCTCTTGTTGGTGATCTCAGATTGTTTTTCTTTTTTCCTTTCATGTGAAATAATATTCAGTAAAGGGTGATCAATTGGTGCTGCTTTCTGTGTTTAGATGCTGTTGCATATTAGACATGGATTACCTTTCAACATGTACTTCTATCATGTATTGCTGATTATGGTGGTCAACTGATTTTAGTGGTATCATTTGTTTTATTATTTGTTTTATTAACTCTGTGGAGTTAATAAAGAGTATCTAAAAGGGCAGTAATGCAGCTGGAAAAAAATTTCCTTAAGAGCTAAGGAAATGAAGACCATGGACAATATGGTCATTTGAATGGGGTGTTACTCATTGGAGACCACTGCCTCAGCTTGCTCTTGCTATTTTTAGAAATCAGCCATATGCTAGATGCTTATGTGAAACTTAGTGACAACTGCTGCTTTGAAAAACTTGCAACTCAAAGCCCCAGGAATAAGAAAATAACTCTTAAATCTCAATCTTTGGTAAAATACAAGTGGGTGACAATAGTGGGAAAGGAAGAAGGGTAAGACTTGAGTGAGATTATAAAAATTAGGTGAGAGTTGTGTATGTACATTATCTGGTCACAAATGTGTTCTGCATGTGTATATATAAGCTCATGTTGTGGGATATTGTCATATCAAGAAAGCTGAAAGCTCTGGGGCTCATCTGCTTGCTGGAAGGACAGCAAGACTAAGCAGAGAATGATAGTATAAAAGACAATGAAAGGTGAATAGAAAGGAGATGAGGCAAAGAATGCACCTGACAGATACCAGAACAAGTAAACTGAAGCATGTGGTAGTTTGGTGGTGTGAGTCTCTTTTGAAGCGATGCTAAGTGGAAGAGAAGCTGTGGTTGAGAAGACTGTGGGGGAAAGTGCAGCTAACTTCTAAGGCTTCACGGAGTTTGGTTGATAAGGTAACAGTTTCCAATGTTGCTGGACTGCCTTGTTAAGCTCTTGAAAGTCTATTCTCATTTGTTCTGTGGCAGGTAGCTAGAGAAGAAAGCCTCTCTCGAAGACAGTACCTCCAAATGAGGTAGCTTTGGCTGCTCTGTAAAGTAAAAGTCTTTTATTCTAGCTGTTCCTGAAGATTCCTGAGCCCTTGAGGTTATGCTGGTGGAGGGATGTGCTGATAGATGCTCTTTTGCTTTCCACTGGGAACAAGTTCTACCATTGGGTGCTATAGTACTTCAAAGCATGATTTAGTCTTCAGTTCTTAATTGCACCTCAACTGATCAGTTAGCTTTTGTCTTGAGTCCTTCAAAGGTGATCATGTCAAAACAAAGTTAGCAGATCTGTCTCCTTGCCCCTTATCATAAGGTCAGGTACTAGCTTGCTTTCCCTTGGAGTTGGCACAGCATGACTTGTATGTCATCAAATCTACCTCTAGTTACTTAGGATTTTTTCCCTTACTTGGAAAGGCAGTTTAATTGCCTCTTTTCCTTCAGTTTTGTTTTTCATAAAAAAGAAAGGAAGAAAATAAAGTCAATACATTTTGCCTTTAACTAAATTAAACTGCATTAAAATTCATGTAGGTTAAAAGAAAGGGATATGAATTTTCAATAAATAGGATGAGGGAAGAAGTACCTTCTAGAAAGGTACTGTCTTCTAAAATGTTGTTTTATTTTGATAATACCTAATCAAATTTTCTCCTGGAGAGAGATCTTATGTAATTATTCATATGTGTTGCTCCAGAGGTCCAGGTGGTAGATCAGAGAGTCTGGAAGGAGTTGCTTGGCCTAGTATTCTTTTAAGTCTGGTATGTAAATGGTAAGAGAATTTTCTAGAGCCTAGTCCTCCAAATCCCTCCAATCCACAGCTTCTAACCTGTTGCCAGAACTGAACAATTTGAATTCCCTTATGTTTACTCAGTTGTTGACTGCCACTTTATTAACCTGATTGAGCTGATGGTGGAGAGCTGGACTGATGTGAAGGTCATCCAGGAGAGTGGGAATGAAAAAGGGAATGTTACACCACCTCGGAGGAATCTACTTCCCCCCTCCTTCACCTGTTATTTTGTTTGCATGCTGCATGGAGGTTTAAAGATTTAACTACCTAAAGTAGTTAGAATACAGTTGTTGTCTGTCATTTTGGTCCAATTTTAATTATTTGGTCATATCTGAATTTTGCACTGAGATCTCATACTTGCAGCTGTTTTACGTGCATGATGGTTGAGTATTTCTAGATTCACCCTTTTTCCTTCATTTATTATTCATGCTGAATGCAATTATCAAAATACTCTCTGAATCTGCATGTAATTAAACCCATGTCCACTCTTGGCTCTTTCTGGTAGTCACAAGACTTAAATATCATTAAGTACTGTAACAGTCCAGCAGAGGTTCAAGCAAGCCCTTTAAACCTCCTTAGCAAAAGTCTAAACTGTGTTTTCATGAAGTAGAAACAAACACTTTACACCTATGACTAAAGTATGCAAGGTTTTAAACTGGTGTTAAATCCATTTCTGCACTGTATTGATAAAATCATTACACCTTAAACTGTATTTCATTGGACAGCAAAGTACTTGTGTGAAAAACAAACAAACAAACAAAACCAAAACAAGCACCACATTAAAAAAGGGGTATCAGGTCACTGGCATTTTTAGTTAGGAGCTTATGGACTCCTGTGATAGGAACTAGGAGTTTGCAGAGATGTTCGACTGTTTTTTGTTGTTTGGCAGATACTTCTTGAAATCTTTCTAGATCAAAACACATCAGCTATTAAATTAAAATTGTTCCTTCAATGAAAGAGTAAAAGCCCTAGTTTCTGCTCTGTTTGTAGTTTTACTGGAAATGAAGGCTAAGAGAGGATTACTGTATTTAGGTTATAGGGAAAGATCTCAGAACTACATGGGAAAACTTTTTAGCAGAAGACCAACCTGTACAAGTTTGCTACCACTAGAGGAACCTCCCTTGAAAATGGCAATGCATAGTGCATGGCTTCAGAATTCTTTTAACCAGACTTTATGCTTTCCTCATCTTCTGCTCTCATACTTAAATATATCATTTATATTTAATAGTTAAATATATCATACCATATCTGTCATATCTCAAGACATTTATGTGAAGAATTGAGGGACAAATCGTTGTGAAATATTTTAATGAAATGTGTTCCAATGTGAATAAATGCAAGAACAGGCATTTGCTGCCGAAATTGAAGACCTGACAAAAGAACTGTTTTGGGTGAGTTTAGTTTACAGGAATATATCTATCAACAGATGTCAAGTTAATTCAGGAAGTAAATAGATTTAAGCGAAGAATTGTGACATCCACTGTCAGCAGACCTCAAGATACCAGGTGCCATTGGATTTAATCTACCATAAAAACAATGAGAATATTTCTACTTGATATTGAGAGATTACAACCTTCTTTCATCCAGATTACTTTTTTAAGAGTCTACATCATAGAATTGAGTCTTGCTGATTTTATGCTGGAGATAGACTATTGGGAGAAGATGATTTCTTGATTTGTGACAACAGGATTTAGGGATTTTTTTAATGCGTAATTTAATGATGGTTATATCTAGTGTCTGAATTTACCTACAAAGACTTATTTTTGGTCCAGTTAAGAAAAGAGTGGAGGTGATTAGAACGAAATATAAATGTTTGTGAATGTTGAATGCAACTTGTATTAGATAACAGTGGTCTGAGATTGAGGAGTAGTTTGTAGGGGGTGTAATAGCTTTTATTAGAGCAAAGGTATACAACTGAGAGGGAAGGGAAAGGCTGAAGAGCTTTTAGGCACACAAGCCCTATAATTACAAGAAAAGATTTTTTTTTTTTTCTTACTATTGAGTCCTATTAGTCTAATAAAAGCATTACTTTTCCTTATGAAACTGGACTCTGATACAGCTATTAGTGAAGCTGGATTTTGTGTCCCTGCATATGTGGGTTTATAAAAAAAAAAGGTGCTTACTAGTTCAGTGCACATTATTTAGAAGTTCTTAAGTACTGCTTTCTTAAAAGAATGCAAATGAATATGTTTCAAATAAGTAAATTGGGTAAAAATTTATTGAACAAATTCCTTCCAGAAAGGGAGAAGATAATGTTTTGGAATGTGGGATCATGGTAAGAGCTGTGGGTCCTTTCTTAGCTCCAGGGACTTTGTGTTAGAGGGAAGATACTACTGAATTTTATAATGCTTTTTGAGTTCATCGTACAACATAAAATCACATTACAGTGCAAAGAGCAAATTTTTGCTCTGTTTTGAGGCTAGAAAATCTTTGAGGATTTTGTTTGGAGCAGGGGTTTTGCATATTTTTGATGTAATCTTTTCTTCCAGTATGATTATTGTTGTGAAGTTCTCTTATTGTCTAATGATTTTTTTATAATAATACTTTACTGCATAATTTCTGTTGGAAATCTTACTGCTAAATGTAGGGTATTCCAATAGTACTTAAGCATATATCAGTCTCAGTTGTCATGAGTAATGCTGCAGTTGTAAAGCTCTTTCCTATTTTTATTTTGGTATTTTTGGAAAATAATCAAGTTTGCTTACATTTTTTGCAATGTCTGCCTAACGTAAAGCACCATTATTCCTGTTTCAAGGAAATAAATCATGAGTATTTACTGAACAGATACTAATTGTGTTGGGAAAGTCTGTGAACTACGTAACTGACAGAAGCTTTGAGGCAAATACATACTTAAGGAAAACCAAAAAAAACCCAACAGTAAAAACTGATGTTTTGTGACTTTTCCCAGTAGAGACTGTAAGCTTTGCATTTTCTTATTGTGAACCACTGCTGCTTTTTATGTAAAAATTAGCCTAGTATAAGTAGGCTAGTTGTTACCTCAGGTAATTGTAGGATAGGCAGAAAGGAGAGCATGAGCTTGAATTGTAATCACTCCCAACAGGAGAGTTAGGGCAGATAAATATGTAGACATGTGTCCATTTATGTCTTTCAGTAAATATCAGATAGTGCAAATAAACCACCGAATACACTATAATTGTATAGGTTTTGAAGGCATAACTTGCAATGGAGCAACTCATAATTTTCAAACTCTGATGCTATATTAGAGTACTTGCCCTCATTATCAAACTTGAAAATTAGTCATATTGAAGGTACAGATTTATTCAAGCTTTCATACAGTTATCCTTTACCCAAAAGGTTGAGCAAGTGTCCGGATGTTTCAGATGAGCTTCTCATTAAAGAAATCAGTATTATGGGGGTTGGGGTGTGTTTAGTCATATTATTTATTTCTGGGCAAAACTGCTTACAAAAAACAAAAGCAATTACTCCTTTTTTTTTTTTTTTAGAGAAATCCTGTCTTAGTTATAAGCCATTTGAAAGGTTTTATTTTGTTTAGAAAGAATAAAGTGAATGAGGATATCTTCCTATGCCATCACTGAAGAAACCATTTTTGAAATCCACGAGAGCTAAACTTTTTTCAAGGTAGAAAATGAACTTGTAGAAAACTATTACTTCTATTGCCTGCCATATACAGATGTAGCTCTAGTGTTATCCTGGGAGTACAATGACTTAAAGAAAAGCAGAGCTAGAGAGGGGTAATGTATTTTATTACATAGCTGATAAGATTGCAACAGGAAAGATGCTTTTTGATGCAGAGATTATTTTTAGATCCCTCAGTCTTTAAAGATGCTTCTTTTATAAACTTCTAGACTATTGCGTAGAAGTTCGTATGTTCAGAGCCAGTAATCAAAACAATCTTCTGTGTATTCCGTATATCCCTCTATGTTACTTCACTTACGTTATGCTATAAAGATTATAATGTAAGAAATGCAGCAAAATGGTATGCTTGTTTCATGCATATGAACACAGATTTAAGATTATATAAAAAAAATCTTAATATAAATGGTTTAATCAGTATTTTTTGAGACTAATGCATTGCTATTTGAAGGTGAAGGAGTATTTAATGAGAGGCAAAGATATAACAGAAGTGTAAGATAATTTTAACCGTCTCATCCATCAACTAGATTTAGATGGCTACACAAAGTACAAAAACTTACATCTGTGTATTCTTTTAACTTTCTGATTAGGCAGTACACCTACTGCTTAATAGAAGTGAGGACTTCTGCCAAGAGTTTTAACGTAGGGGAAGATTCAAGCATAGCGTACAGTGTTTATGTTGTAAAAAACTTTGTTCAAGTAAGCTGCCATGCAGAAATATCCCAGGCCTCATTGAAGCTGCGTGGAATTTGTGACATTTTATAGACATTTTTGTGGAATCAGGGAAAAATTTATCTTTAAATTAAGAACTTGCCATCAAATGTTCTGTTTTCACCGATGCTGATGTTGGAGAGAGCTGGTAGAAATGACATACATCAGTTCTTATAGCTGTCTGTTTAAAGCTGTCTGTTTGGAGAAGTAACGCATTTTCTTGCAAGACATTGCTTTGGCATCTAAATCTCAGTAACTGGTTCTGGTACTGGTAACATAAGTCTGTTATGGCTGTTGATGTAACTCATCATGAAATGTTCTTCTTCCTTACCAGCATTAGCTGTCTCTTATTATTACTGGCTTTTTTTAGCTGCAAGAGAGGAACGAATGGATCTACCTGTCCAAAAAATACCATCAGAAAGTGCAGCATGGATGGTGTTTATAAAATTTGTCTGTTTCTTTCCAATATGTTTGTATTGGTGATTATAGTAGAACTGTTTCCCTAAGAAAAGACTGAAATTTGGGAAGAAAATGTAAGTAAGTAAACATAACGAAAGGAAGGAAACATAAAACACTTAAGGAGGGCAGAGTTAAACTTGAAAGGTTAGAATTGATGCATTACTCACAGCAAAGTTACACTGTGAAAGGCTAGAATAAGTTGTCCAGGATATGTAACAATTATTTTGCCAACCAGTGCACAGTAGTAGTTTGTGGAAGTGCAGTGCTGGAAGGTTAAAACAAGAGAGTAATCCACCTTGTGTCATGTATATTGCAAACGAAAAATACTTTTGCTGGCTTTTAAATAATTATGTATCCAAAGCCAGCTGTAGGAAAAGTGGTGCCGTTTTGGGACACTCTCAACTCTTAGTTTTCTGAAAGTCCCTCTTTTTGAACAATACCACAGGGTTTCTGGTCTGTTATGTTGGGTTTTGCGTTTTTTCTCCTTAAGTAGGTTTTGTGTTTAAAGAGAAAAAGGTTGCTTTAGGCAAGTAGAGAGAAGTAAATCAATATTTTTCCAGGTGTCTTCTGTAAATCACCTAACTTTTTTTTTAAGGCTTTTTAAAACATAAAAAAATGGTATTGGTCTATTAGCTGGAACAGTTACAGAACACTAATGTAAACAAAACTTGAATATTTCTATCGTTATATAAAAATCTGGAAAAACATCAAATAGAATCCTCTCTGACAGGTCAGTGTTTTGCTAGACAATCTGTTTTCTTTCAGTTGTAATAGGTAGAAATTAGCACAAATAAAAATGTTAGTACAGAAAAGATTTTTTTTCTGGTGATTGGACCCCTTCAGTCACCTGTCTGGAGTGACTGGTTCTAGGAAGGAAGAGAAAGAATCAGATGCTTTCAGTGTATTAGGATTGTTGCATTCGCATGATTTTTGAGTGCTGCTTGGCAAGAGCTCTTCTAAAGATGCAGCGTATTTTTTCCCCTTCTGGTTAGTTTTCCCTTCTGTGTGTGAAAATACAGAATCAATGAGTAAACTAGTGTAGGCTTGTATGCTGAGCCTCAGAAAGATAGTAACAAAGGTGGTCAAAAGTATGGAATGGTTTCTGTAGGAGATATGACTAAGTAGGTGGGTTCTGCTTAGTCTGGAAAAGAAACAGTGAAACAAGGAATTATCTATACTGCTCAGGAAATTAATATGAAATGGAGAGGATACAGAGAAATCAATTGTGCATTGTCTTCCAATACAAAATCTAGGGGCTTCAAATGAAGCTGGCAGAAGCTAGGCTGCAAACAAACAAAAAGTGGTAGTATTTTGGTTGTTTTCTGTAGAAGGTAACTGAGGCAACCCTTTGCCAAAAGATCTTATGAATGATAAATCTTATGGGGTTCCAGGGGCAACTGGAAAAGCTCATGGAAGAGAAATCACTTACTAGAAACAGTGTGACCCACTGAATCTCAAGTAGTTGGAGAGTGAAAGAGCACTAAGGGGGAAGTATTGCTGGGTTTTATGTCACTTTATATTCTTCTGCAGGCACTGTTAGGAAGAAGATAAAAGGCTAGATGAACTTCTGGTCTAGTACAGTACAGTTGTTTTATATTCAGAGATAATTTAAAAGCCAGAAAACCTCCATGTTTAGTTTATATGCTGTATGAATTCCTTGAGACTCTCAATAGTTGTTTCATTCTTTAAAGCAGTGAATGCCCTAAAACTGGGGAGAAAAACAGAGAACAAAATGTTATGACTCAATAATACTTTTTTGTTGTTGTTCACTGAAACAAGCAAGATCAAAATTTTAAATGGGAATTTGGAAGAGTAATTAGAGTAACAGTTTTTTACTGATTTTTTTTTTTTTTAATTCCTTGCATTTTTTTATTCTGTATTTTAGTCTGCTGTATTGTAGGAAGTCTGCTTCCTGCTAAATGCAATGTTTGAAATTCCCTAAGATGGTAAGGGATAAGCTACAAATATGGACTATCAGGCAAGCCCTGGAGATTTAGTTAATCTGACCTAGATGTTCTTTTGATGATTGAGACCTGCAGTATGTGAAAACACTTCTCAATTTCAAAATGAAACACAAGGATATCTGTTGTATAACTCAGCTGTCCTTGTAGTGACAGACGCATCAATCATTTCTGAACAGGAAAGGATTTACTATAAAAAGTTTGTAGCTTTGGAGCTGTTGAGTTCATTGGCATTCGGATCAGCAATGATATTGGAAGTTGTAAGTGACTTCAGCATTTGAATTTTACCATGTCCTAAAGAGGATTAGCTACAAATGCAGGCAACATACTCTTTTCTTTTTCATTTTCAAGAGCCTGTTGTGTAAGATGTTAATTCTTGACTTAGTTTTCAGCATATTTTATGTGAAACTGCTTGGCAGCTCTTAAAAAAAGCACTGGACAGGTACCTATAAACATAAATAACTGTGGGGAAAAAACCTGATCGGAAAAAAAGCAAGTACCTGGAAAGCAAAACTGTGTTTAATATATACCATTTTTGAATACTTGAGAAGCCACTATTTTTCTGTAACCTCTTGGGTTGAGACTATTTTTATAGCACAGTTAAATACGTAGAAAAGATGGTCGATGTTGAAGAATGGGAGGTTAGCATCCTCTATTTTTTAAAACCCTTACAATGATTACATAAAATGGTTTGGATGGTTAGCAGGATTATATGGCCTAACATTTACTCTGCAGAACACTGTTTCCTGTAACTTCAGCAAATTTTAACATTTTTGATTGAAGTTTTGCATGCTGGTTTTCTGGTGTATGCTGACTTATTTCAGAAGGATATAATGGTAATAATTCTGCTCTTGGAAGATATAGGGAAAGGAAATTATCTGTGTTAAAAATACAGAAGGTAAATTGACGTTTCCAATGGTAATTTTTTCGGCTGCTTTTGAACTGAGACTCAATATTTCTCACAGCTTTTTGTTCAAACTGCCATTTACCTTTTATGTGAAGTGGTGTTCAAATTTTGGAAGTCGGACTTCATGTTTAAACAGTAGAGACTTCTTATAATATTAACAGCTAAAAGCCTTCAAGAGTCAAAACACATGTTTCTCTGTAGGGATGAAGAGACATTTCCTCGGAACCACTTTGAGCTATATTAATGTGAATCTAGACACCTGAAATGAAAGCAGTCTCCTCTCTGTAAATGATCCTTGTGCTAAAACAAGAGTCTACCCTGTGGGAGGGAGGGGTAAGAGGTGAAAATGATGGATGCTTTGCACACAGTTTTTTGTATCATTTTTTTAGATACGTTGGACATAAGTTACATGCCTGTAACATGTTTCTTTAAGAACTTTGAATTTTCCTATGTTTTATTTAAGAATTTTTATTATTTTAGAATTTATTTAAGATTTTATTTAAGAATTTATTTAAGTGGAGGAACTGATATTTTGATTATGGTCTGTGGTGGTGAGAAGACACAATGTGGTAGTCTATACCAGATGGAGTTTCCAAGGATTGAAACCTTTTTGAGAATGTGTGTTCTGTAGCTGTAGTCCGCTCGAAACAACAAAGGAATGAATAAGCAAAGGCTCATTAAATCTGGGAAAATTAATAACAGAAAGAACTATGGCATATTAACTATTATACATCAGTTCCTCCGTGTACACACACTTAAGAGTAAGGCTTTGCTCTGTTCTGGGACAGGAATTGCCTTACGGTTAGCATACCTGGCATCTGCATTGGCAGCGCGTTACAGTTGTAACAGTTACTCCTCTGTAAATTCCTGTTTTTCTTACTGAGCAAGAGAAGTCAGTATCTAAAAACACTATTGATTCTAGGTATTAATAGTTGTAAGAAAATGGCTAATGTTAGCAGAGAAGGGGTACCAAATGGTGGTGATGCGGTTGAGAGGCATGGTTTTCTAGTTGCTAAGACATTGCAGTGGTGTTGAATATGAACATTTCATTGTGAAGACAGTTTGGAAACATTTGGTGTAATTCTTTACCGTGAGTAATCCAAATGATTACCATGGGTAATAGCAATAATACTCTATTACTGTGGTGATAGATGTGACTTAACATTTTAGTTTATCTGAAGTGTATTTTAAATCAACACTCTCGGCAGTGTTCAACCAAAAAGGAAAAAGTCTTGAATAAAATGACTACAATTTTTAAGTCTCTTATAAAGGCAACCTAACTTGATTATTTGTGAGCTTGTAGTCTCATTCAGGTTTCAAAAAAACAAACAAAAACTATGAGCTTTTATTATGAGTACGTGTGTTATGTTTTCTTTTCCTTAGAATGTTCTATGTGAAGTAATGTGTTTCTTCTTATGGAAATAAATATTTTACAGACTCCTGGCTTGAGAGCACACTCTGGAAGGTTGCAGTGGTTTGCAAAAAAGTGTATATCAAGTAATCAGGTATGTGGCTCATATGATGTCTTCTATGTAACTGTCATTATATTCCAAGAAAAATTGTTTTGAAATACTTCATTGCTTGATTTCTGTGTTTGTGAAAGGATGTGTGACAGGCTGATGAGGTGAACTTAATGCTCTGTGTAAATGCTGGTGTATACTTAAACAGAAATATTATTTTAGCTGAATGCACACAGCATGTAAGTGCATGTATATAGAAAAATAATTGTTTGGCTGAGGTATAACTATGTTCTTTCTTTTTAAAGATGGAGACTTTGGAACACTTGGTAGAATTAACTCAAAATCTATTTGAATGTGATAGAGATGAGATGTATTACTACCTGCTTCAACTGTGTGGTAAGTGAGCTTGTGATCTTTTTCATGTTGTAGTCTGTTTTCCTTTGTGGTTGGAGATAGGCAATAACCCTGAATTGGAGAGGAGTTTTATCCTGATATGCAATTAGCCTGGATACTGTTTCTGAGGCATCTTGCGGGGGAGAGAGTACAGGTTTTTTTTACCTGCAGACCTCAACACTTACATAGAACTTATACGAGTCTTCCAATCCATGCTGTTGTCTTGTGTCCTGATTTGAAAGTTTACTCTTGTTTTGGTTTTTAATATGCTTAAAGAAGAAAAACTGCTCCTTTGTTATGTCTTCGTAACTGGCGAAGATCTGGAGTCTCCTGTAATTGGATCTGGTTCTGAAAGGTGCTTTTTTTTTTTTTTTTTTAAATCTACCAATTCTTCACCAGCCACAACCTAACTTTTGCATCATTTATAAGAACGGAACAGTGTTTTAAATTGAAAGTTCATTTCTATGCTACACTTAGTGTAGGATGTATCTATAGTGTTTTTCATTTCCTCTTTTCTGTATTTTTCAGTCTGTGCTGGCTTTGTTATTCAGTGTATCATACTGTATTATACATAATAAAAATTTTGGAAACTTTCGTCCTAGTTATTTTAAAGTCTTGAAAAAAACATTTTGTGTTAAGATTGGATATGGAGCACTAAATAGTTAATTGGGACATATAAAAAAAGCATTACAGGGATTGCTATGTACTTTGGTAATGTATATGTATGTTAATGAGCCATTACAGCAATTTGATGTATGTGGTCATGGGAAAACTTGCATTTGAGCTTGACGTAGTTTTAGGCTGTTCCCCATGTATATTTTTGGTTGACTAGAACTAGTGATGTTTTAATGCTAAAGACAATATTACTCGAACCCCCTTTTTCTTTTCATATGGTAACGAAAGAGGATTCTTCCCCATTGCACTTACCACAAGCAGAAGGGACGTGTACTTCCACAAAAAAATGACCAGAGACCCTTTGAGAACTTTTTTCCTTTTCATTTCCTGAACAGCTTCAGAAAGCTTCAAAACCAAACTGTAGTGTTACCCAATTGTGGCTTAGCATATACTAGTTCACCATCAAAAATCAAGTAGGCCTGAAAAGCAATCTTGTCTCAACAGGGAGGGAACCTTCCTGTTTCTCCACTCATCCTGTTCACCTCTGGCAGTGACGAAGTCTGACAGTGTGACTACTAGGAAGAGAATCTAAGAAGATACAATTTATCAAATTCTGTCATGCAAAATCTTCAGTCTTCTTTCAGAAGACAAAACCAATTCCATCTATTCAAAGAAGTGGAAAACGTTTGTGGGTTTCTGTCACCTTAAAAAACAAAAACCGTGCACATTCCTGCTTTCAACCATTTTAGATTATCTGTCAAAGCTGCCCCATGCACAAGTACAGTAGAGAGTTGTCATTGTGCACCCGAGCCATAACTTCAGATCTATTTTAAGCATGTAAAAAAAAAAAAAAAAAAATCTACCATCTAGTCTAAGCTGTGATCAAAAATGTTGAAAACAATGCATTTGGTTTTGTAGAATCACAGAATAATTTATGCTGGAGGGAGCCTCAGGAGTTTCAGGCCTAGTCCTTTCCCAGCTTCAAAGTTAGATCAGGTCATGGCCTTGTCTAGTAAAGTTTTGAAGTGCCTCCAAGGGTAGAAATCAAACAGCCTCCCTGCGCAACCTGTTCCAGGGTTTGATCATCTTCAGATACTCCATTCCTGCAACTTTTAACCATCACCCTTCATCCTTTGCTGTGCACTTGCGAGGAGAGACTGGCTCGCTGTTCTCTGTAACTGTCAGTTAGGTAGTTGAAGAAAGGAACTGGATCCCTTGTTAGCCTGCTTTTCTTCAGGCTGCCAAAACCTCATCATCTTCAGCTTCCTCTCTTACTTAATCTGCTCCAGCCCCACGTCTGTCTTGGTGGCTGAATTTGCTCCAGTTGCTAGCATCTCTTTTATAGTTGTAGAGCCCAAAACTGGACACTAGATGTGTCCTCTAGATGTGGCCTCACAAGTGACAAACATAGGGACAAACACATGAAAAAGTGTTAAGACATTCTCTGTCCTACTCTGTTAACTGCTATAATAATCTGCTTTAAAATGTTATATGCAGTATTTAGTCCCTAAAACCAATCACTTTATTTGACTTAAGGTAGTCACCAGTTTGCTGCCTCTTCTAAAAAGCCGAAGTGATTTCAGAACCTTGTTGAAAGTGGGCTTGGATCTTGAACCAGCCCAGTTACATATCCATGTGTTTTCCTAAACCCGTGCTGCTCCTGAAAGAAGAGAACATTGCAGTGTAACATTTCAGTATTGCATTGCAGTGTTGTTTGCAAAGCAGCATATGCGGCTTTGAAATGCCAACTTTATAACAATTCTAGATAATATCCAAGTGTGTCATGCTGCTTCCAGGTGGCTGCTCCAGCTTTTTCTTTGTATTATGACTTAGTCAGTGGAGCCTGAGCTACAGAACAGCTGAAGTTCCTTAACTGAGCAGTGGAAGAATAGTTGAAGAGCTCCTGTTAGAGGCTGAGATATTGCTGTGTGAACGATTCATTCCATCATCCGCCTTCTGACTCTGCCTTCTTGCCTTGCATCTCTTCATTTCTGGGGTTCTGAATTAAACCATGGAACAGACAGATTACAGCTAGCAGATGTTGGGGTTAGGTAGCTGTGACTAGGACCTACAACCAGAAGCCAATGCTGTTGTGGTGACTTCATGATAGGAGACACAGGAAACCACCTGGTGTATGTAGTTAAATAGTAGTTAACTGTTTTCTTTCACAAAGTCCAGCTTTCTTTTTGTTTGCAGTTTTGTACAGTGGTGTATATATAAATTGCTATTCTTGTTAAAAACAGTTGAATTCTGTGAATTTAGTAGCAATTTATTTAATTTTTTCTCTTTCAGAAGACTTACCTTTTACAGTCTTCAGATATGCATTTTTTTCATAGCAAAATGAGAGCCTGAAAGCCTAGAATGCTTCTTTGACTTAGTTAAGTGTGGCCAGCATAGTGTGGCCAGATAGCATGGCCAGCAGGAGTAGGGAAGTGATCGTGCCCCTGTACTTGGCACTGGTGAGGCCGCACCTCGAATACTGCGTTCAGTTTTGGGCCCATCACTACAAGAGGGACATGGAGGTGCTGGAGCATGTCCAAAGAAGGGCAACGAAGCTGGTGAAGGGTCTGAAGAACAAGTCTTAGGAGGAGCGGCTGAGGGAACTGGGGTTGTTTAGCCTGGAGAAAAGGAAGCTGAGGGGAGACCTTATCGCTCTCTACAACTACCTGAAAGGAGGTTGTAGAGAGGTGGGGGTCAGTCTCTTCTCCCAGGTAACAAGTGATAGGACAAGAGGAAATGGCCTCAAGTTGCGCCAGGGGAGGTTTAGACTGGATATTAGGAAATTTTACTTCACTGAAAGGATTATCAAGCATTGGAACAGGCTGCCCAGGGAAGTGGTTGAGTCGCCATCCCTGGAAGTATTTAAAAGATGTTTGGATGAGGTGCTTAGGGACATGGTATAGTGGTGGTCTTGGTAGTGTTAGGTTTATGGTTGGACTCAATGATCTTAAAGGTCTTTTCCAACCTATATGATTCTGTGATTCTGTGACTTGAAAGTGGTAAAATTCTGGGATGTGGATGCTCTAACTCAGTAGCAACATAACCAGAGGATTTAATTTGAAGCATTTGGGAATAGAACTTAAAAGTGGTACCTTAAGAGTGTCAATGTTTTGTAATAATTTAAAAATTTTTGTAATTGTTTTTACAATTAACAGTTAAGAATATTAGAACTGATGAGCTAGGAGGAACACTTCTGCAGTATTTTTGAGTTGATTTCTCATTAATTTGAAAAATCATCCAATCCTTTTGGGTGTCTTTTTCTATTTGCATCGTCTGGTGCCCTCTGTATTTAAATTAGTTTAGAACTTTTCAAGTTGATGATCGTATGAAGCAGAAGTACATGGTTAATTGATGAATTATTTTCCAAAGATACCTATTTTTAATCACTTTAGATACGTATGTATACTCTAAATGTGCTTTTATCTGAAGATTGGAATCTTATTTCAGAAAACAATGGTGACTGGGGAAAAGCTGAAGCTGTTTGGACCAAAATTCAAGAAGAAAATGTTGTTCCTCGTGCAAAAACACTAACCTTACTGGCTGATATACTTGAGAAAAATGGTCAGGTTGTTCCATTTGAGGTACCTAAGGTAATTGGAGTTTAACTTTCCTAGCTAACAACACTTTTGAATATATTTCTTTACATTGAAAAATGATAACAGATATCATTACAGTAACTTATAAGTTTGTTTTAAAGGTTAGGCATGAAGATACCAGAAGTTCAAGTGCTTCTAATGTGGAAGAAAGAAAAATAAGGATGCTTTGCAAGAAAAACAATGCAAAAGGTAAACTGAAAACCACTGGGTGTTTTCCCCCTTCAGCATTAATTTTAAGATTTTGATTAATTACAGAGCAACACATGCTGCCTGCTGCTTTTTGTTGGTTTGCTAGTATGTTAGCAAAGGTACATGATAATGTTACCTGCCAATATTCTTCTTCAGAAACTGATATGAGAAGGATATGCTAAAATATTTAAAATGTCATTGGAAATGCTGACTTTTAAATGCGTGTTTGAAAGCCAGTCTGCGGTGAAGTTGCCAATTTTAAAATTACCGAAGTATTGCTGGTCTGTAGTTCAGTTTATACTGTTGGGTTAACACCATGTTCTAGACTTTCAAATGTATCTATTAAACACCAGAAACTAAATTATGTACAGGATTGATGCTAAAAATACCGTTTTTATGGTTCCCAGAAAATCTAGCTGTTTGGTCACAAGTTTTATGGTGTGAGACATGAGAAGTGTAGTGAGAAGAAAGATTAATATTGAGTGAAATTGCTGAGACATATTTATGGGAAGGTAATTACCTAGTAAAAGAAGTTGTTCAGAGCTTTTGTATTTGCCCCTGCTGTTGAAGTCGTAATACTAAGATCAGATATGGTTCCACAGGTACCTTATTTAAGCTATACATTTGGCAAAGAAATTAAATAGATGAGATTAAATGAGATGGGACTATGTTATGGAGAAAATCATTGCTCTCTTCCTATCTGGCTTTTATCTGTTAGTCTATTTTCTATTTGTTGATGTTGCAAGGCTATTTATTTCTATTTGAAGGGAGGATTCAATGTGTTGCATAGTGTCTTTAGCTTCTTTACAACAAAGATTAAAGTGGTCCATGTTTCTCTGTAGAATTTGCAAACTTTTCCTCCTGTTGTTCCTCCCCCAAAGAAATACACAGACTATAAACAAAAGATCAAAATCTGTGTCCTCACAGTTCACTGTTTCCAAACCCCTGTGCCTGTGGGTGCCACCCCACAAATAAAATTGAGACATCACTTCAGATCAATTCTGCTACAAAAAAAGAATAGCTCTTCTGCGCTAACTTCCCTACCTCAGATAAAAACAGAATTAACTTATGCATGGGTATTTGCTTCTGTATATAGAAAGGAGGAGTGTACTTTAGTGCAGTTCCTGTGGCTCAGTCTGTGTGTAAATCATGGGAAATCCATTCCTAGCCGTCTCATCTCAAAGCAGGGTCACAGAGTCAGAACTAGCATTACTGGACCTTTCAAGGAGGGGTGGAAATTAGTCCATTTCTAGCATTTGCCAAGGTGCAGAGCATTTGAATATTCTGGAAATCCTCATTTTCTTCGCCTATACTACGACAGATAACTAGGTATCTCACTTGAAAGCAGATTAGAAAATAGAATTAAATAGGTTTAAAAAAATTAATTTTGCTGAATGAGGAAGATTTACAAATACAAGATACCTAGTTATTTTCTTCTCTGAGTGTTATCAGTATATTTTACAGGTTGAACACATAGATTTTTAAGCTTTGAGTTTTTAAAAGAAGAATCTGTCAGTCATTCACAACAGTTAACTTCTGTTGTTAGTGAAATGACCCTATAGAGTTATTCAGTCATAGGAGCACTGATTAGAAGTCTAAAGTGGAGTCTGGATATTCTGTATGTAGGGAGTGCAATCTCGTGTTATGTATATGAATTTAAGAATTGTGTATTATCGCAGACATAAAGTTAATGTTTTCAGGAAATTCTTCATGCTGGTAAATTTTGGGAATCAAAATGAGAAACGAAGCAGTGTTTTCACTGAAACCCATGCAAAATTAATGGAATGCATTTTATAACATCATTCCTAGAAAAGTGTCCTGTGCCTTTGATATCATAAATGATCAAGTGGAGAGCAGGAGGAAACTAAATAAGCCCTGGATGTTGCAGGGAGACTAGTTTAAAACACAAATGTAAAATGTAACTGCTAACAGTTGATGATGACATTTGATACTGAATTTATCAGTAAATTATTCCTGCATATTCTTTTATTTAAAGGTGCAGTATTTGAGAGGAGGTGGTCTAGAGCTATTGGGAATTAAGGGAAAAAAGACAAATGTTGGGAAACAGTTCCTCTCTTCCTGGGAAACAGTTCTCTTAGTTTTTATAGTTTTATAGGGTTTTTTTTTAAGACAAAGTTGTCAATTTTTATAACAGTATAATGTAATTTTGATGTGAATGTAATAGGGCAGAATATAACTTTTTATCAGCATCAGCTTTTTGATAGGAAAGAGATTAACTTAATCTAGTTATGTAACTAATTTCACGAATTTATCAATGCTGACATGGAGGTGTTTTGAAAATCTATTCTCTGAAGTGCTTGATTTATGCAAAGTCATCTTTTCATTTTTATCTTGATTCCTCAGTGTGAGAATTTGACTCTAGGGGATCATGTTACACATATCCCAAACAGTTACAATTGCTGAAATGAATTTGACTGTCTTGAGAACTGAGACTTTCTTGGCAAGTTGTCACTTTTCTAACAAATCTTTCTACTTGAAATAGCTAGTATAACACGATAAGATTTTGAATCCAAGAACTTTCTCTTTTGAATGCTAATATACTTCAGTAATTTTAGATGCCATCTGAAGAAGTAATAAGCTGATAATACCTGATCAGGCATATGTCTCAATTCGAGACTCATCTAGGTATACTTCAAACATGGTACTTGCACTGATACAAAATCAAGTTAAGAAAATAATCTGAATAGGGTAATCATTCTGAGGTTGGGACTGACATACACAACAAAACATCCTAGAACAGGAAAATAAACCTGATAAAAAGATTTTTAGTTCTTCATTGAACTAGTCATTACAAAAAATATTTAAATAGATTTCCTTGTAGAAATAGACCTTAAATTTTGTGGACTGTGATAAATGATGGTAACACATGCTTGACGTCATGTCCAGTGGTGGCAAGGTCCATTTCTGTACCCAACCAAGAGAAAGCAATATTCAAACACAGGGTGAAACCCTAGTTCATTCTGAAGAGAGCAGAGCTTTTGTAGGAGTCTCCAAACATAAGGATTTTTTGGCTTTATAAAATAGAATTTAAACAGGCTTTCACAAGCAGAAAGAACAAACCTATCACCAGTCAGCTACATTTTTGTTAATGAAATAATTACTTGTAATAGATTATACTAGTGAAAGGGTTTTTGTTATTGTGGAATGCGATTGCTAGTCTACTGGTATCTCAGATTTCAGAAAACTGGAAGAAGAAATGTCTTTCCCCCTGAATTTAAGTGTGAACACTCTTTGAATGCTGGTGTTCAGCATCTGAGCAGGCAAGAGGGTTCAGCCCATTGCAACAGGCCAAGCTTTGACCTCAGGCCTATAAGTAAACATGGTAGAGGATTTCAAGACCTTTCCTGTGTTGTCCTGTTGTTGTTTTATTGGTCTTTTGGTTGACAGTGCAATCACTATTGTAATGTCAGACATCAGTCATTCTCTCTCTGTCTCTCTCTCATACATGAAACTCGCACAGAAGTGGATTTAATTTTTACTGTGATATTCTTATCCCTTATCTCTGTTCATATATATATATTTAATGTAGCTCCAAGTGTCCACAGTAGATTATGGATGGCAACGTTAATTCTCATTATTAACTCAGTGTAAGAGTTTGTGTGTTGTAAATAATAAATTTTATGCATAGTCATTTTTGCGCCTGCATTTCAGGAGGTTTTTATGTATACTCTTTGGTTGAAGAAGTTTAAGATTCAAACCAAAAGGCACACCCAACGGTTTTGGTTTGGGGAATGCCAGCTTAAAATTCCACAGCACACTGTAGTAAGTGCTATTAGTGTGACACTTCTTGTGACAGTAAGATTCGAATGGGTTGTCTTCATCTTTACTTTCGGAGTATAAGAAAAAAATTAATGCTTAGCTGTGAAATTTGTAGTGATAATCCAAGTATTTCTGAAAAGTTTTAAAGGTTATTGTGGCTATGATTTGAATTAGCAAAGGGATTATTTTTTGAGTTTCATTAAATGGAACATGCAGTCACCGTTCAGATGTAAAAGATCATTTGTGGTTCTTAACACAGCTTTCTAGCATATGTTACAGCCTGGATAGCAGTTTTAGCTGCATGCTTATAGCTGCATAATCTTGTTTCAGAAAAATAAATGAGTGAAAAGTGTGCTTATCATTTTTTCCCCTTTTTGGTAACATCTTTTCATACACTGACAGTTATTGTGAATGCATGAAATAAAACTGTTAATCAGTCAAACAAATGCAGCGTAGTTTACTTGCTAAATATCTGTATATTTGTAAATTGTATGTTTTGTATAAATCTTGTTGTAGCCAAATAATTTGATCTCCCCATATTGGAATCACCTCCTATATTATTTGTTAAATGCTGTTCTAATCGTGCACCAGACACTGTAGCTACATACCCCAGAATTAGGTGTTGCTTTAAAAATCCTGAGTCTTCCCCTTCTAACCAGCTGTGTTGGTATTTAAGCAACAGCCACATACAGAAAAACAGCAGTAGCAAACTTCTTGTTCTGTGGAGGTATGTGTCAGTTGAGTGTGGTATACGAGCAGTTTTGAACAAGCTGTGACCAACAGCTTTGGGCTCAAAGATGTAAGCAGAGGATAAATAGATTTAAGATGGATCTTTTCAATGAATAGGTGATTTCTTTATATGATCAACATGATCGCAATATGATATTTCATTTTGGCTCTTTTTTTTTTTTTCCATTTTTAGAGGCGTACAATATTTTCCTGAAAATGCAAGGGAAAAATGAGTTTCATTATCGTTCTTATGGCACCCTTATAAAAGCATTGTTAACACAGAATTGTCTTGAAGAAGCCATCGAAGTGAAACACATGTAAGGCTTTTCTGTGTTTGGGGGATTTTGATTGTTTGGGTGGGGTGGGTGTTATTTTAAAATAATTTCTGAATCATATTCAGGTAAGTCCTTATCTTTCAATGGGAAAACAGGTCATGACTGGTAATGAGGAGTTATGGTAAGAAATACACCAGTGTTTCATAGGATGATGTACCATATATTAAAAAGGTACAGGGTGACAGTATGTATTGCTAATAACTCGTTTCAACTAACAGTATCAACGAATGTACTTGGCATCAGAACTGAAAGTCTACCCTTCTGGCAGTCTGCCTTTTCCTCTACAGAGCAATATCCAAACAGACAAGATCCCTTCACTTAACTGCCCGTGAGCCTTCCCCTCGATGCCCATCCCTGCTGCTGTCCTACCCTACCCACACTCCCTCGCAGCTGGCTGCCTGCCAAATGCAAAGTGGTACATTTGACTGTGATGCCAGTGGCTAGGAGATGACCATAAACCTTAGATCCAACTCTTACACTTCTGAAATAAATCCAACCTGCTGTCATGTATTATTAGAATCACCAGAATTGAATTAACCTTCAGTGAGTTGTATGGTACACCACTTGCTTTAATTATTGCCTGTAATGTGTTTTCTGGTCGGATTATAGGCTTCAGAGTAAAAGTGTTACTACTCATCAGTGTAGAGATAAGAACAACAAAAATTTAAGTTTAAGTAATTTAAGTCTTTCAGTTTTTTCAGCTAAAACAAGAACAGTGGTTGTCATCAATTGTGTTCTCTGACTGAATACAGTGAATTTCAAAGTGCCTGTAGGTAACCTACATGATGCATAGAGCACTATAAAAATCTAATAATTTTTAGAGTCAACTTAGTTTTTGATGTCCGGGAACAGTATAGTATAAGATGATGTTTATTATTTTCATGTTTTCTTTAAAAGTGTTTAGACCGAAGAAAGTATCTCATTGAATAAGTATTTGAGTTCTGCATTCAGAAGAACAAATAATGTTTTTTCAAATAGCTGTCAGTAACTGGGCTTTATGATAAGGAATGTTTGTGCTTGATGGTTATATGGCTTATAGCAAGGAAAACCTAAAACAGTTTATCAAATTAAGCTCCCTGAAATGGAAGTAACTGATAAGTCTTTGTAAATAGAAGATGGAAAGGACATGTTTTAGAATTACAAAGAATGTTGATAAAATTTAGGTAGTGTGTTTAACATTAGTGGAAAATATTCATGTATCGAAAGGTGTATTGAAAGATTCTTTGGGGAAGAAGTTTGAAACTCCACTGAAGATTTGTACATGCATTGACTGCTTCCCTGCTCCACAGCTCAAACGCACTTGTAAGGAAGATGCACAAAGTATTGCATGTTATCAGCAGTAATTTGCAGATTGGAAGAACAGAAAGAAGGTGGTGGCTTGTTCCTAGTATTTCGATGATTCAGAATTCCCACTTTTTAGATAAATGTTTTAGTATGTAAATTCAAAATGCAGGAAAAAAAATGAACAAAAAATGTTGAAGACTAAAAGAGTTGGAGATGTGTTTTAAAGGACTAAGCCTCTGAACTTTGAGATATTTAGGAAAAAAGAAAATAGGATTTAATAAGAGGTTCTATTCTTGGTCACTGGTCAAAGCCAACTATCATCATAACCCCTGTGCTTTTCAGAACTCTCATACTCCATCTTGTAGCATAGAAATGTCAAATAATGACATTCTGAGAAGCCTGTAGCAGCTCACTGTTGCATCAAGACAGAGAATGCTTCATATTGGCAGTGTTCATGGTGTTTATCTGTGTATCTTTTTTCTAGTAACAAAATCATGCTTACATTAATCATTTTCAAAAGTCTGTAAGTTTTAAATTATTCACTGAAGTAGAGAAAGTGATTGTGTGTGTACACAAGGTTGAGGAATAGCAAATCTGTGTGTTTCGCACATGTTTCTGCGTGCTTGACAATTTTTTTAACCTCATATTACAAAGAGATTACTCCTACAAAGCCTAAATGTGTGCAGTGGCCTGAAACTTGTGCAACTCCTAATATTTTCATAAAATACAGGAAAGCTACCTTCATTTATATAAGCTAACATCTTTTTCTTTTTACTCTGCTTGAAGCCAAATTTGAAATTTAAATAATATTTAGAGAGCCTTAGTATGAGTATTAGCATAGGCAACAAAATAAGTAATTTTTTTATTTAAAAAGGCCAGACAATTTTAAAACTTCCCTCCTGTTATCAGAACTGAGAAACTTCCATGAGAAGGTGATGTGGTAGAAGGCAATTGCACTCCTACTCTGCATTTGGGGGAGGGGGGGGACGACACACAAAACCCCAAACAAAAACAAACCAACCAACCAACCCAGAAGGTTACTGATCTGTTGGTCAACCCAAGTCTGGTTGCTTTGGCATTCTAGCACTGTTTTGAGGAATATTTACTGCATTCAGTCCAAGAAGTTTTAAATAGAAATTTAGGAGTATTAGAATGATGGATTAGTTCTGTAATAGTAGCTAACATCTATTTAATCACACTAAAGATTGGAAGATTGGAGAAAGTAAATCCTTTGTTATATGTAATTTACAGTCTCATGCATGAATTGTTGACTTAAGGGCTTTGACAGATGGGACAAAGGGGAAAAAAAAGGCGGAACTGAGCAGTGGGTGCTTAGGCAGGGATTAAGAGGATTGGTTCGGAGAGTAAGAAAATCCCGAGTCCAGTGACTGCATTTGTGAGCCTGGGAGGCTGAAAGTGACTGAGAGGATAGTCATATTGTGTGTGATGTGAAGGATTTTCTTGGGATTGAGGAGAATAATTTAGCAATGACCCTGCTTACCTCCCAATCCGCTCAGCCTCTAAGTTCAAGTAGGTAGGCTGCTCAGTTGTTTGCCACAAGATGATCAGTGAGGTTTATCTTGATTGCTGATATGGTAAATGGCAATGCCCCCCTTTTCTGTGTAGAGATTTTGTAATCTAGAAATGAACATTTGTAAAGTTATCCTTATATATTAAAAATGTGGCTATATGTCATTTAGGAATGGGAACATTTTGTAGTATGAGATCAATGTGATTGCTGGTGAGTCTCTCGTGACTAATTTCCAGAGTGTTAGAAAAGCTTTAGCAGTGTTATTAAAGTAAAGATTCCCTTTGCTATAGATACATGAAGTTTTGTATTACAGGAGATAAAGAATTGATAAGCGAAATACAATTTTAACATGGCTAAGGCAGCAAATGTAGTATGTTCACTTTAAAACCTGTATATATCTAGATGACAGAAATTTGAAAATTAATCAACCAAATGATATGGTGTTAGTTCATAATATGCTTTAGTTTATGTTTAAAATATACAGTGCTGAAAATAAATGTTTCATTTTTATTGCTGAAAGAATAGTTTTACATTTTATAATTATGGTGACTATTGAAAAAAGAAGAAAAAGTATCCAGCTTAGGATACAACAGAACAATGCAGGGCATGCAGTTATTTTAGTCATCTAATATGTCAGCATTCAAGAATCTGAACCGATTGTTTAAAAAAAATCTTGTACTTTGTTTCTTTTGTTGCTCACTTCCAACTTTGTCATCTGTCAGAATGCAAAAAAAAATTATCCTTCTATAACCATTGACAGGATAACACAAAAGCTGTCTCCAGGTCGATATTTTGCAGCAATATTTTTAACATACGAACAGTAGTTTTTATAATTTCACCTTGGTGCTCAACCATTTATTATCGTATCAGAAGCATGTCAGTAATTCCTTTCTAAATGTCTGCTTCTTTTAGTGCTGAGACCCACATCAAGGGCTTCACACTGAACAGTGCTGCCAGCAGCCTCCTCATCATATCGCAAGTTAGGCGGGATTATTTGAAAGGTATGTCACAATGCTTGACCTTTACGTCACATTAATGCCTCTGCAGATTTTTCTTGTAACGCCCTTCGAATACTTGGATAAAGGAGTCCATTTAGCAAATTACCTGCTTATCAAGAGCCTTTTGTGGTAGCTGAGAGACGTAAATTACTGTACATGCATTTATAATACAGCTTGAATATGAATGTACTTGTCATTTGACCACTTAGTCCAGTTTCCATTCCATTTAACACAAGATGGGTTTTCTTAAGATGAATCACAGCTCTTCAGACATGCAAAATTTGTGCTCCAGAACGAGAGAAAGTACAGGCTTTCAAGTGCGTTAAAATTCACAGCACAAGTCATTTTGCTTTGGAAATTAACATACTTTAGAGCATCTGAAACAATTCCCAGCAGTTGTTTCTTGCATATTGTGTTGGTTGTGTGAGATACCAGATGAGTTAAATTGACTGTTAAATGTGCATGATTGTGCACAAAATGATTATAATATTGATTTAAAAACTTAATCAAATACTTTTTAATAGTTCTCAATACCAACAGTAACAAAATACTCAGTTTGGTTTTCTTTTTAATGTAACGATGATAGAAAAGAAAATGGTGGCTGAAGAGTATGTAAGGGTATCCAACAAGATGGTGGATAAAGTTTATAGTTGTGTTATTTTAGTTATAGGCATTGGTTGTGTTGCAGCCTAGAATTCAGCTCCACAGCATTACATTTTACTTATTTAGTTGTTCTGTAGAACTCTTGTGAGAGAGAAAAACTCTGCAAGCACATAGTTTTACATGCAGTGCTGTGTCTTTTATCCCTGTGCAAGCGTAAGTACAATATTGATAACATATTTTCATTAGTGCCTTTAAGCATTAAAGCAGCTATGTACGAAGAAAGTGTATTACACTGAATTGGGTTTTACTTTCATACCAGAAGGCATACCAGAAAATCCGTGTTTTTGATTCTGCCATCAGTTAATTTTATTTTATTCCATTATGCGTAGCTGTAGTAGCCCATACCCATGTAACATCAGCTACATTAAAATACTCTAAGATGAACATTTACAGGCATCTTCTCACTTGTGCTCTTTCTTGCAGCTGATAAACTTGTCTTCTTTCACATTCCATCCCCATTCAGTCTCCAGTCTGATGTCATTGCCAGGTGTCATTGACTGAAGTATTTATGGTGAATGCAATTGCTTCTCTTGCTCTTGGCAAGTCTTAAGTTTTTGCAGCTTTCAAGTCCTTCACCTGACTTTCCTGTCTCATTTTATTCTAATAAATTTTCTGCTTTTTCTTGTCCAGTGTGCCACAAAGTTTTGCCAGTTCTTCCTAAATATTGCACACCAAAAATCTGCACTTCTTCAGAACATCACTGATGTTTCTGTATTCTGCCCATCTCTTGCGCTAAGTGATTTCTTTTTAGCTAGCATACTAAGTTCTCTGCAACGTCAACCCTCTCCCTTGCTGTACTCTAAAAATGTTTCTTTTTGCACAATACAAAGTTTCTCAGGAAGTCTGTGGAATTACATTGGTTTGCAAAATTATATTTTCCTTTATCTTGGTGCATTGAACAAGCTTTACTTTGGTAATTTAACTGAATAGTCAGACTTGATCCTTGTTTCTGTTTTAATGTGAAAGATACTGCTCTTTTTGTAAGTGAAGCCTTGAAAATGGAAGCTACTAAATATTTCAGCCATACTGGTCATTTTCTGAGGCTCATAGATTACCCAAAAAATTTTTGGGCACAGTCTTTTTGTAATCTTTTGGTGGTGAGCTCACTTTGACCTGCATCGTGTCAAGGCTTTCACTTGTGTAAAACTTGCTTGCTTGATCACTTCCTTGTATAGTTCACCATCATTCTTTGCTGTGTAACGTGGTATAGTTAAAAGTTTTTATGTAGGTCCCTAAGTATACTCGTAAGAGCTCTAATATCTTCTAGCAAGAACTTGGTAAAATCCAGGTTACTTTAAGAGTCAGAACTTGAGTTTCACAGTATGGAATTTGCAGATTTTATAGGAAAGCCTTTTAAAAGATAAATGGTCAGTTTTCACAAGCACACAGTTACCTGCTTTTAAGTACTGAAAAATCAAGGGATTAAATTATGAATTCAGATTAGTAGTAATGAGCGCTTTTGCATAAGAAGAAAAAAGATACCAGCAGAATTATCTAGTATGCTACTAGCACATAATTTCTTGCAGTAGTGCTGCATACATGCAATGTTCAAATCTTTCTCTGTCCTTGAGAAGGCTGATCATGCTCCATGGTAAAGGGAGGTCCACACTTACAGTCAGGAGAGAATTTGAACTTAGCATGTGTTTTAAGTTTGCTTTTTAAATTTTGGGAATCTTGCCCATGATGTATTGCTCCTTTCCTTCCCTAAAAAGAAATGGGATAAAAAAAAAAAAGGAGGGGGGTGGTGCAGAAAGAAAATTTTCTGTGAAGGAAGGTTAGGCATACAGGATGTTTTTTCTTCCTCTCTTGTAAAAGGTAATATTTGGTTTCTGCGGTACCTGCATATTGAATTGGAATGTTAATGCTGTGGAGTTCAAGTGGGTGTATATTATGTTAGAAGTGTTATCCCTTGGTATTATAACTATTATCTGTGATTAATCCTGCCTGTGCTGGTAAGGAATAAGAGATTTTTACCAGAGGGGCATGTCTTTCTGTGTGTGTTTGCTCGTGTATAATGTAAATTGACAAGAATTCTGGTTAGAGAAATGAGGGCACTGCATCTGTGGTGAGTTTGGGGAATTTGAGGCAGATGGACAGGAGATTGATTTTGTCTGTTTTTAACATAGGTAATTGCTATAATTTTAGGAGTTCTTGAGGTAACTGTCCAGTTTTGAGTTTATTTTGGTGTCATATGGAGACTTGTGTCGCATGCTTTTATTTAAAAGTTAAATGTTGGTAAACAAAGTTTTGGTGCACACTTAAATCTGAATACTAGGCTTTAGCAGTTTCAATAATGACTTACATTTTTAAACTATATTTATTCTTAAGTATGCAACACTTGTTTTTTAGTAAGGAAAATTGATTATAGTTTGGGGAAAAAAGCTGAAAAGGTCATGACTTTAACGTCATAAGGGAGGACATTTATGACAGCTGCTTTCCTTGAGCTGGATACTAAAATAAATTAATTAAATGTTAGAAGTATCTTAATACTTTTTATTGAGCAAATATTAAAGCATTTTAACCTGAATTACGGTTGAAATTTTTTATTTGTGTGTGTATATATTCAAGTTATAATTCACTATAGCAATTTTGGGGCTTAAGTTCAGCAAGAGAATTATTTTCTGTACATGTTTTTAAAAGGGTAGGGTTAATGATGCTAGCAGCATGGTTGCCTTCTGAACTAAAATCTGGTTTCCTTTTCCCTTATTTCTTTACCATCGGTAGATGCCGTGGCTGTTTTAAAAGAAATGCTTGACAATGGCTTGTTGCCTACTAGACCAGCAGTTATTGCGCTCACTCAGACTCTGGCAGAAAAAGGAGATTTAAAGAACCTGCAAGCACTTAAAAACATGCTGGAAGACATCACAAAATCAGTTGGTGTATCTGCCTCACTAATAGCTAACGCTATTGCATTGGCTCATACTAAGAAGTAAGTATTTCTAGGACTGGTATATGTAATTCTTCTATGCAGAGTGGTGGGAAATCACTTGCATTGTCCATTTCATTCTGTTTCCATTCTTACAACAGTGTCCTAGATGTTAAAATTCTGGTCAAGTTGAGCAATGTGCTGTTCAGTTATGTGCTGGTATAATTTCCCAAACACAATTGGGGTTGAAAATCATTTAATGAAATACAGGGATAGCTATGAAGCATTTGGGAGAGCATAAGGTCTTCTCTGGTGGTGTAATTTAGCTTTGACACCTTTGTTCTAATGTATTACACCTCATGTAAAGTGTTCTCCTTGGTGTGAGATCAAAAGCCCTAGGAAATCTGAATGTAAAATTGAATTACTTCATTAATATAAACATAAAAAATCTTGGAACTTAGCACCCACAGATTAATAATATAATACTTGCTATTAATAATATAATATAATACTTGCTATTAATAATATAATTAATAATATAATACTTGCTATACTACCTGTTCCAGTAGTTGAAATTACAAAATATTATTGTGTTTACCCTCAAAATGAGAAAGCCAGATATACATGTGTGGAGTGGTTTTTTTTTTTTTTTGTCAGAATTATTAAAAATTGGGTGCTATGCTCTTTTAGGCTGCAGTTTCGATCATGATAATTATCCCTACACTTTGAGTAACCTTTGATTCAACTATTTAATTCAGCATCATGTTCTGCCTAGCATTTTTGGTTTAGTTGATATGTTGGTACTGTGCTAGTTTATCCTTTGTATAAAACTGCATGGAGGAAGCACTTCTGGGAGAAAGGGCATACTATGAACTTCTCAAATATGCATTGCAGGAACCAGTCTTCAGGAATCCTACATATTCTGTTATTTTTTTTCAAACCAGTTTCATCAGGTAGAGCTCCTGTGCCTAACTTGGCAGGAAAGCTGTAGAACTGTGTAGTATGTAACAGATACCTGATCGCCTCAGGCATGCCAAAACAGAGAGAATATCCACAGAAGTGTTTGGAACAGCAAGAGGACTTGAATTGAAGGAGAACCATGCAGGCCAGTTCCAGTAGTGAGCTCACTATATTTTCAGTCACTGAAAAACAATCTGTTTGTAAAGGACTGATCCTGTAAATACTTAGATCTGAGTGGTCCTTGGCACACAGTTCTAGAGCATTGACTTTTGCCTAAATTAAACACTCTAAGTACGAGAGAGACTTCACGATTTGTCTCATAAGCTGCATATTTACACATAAAAGTGTTGCAAAATCATGCAGTGTTCTTAACATGTAGATTGGTGACAAGAATAAATAAATAAATAAATTGCTGTATGCAGGCACAGGTTATTTAACCAGCATCAACTTTTCTGTTCCATTACCGAAACTAGCTTGGATGTATGAACAGACTTAGCAGTAGCATAAACAATATGCACCTTATATATTCTTAAATATCTTGCAAGCTGTACCTAGACAACTATGAAAAAAATATTCTTACAGATATTTTTAATACCTTTTCATTTATTGGTAGATTCATGTTTCTGATACAGTTTTCAAAGCATTTTTCATAGCTTTCAAATGTGCTTCACCTAAAAGCATTCATCGTGCTCTGATTTCTTTTTCAATTAAATTAGTTTTTAGAGTGGACTGATAAGAGATGTTGTCATTTGAACTTTTTAGAATGCTAGAAGTAGAGTTTACACTTTGGTGAATACTTCCTGCATTATTTTATTAGCATTTGCTGTATTTGGGCCGTAAGATTAAAAGTGTTTAGACAAAAGTACTGACCAAATGACATTTACTATTGTCTTTTGCATCCAAAAAGGCAGGCATGGGGAAAATCGGGTAAATAATTAATTGAATAGCATTAAAAAAAAAATACTTGAGTTGTGTGCATTAATTATTCAAATACCTTCCATTAATGTTTTGATTTTGCCTTCTAGATTTGCAGAACACATTTTCCTAAAGCAGCTAGCTGAACGCTTCTTTCTTAATGACGAAAAAAGTGTGTCAAAATTACTTAGGCTTTGTACAGGTCAAAGGTCATTAAAAAAAAATTGCTTACAGGTTAATTTATTCATTCAGTCATAAATGGTTTCACTTTTACAATATCTGAATGAAGTCGTAGGTACTCAACCGTTCCTGGGAAATATAACCTTAATGTAGAAAACAAAAATTTTAATATAATTGCTTCTTTACGTTTAGAAATCTTGATTTCAGAAACTAAGCCAGTTCAATCTCTTTTCCTAGCAATGACCTTGATGCTGCCGTGGAATACCTTGAGCCTCTGCTTATCTCTGGTGCACAGAATCCCGATCAAGCTGTCAGAAATATTTCCTATTTGTTAAGAAAGGTGTCTGAGGAAGGATTAGAACCAGCTTTGGAAAAATGTAAGTTAATTGTGATGATATTTAAATATTCTGACTAGACAGAGGTGTTATGAAAGAGCTATTACATGTAAAACCTGCTCAGTCAGCATAAATCATGCCTGTGAAGTTTACAAAAGTGGCTTTTCAATCAAAGATTTTCCTTATGTACCCATCATTTTGCAGTTGGTGTGATGGCAGAACGACTGGCCAGTCAGTTTGGAATTTACAGACCTGTCACAGATCTTTTCCTTCAATATGTCAGTGCAGACAGAGTGGATGATGCCAGATCGCTGATACAGGTAATGACATAACAAGAGACGTACAGAAATGCTTAGAGCTCTTCAAAGGTTAACTGAGAAATTGTCAAAAAGAGGTGTTGTATAGCATAGGCTAGTACTAGTATGCTTTTGAATTAGTGTGAGTAGCAGTAGCACAGTTTAGACTACTCCAAACCAGGAGCTAGTACTAATAGTAGTAGTGAGTGCCAGAGTCAGAAGGTTTTTTGTCTTCTAATAACCTGAAGGAAATTAAGGAAGACCTGTATATTGCTTGAAATTCCACTGAAAACAAGTAAGTTTTCTGCTAGACAGCAGTTGCTTCTTGCAAACCATTTCCTTGCAACTTCTCACATAATTTCTTAAGTGCTGCAAATATAATAGTATCTTATAGCTGTACAGTTTGCAAACCAGAAGCAGGCAACATTTGCTTTTCATGGACCTTATTTCACTTGGTTGCTATGTTGTATATGCTGTATTCAAGGCTTATTAAGAGCTGAATTTGCTTTCTATTCACTTGAGTGTCACAGATGCATTTAAAGACAAATGTTGGTCTCTGGGCCACAGTCTCAGCTGAGTTAGCAATCTTCAGGGAAGGAGACAACTGCATTCATCCTTTTGTACAGAGCTAAAGATAAAGCCGAGCCAGAGGTGGGATGAACTGTGGGCGATGGGAGCTGCTGCTGGCAGCGTGCAGGAACAGGCTCCATCAGGGAGGCTCGTCCCAGCAGGTGGCAGTCTAGCAGTCACCCCGATTCTGCAGATTGTTCTGTGTGCATAGGCTCCTGCCTCAAATTGAGGCCTCTTACCATCTCCTGGTAGTGCCTACTACTCATTTACCAGTCCTAAGTATTTTAAGCTATTAAAGAAAAAGCTCTGTTTCATCCATCAGGTGTTTTATGATACTCCAAGACCATTTTTTGAGAAGAATGTGTACCAACAAATGTGTTCAGTTACTTCTGCTACAGTGTGAGGTGTATTCTTTGTATAGTCCCTGCCCTGGAATATTACTTTGTTTATTGCTTTGCCTAACAGGTCATCTGAGTATTAAATTAAAAGGAGCTTACAATTTTGATATAAAACCCTCTTGCTATATAGCATGAAACATCAAAATGTGAAAAAAAATCTCAAGTTATTTTACTCTTCCTGTTTTTTTGATTGCTCTTTGATTGAAATGAATGAAATGGAATGAGTAAATGAAAATTGGTTACAATGTCTTGCTTTTGTGAAGATAGGGGGTTTTGCGTTTTTAAGTAAAATCTACATGTTCTTAAAATTTTTTAAAACATAGAATAATTTCCATTCATATATTCCTGAAACAACTTATTACAACAGCATCCAACTGTTGGAATTAAATTCATGGCTGTATAGCATACTTGAAATAACATTGTATATGCTATGTCTTGGGGGAGGGTTTTAAAATATTTCATATTAAGTAGACATGCACAGATAAGCTTGAGTTGAAACTTCTGTGTATATGAGAAAATTTGGTTTTTATATGGTGCAGGAAAAACTTTCAGCTGTGTTTAAACATTCTTGACTGTGATTGTAGATCAAGTATTCTACTAATAGGTAACTAGAAGTTAGTAATAATCACTGTCCATTGTTTGTTATTTTCTTGAGAAGTAAACCACAATCTAAATGAAATATTTTGCTTGTAATAATCTGAAATATTTGTATACACATGGAGAATCCTTGCTTTCAAAAATGTGTCTAAAAAGTCTATTTAAAAGTTCAAGAAACAGCAACAGTGTCTTTTGTACTGTCTGGAGGGAGAACGTTTGCATTGACAAAAGTCAAAAGTGGTTTGATATTTCAGCATGAAAGGGGGCTGTGGAAAACATTTCTCCAACTAGACTGTCTCTTTCTGCTCAGGGCATCCTTATTTCTTACACTGACAGTAGGTGAAAATGGCTAGAATCAGTAAATAAAATGTTGCAAGTTTCTCCCACGAATATTTCACCTCTGTTTATCACCATAAAGTGATTTTTTTTTTTTTTTTTTTTTTTTTTTGGTCAAAACACTATGGGTACATTTTTGTCTCAGTTTGCCTGATGGAATGAGGCTTCACACCGTTTCACCTGGACCTTAAAGAGCTTGTCAAACCATGTTACACATACAGTACATTCATAATGGCGTAAACCAAAATTTCTTGCATATGTCCAAAATAATAATTGAATGTAGTAAATTCATGGTATCTGTATTTTTATATGCACACAATATTCTTGTCTTCCTGTGCATTTTGGTACTGATTAAATAGCTTACAGCTGGTAAAAAGCAGTGTGCATTGTAAGAATTTTAAGACTTACACCTTTGAGGAATATACACTAAAATATTGTATATTTTATTTTGCTCTAAAGTAAGATAGATTTTTGATTTATCTGGTCTGTCTCAAACTTTTTTAAGTTCAACTTCTCTCTCTCTCAAACACTGTCTGTTGCAGTGAAAGCCTTTTATAAAATAGAGAGATTGAAATCAGTCCTTTGTATGCATAAGTGTAGGTAATTATACTTTAAAGAGAACTTGCTTTGTACATTTTAATTTTTATAAAGAAACGAGCAGTTATCTCCCTGACACCTTATTAAATGTATAATTAACCTTATGATCCCTAGCTCACTTGTGAATGCTTGGCAGTATAATTGGAGAGGAATAGTGTTTCTCTTTTTCATTCTTTTGCAGTCCTAAACCTCGTTTTTGTGGTATGTTGAAGTATTAGTTTAATTCTTTCCCCTTTTGTTTTAAACAAACTTTATACCTATCATTTTAAAAACAACGTTTACCAAAACGGTGCATGAAATGAACTTGTTTCCTGTGTTCAGTGGTGTTTTGTTTTGGTTTTTCTCAGACTAATGGTCAATTATTTAGCTTGTAAATAGGTAATATATTAGTATATTATTTTAAACATCTGTAATTGGAAATTTTCACCTTAGTCATTTTGTTTATCACTAATCTACTCATGACTGCTACATTAATTATTTCTTTTTCTTTAGAGGTGTGGTGCATTAGTTGAGGAGAAGAGAACTTTAGTGACTTTTATGGCTAGATCAGCATCTAAACCTGGACAGGTATAATATTTTTTTTCCTGTATATCATTGTATATGTGGCAAAATACTATTTCATCAACCTTTGTTGAAGTGTTTTGGATCTTGAACTTCACAGTTGACAGCTTTATCAGGTTTCTCGGGGAGAGGGGAGGTTAATTTGCAGAACTGGTTACATTTAAAGGAACAGTTTACTTTGTGGAGCATGATGGAAAGGGGGGTGTAGTTAATATTTTTCTATTGTTTGAGTAATTTCCTGCATTTCTGATGTTATACTTTATATCCTACAAACATTGTGCTTTAAATGTTTTACTGCACTATCCAGTTCAGTATCATAACCTGAAAGTACTTACTTTGTTGGCTACATTGTATGAATACAAATGCAAGTTAAAACCTCAGCCTCTCTCTAATGATAAAATGCCTCTGCGTTTACATTAAAAGACACATTTCACATTACTTGTTATGGTGGTTTGGGCATGTATCTAGTTTGAGCATCTGCTTAGATTCCTGGCTTTGTGCTCTCTCCCTATAATTCGAAATGCTCTCATTTATGTGTCTGCTCTACTCCTGTCCCTCCCCCTCATATGCCCTGCTCAAAGTAAAAAAAAAAAAAAAAAAAAAAAAAAAAAACAAAAAAACAAAAAAAGAAAAACAAAAAAACCCACAAAATCAAAACACACCAAAAAACAACACAAGGAAACCCACCCCCCCAAACAAACAAAAAAACCACCACACCAAAAAACCCACCCAAAACAAATCGCCCCAAATCCCAACACTGAACAACAACAACAAAAAAAACAAAACACACGCAGGCATGCAAAACCTCTTTCGCAGAGGAGCAGCATCAGTAGGCAGTTAATACACCAGCTAGAATAAATACTTTCCAAATGAGGGAAAATGCACATTTATGTTTTGTGGAAATTGCCATTAAATACTCATAGATTAAAAGTTTTTCTGTTGAAGTGATGATGATAAATATGATGATAAGCACCATCTTTTGGTGTCTGTAGAAGAAATTAAAATTGAAATTTTCTAGCTTTTCAAGCTGAAGTTTTAATAACACATAGAAGTTAGTAGTATGTGATAAAGATGTTATTCATTTCTCTAAACTTTTTTTCATTCAGGACCTGAGAGTTTTTGAAACTGGAATCAGAGTTTGAGGGAGGGAGGTTCCAAATTTAAGCATGTTAGTTAGTGATCTGACTTTTTAAGCACTGATTATAGCTACCATTGACCTCTAGGTCAGTGAAGTCTGCTGGGTGGTCTGCTTTTTTTTTTTTTTTTTTTAATGGGTAGAAATCCTGACATATTCTCATTAATACATTAATTCCTTCCTTCAAAAAAAAAAAAAAGAGAAACTAATGTTTAGGATTCTTGACTATGGGTTTTGGTCCTGTATTGTTTGTTTTATTTTGTGCCTAATTTCTTTGACTATTTCTTATCTGCATATGAAATTTTGGGAAGGAAGTAGTTATGTCTACTTTCAGTTGCACAGTCCATTCCTTGTTATCAGTACAGTTCATATCACTTAAAAGATCTGAAATAATTATTCTAACTTCGGCAATTTTATTTCATTCTTTAAGATTTGAAGTTAATGCTCTTTTTGTCTGTGCATTAAATTTCATAGGCAAAGAAGATTGAGACACTTCTAGAACTGATTCCTGAGCATCTAGATATGGAAACTGCATACCGTTACCTCATGAGATGTTATGGTAATTTACACTCCTTGGAATAGCGTTTTAGTAAGAACTCTTGAGACATTCAGAAAGGTCATGGAAACCCTTAGAAAGGGGATTAGGATCTACACTCTGTAACTTCCTTTACAGTTTGAGCCACAAAGAGGTGGGGGATTTGTCTGGGGTGTTTGTTGTTTGTCTGTTGGGTCTGTATACTATCCTAGCTATTAGGTTGGAAAAGCAACCGACTCAAGCCTGGAATCCTTTGCAAAAGGAGCTGTGTTACATTAAAGGATACTGCTACAATAGAGGCTAAGTAAGGGCTTTGTGGACTAAAAAATAATCCATTCTAACCCATGGAGAGAAATACTGTAGAAATGAATGTCTTTTAAAATGAATCTAGCTTTTTTTCCCCGAAACATGTAATAAGTATATTAGTTCCTTTTATGTGTGCGTTTCAAAATCATAAGTGATTAGTTCTATCAGTAATGTGCAAGGACCTTATTGTTATTAGTGTAGATTCTTTATACCCATTCTAATTTAGCCGAAGTTAATATTCCAGATGTCTTCATTTGGATTTACCTAAATAGTTGATTTGAAGTGCTAATCAGTTCTCTTTATAGCTGAAGTCAGAGAGGAACAGCTCTAAAAAAATCAAGTTGCTTATTTAAATATGTTTATTTGCAACACTCACTCTTGAAAAACCAGGACACATAGCCCCTATGGCAACACTCAGTTGGAAGCTTGCATCTCTGTGCTGTAGTGTCCTTTGCCTTGTGTACTCTGATATGGTCTTCCAGTTTTATTACAGGGAGTAAATACTCTTCATATGTGTATTACAAGCAAAAAGAGATAAACAGGAATAATTAAGCAAAAATGCTTCAAACCCAAATCCAAGGTATGGTGTTAAAGGAATACAAACTTCACTGTATTTGAATCACTTGTAGAAGTTCTCATGATGTAGTGTCTAACTTAGAAAATTCACTTGCTTAGTAAGGTTCAAAACAGCAGTCACTACCAAAATCGTTTAGCCCCATAGTTTCATTCACAGCAGGGTAAGTTTTCTAACGTGTTTTTATAAAACAAAAAACCGCCCTTTTGTCACTAGCACTGTACTTGCTGCTTTACACTATCATTAGCCCTTTACTGCTTTTACCTCAGTAAAAATTCTGTAAGTGAACTAATTAATTTTTTCAATATCTTTTCCAACTACATCATAGTACAACAATTTCATAGGGATTGCGGAGAATCAATCACTTGCTCTATTACACTCTAACCACTGTTTTAGGTATATTCAGCATGTGAAACCACACTGTATGTGAAGAGATAGTCGCTGTAGTTTGTTCAGGCAGAGATGTAACTGGCGCATAACAAGTTCTAGAGGAGACATTCAGTACCAGCATGAAGAGTTTTAAAAGCTGTTCCTAGGTTATTCTGTACAAGCATCTCACCTGTATGAGACATCGATTCCATTCCTGTATTAGGTAGAAGAGTGCACATCAGTTACTTGACCCACTTTACCAGGGCTGGGCTGGATGAGTCATACTAGGATATCTTTGCATTTTCTATTGCATCTTCCTGTTTTAAGGAAGTAAGGTGTTGTCCTACTCTTAGGATATTCAGGGACGTTTACTATATTCCGTCCCCACCACAGACCTGTACACATGAACAGCAATTTAGCTACTTCTTCCCCTCATCCCTTCTCTTCCATTTTTGATACTTTCTGCAGTGGTATGTTAGTTTCATTTGGCTGTTAAAATGATCACCAGCAAAATATTTAGCAGAACTGAAATTTAGAAGGCTGTCCTTAGGTTGTGTTCTAACCAAGAGGCCTAGAAATAAGATCTTTTATTTAAAAGATTTTGGTTTTATTTTTTTCATTTTACAGTTAGTAAGCTTTAAAACATGATTTCTCATTTTGGGCCAAGTCCAACCTTGTAGTATCATCATTTTCTAGAGAACAAATGATTCTTCTGTCAGGCCTGTTGTTATTTTTAATTAGTTAGAAAGGGGAATGAAAGATAACAGAGTACTATTACTATAATTGGTTACTGTTGCTAGTTATCAAAATAAATGGACAAATAAAATTATAATTATTTATGTGTTTAGCAAAGGTATAGTAGGATACAGAAGCTGAAAGAAGTCTGATCATATATCAGACATCCATGACTGAACAAATAAAGGGACGTTTACTTCTTTCCTTGTCCTGAGATACAATCCACTGCCAGGACTAGATTTCCTTCATCTGGTGAGATGCATAATTCTTTGCTGTATACCTTCTAGAAAAAGGGAATATGTAAAATCACATTTGCATGGTCCATTAAACACAATCTAAGTATCAGCTCTTTTTTTGTTTTGTTTTCCTTACAGTAAATACATCTATTTTAAAGAAATAGAAAGTTAATGATTTCTATTAGGCTTTCATTAAACCATTGCTTCGTGCAGTTTCTGCAGTAGCCTCCCACATTCAAAAAGGAGCTCAGCCACTTGCCAGATGTGAGTGGGAAGCTTTTTCTCATGAGAAAGGGACACAAGCTATCCATTTCTGCATAATGAAAGCTTCTTTTTTAAGAACCATTGTTTTTGTAGCCCCTATGGTTGTGAAGATGGTGTTTCCAAGTGTGAACAAGGAAGAAGCTGAGACAACTCCCATTCTGCAGGTGTTTGCGTTTTCCCAAGCAACAAAATTAATTTAGCTGGACATGACTGCTTCTTTGTTGTTCACAAGGTGCTAGGAACTGTTGTACTGCTTCTAGGACCCTGAAGACAACAGTGAAACTGTCAGGGGTTGCTTTAATTTCATCCTGATGCTTCTCAAGCAAATGTCTGAGCAGCAGCAAAGTCCACACTTAAGCATGAGTCAATGTAGAAGGAGAAGTTTCTCCCCTCTCCCACTTTAGAGGAAGGAGAAATATACTCCACTCTTCTACACCTAGAAGTGAATAGTGCTTTAAATAAATGAAGAATGGATTAGTTAGAACCTGTTGCAGGGGATGGTGCCTTTTATGGAATATCCAGCAAAATGTTGTTGGTAACCTAAGCTGTTAAGGTTTGTAATAGCGTTAGTGGGTCAGCAAAACTTTCCTCCTGCTCAGTAGGATGAAACGGGTTTTTCTTTGTGTTCTAAAATGAGCATCTGACCTTTGTTTTCTTTGTTCCTTTAGCTTATAGTTTTGATGTAACCAGCACCTGTAATCATAACAATATTCTGCCCTTATTTAAGGGATTTAAATTCTGTCCTAGAGTTCTCTCATGCTGAACTTGGGTGGCTTTTGTTCTAGCTTTTCTTTTTATTTTTTATGATTTGCTTCAGAAAGAGGCATATGGCTCTATCTCACATCGTAGTGGTGTGTTCTCACTGTGCAGCTCCTATTCCTTTGTGGTTCCAGCACATTCTTGAAGGAATTGCTCATCCAGCCTCAAATAAAAAGGAAGGCTAGAATGGCTATATGTTCTGTGAATTGTCAGTAGGATATGAAGAATATGCAGAATATTTGGAATATTGTATATTAAAATATTTAGATTATGTTTTGGCAAGTAGTAGGAATGTATGACATCATGGAAACAGGTGAAAAGAGGAGCCCTTAACCACTGAGGGGGTTTTTTGGTTTTTATTTTTTTCCTCAGAATTGGATGGGGATGTTGCTTCCGTAAAGGCTGTGTATGAGAAAACAAAAGCGAAGAATATACAGCTGCATGAGCTATCTCTGAAATCTTTAGCAGCTTTTCTGAAGAAAGTAGGAGAGCCTGTCCCTTTCACTGAACCCCCTGTGAGTATTTCCTAATTAAGAAATGGATCTGCAGAGTTGTGTATGTTCGATGTTAATAAAACAAATTGCATGAATAATTACATAGGGATTAGATCTCTGCAGAGACTCCTCAAAGGAGGTAATGTGTGAAGTACCGACTGTTGTAGGAGCTATAGTAATCTTGCATTGGATTTGACTTGAGGAAATAAAACCTCTTGGGGCTTACGATATTTAAAGTACCTGATGCTTATCAGGCACTCATCTACAGGTGTACCTTTATCAAATGTCCTTAGGGCATTTATCTAAGCAATTGAACTTTAAAAGGCTTATAGAATGTGTATTTCATTAACAATTAATGGGGTTTAGTTTTCATTAATTACCTGTTTTGTATCTATACAAGTTGCTGCTTTAGTAGGATGGGATTTTAGAACTGTAGGAATTATTTTTCTATTGCAGCTTTGCTTCTAGCTGCCTTGCTAACAGATATATGCAACTGTGCAAATATATCTTACTTGAGGGTGACAAGTGGCGTGACACTAAATCTGTCAAGACTGTAAATACTTCTTTCACATCATTCCTTTGACTAATGGTCTACTAGTACCATTTTAGCGAACCAGACTTTAAAGACATATTTTCCCTCTCTAGGCAAACTTTTTATTGCCATTTTCTAGCCATTTTTTATATTTTTAAGTAAGTGCTTTTCTGTAGTTCTGTAAAGACCTGATTATATGCTGTTTCTCCATATTGCTTCATGATAAACGTGATTTTTCTTTTCTCATCTTGCAAAGAATTGGAGAAAATTTTGGCATAAAATGTTTGGTTTA
Source organism: Mycteria americana (assembly GCF_035582795.1). Classification (NCBI taxonomy): domain Eukaryota; kingdom Metazoa; phylum Chordata; class Aves; order Ciconiiformes; family Ciconiidae; genus Mycteria; species Mycteria americana. The sequence continues at coordinate 100,161,570 of NC_134367.1, forward strand.
GCCTTTTAACAGCTGTGGAGTTTTTTATGCAAATAATTTATCTGAATTTTTATTTGGACTGTGTAAATTTAAAACCTAGAATGTCTGTTTCTTACATGTAGCTACTGAAAATAAGAGTGTTTTTTGAAAATCACGAAAATGGTTCATTTTCTGATTTCTCTGTTCAATGTTTCTCTAATGCAGCTTAGTCTTTAAAAGCATCTCAATTTTTTTTGACACAATTGCAGATTGCAGTTAAAAAGTATTTTCATTTTTTAAATTTATTATATTATTGCATTTTGTAATAGAAGCTTCATTATGCATTTTTGGCAAGGTTTTCCTTTTCCTTTTATTCTCTCTCTCTGGTATTTCTCTTAATTATACAGACTTCAATACAGATCTAGTTTTGCATGACAGAGAATAATAGATTTTGCTTTTGTCAGGACATTAGACTTTGTTCAGAATTAGTAACTTTTCAGTTGAAACAATGTTGAACTTGTTTATTCCACTATTTGTAGGAGACATTCAAGTTCTATGTGGAAAAATGGAGGAAAAGAAGATCGGAGGAAGCATCATGAACAGACACTCTTTTATGCTTTAGTTTATGAAATTGTTAAATATTACATTCAATAAAAATTTAAAAAAGCATGTTGTTCTGTGTAATTTTTAATATAAATCTGTGTTTAAGCAGCACTTTCCATAGCTGTAATTGATAAAAACATTCATTAATAGAAATGCTGTTAAAATTGCTAATGAAATATCAAGATGCAGCTTTCTAGGCTATTTCTGTTTTGATGTATGATCTGCTATAACCTGAACTGTATTTTGGCTCCTGTTGATTCACCATATATGTATATCAAGAAAGTTGCTAGAGGGGTATGTAACTGTAACTTAAGCAAACTGTCTTATCCTTTGTTGTTCTTTGCCTGATCAATATACTTTGGGGTGAAAGTAGAAAGGTGAAGAACATCATCTTCCGGATTCATCTGTATCTACACAGAAAATAAACACATCTTTTTTAGATTTCTCCTAAATGTTCTTCTCTTGTGTTAAGTATCTCGTTAGGGCATTTGATATTATAGGTAAAGGCAAAATACTTCTACCTTTTACACTAGCTTGTGCGTTGTAGTTTTATAGCATCTTTAACTCATTCTCATAACTGTTAGTCCAGTTAATTTTATGGATACAAGAACTGCATATCCATGAAAACATGCCTTTTAAACAAAGCAGTGCCTGTTATTTGCAAGGGTAGCAGTTGTTTACTTGCTGGGAGGCTGGTGGGCTTGCTTTATTTGTACAAATGCGGGAGTAAACCTACTCTGGTGTGAAGTTTTACAGTCCAGAGTTGGGGGATCATGAAAATAAGACACAAATTACAGAGATGAAAGAATACATAGAAAATACATCCATTATCTCTCTGAATAATGATGGAAAGTCAGAAATGCACCCTTGGTATAACAAATGGAATACGGTGCCTATGCAGTACTTCAAACAGGTTGTAATGAAATGAAAGCTTGTTTCTGGGTGTTTAATAACTTGTTGATTGATCTCTACATTTTCAGTTAGTTAACCTTATCTTTCTTAGGTTTTCCCACATAGGCAACACTGTGGTAATTAAAAATTCATGTGTGCACACAAGGTTTTGACAAAATTTTGAAAGACTTGTACAGTAATCTGAATGTGTCAAAGTCGGGAAGAAATTGGGACCTAATTTTTTAAAGTAAAATTTCCAATTAATTAACTAGCTAGCATATTTATAAATACACAGAAAATTCCCACTGTACTCAAAAAATGAGGCATAACTAATCATGGGCTGAGACGAGTGGTAAATTTTGTTTTCCAAACAAGCTGTGTGAATCCTAGCTGTGTCTGCTCTGTTGGTGGTGTGGTTTTACAGTGACCTTCGTTAGTTCACAAGCATAGACTCGACAACATACTGCACCTGCATGGCTCTAACCGCCTGGCACCCTTTGTTCCTGGGTTGTCAAGATAAGGCATTAACATTTGAAATTTCATTCATAGCCTGATGGTTGTGTGCCCTATCTGAAAGCAAGCCTAGGCAGTACTCAGTTTATTTCATTTCACAAATGGAGGTGTTCCTTTTTTCTAAAGCTGCAGCTACCTTACATGTGTTTCAGTGTAATAGCAGCATAATTGAAGACTGTGTCAACTAGTTGGCAACCCTTTCTCTAGTGCCACAGCTCTTGCTTTTAGAGGTCATCTCGTGAATCTCTCAGTTTTGCAGCGGTAGCTGTGTTCCAGTAAGTGGAGTCACGTCTGAGCGTAACTGAAGGCAATGGCCCTGTATGCTTTTTGAGCTGAGCTAGCACATAGGATAAGGAAGAGAATGAATATTACTTGAAGCAAACACCGGGTCATCACAGAGGAAGTTAAGAGCAGATCTGTAGATCTTAACTACCTTTTTGACAAGGAGGTGGGATCTCGTGGGTGTGGACCAGGTGCAATTGACTGTCAGGTGCTGCACCCGTCATTAGTCTGTGCTGTGATACTGGCAGGTTGTGTTTGCTGGCTGCTGCCTTCTGAGGCAGAACAGCACCAGCTGTAGCCAGATGTGCCCGTGTGTGAGGTCTGACCATGCGGGATCAGTACTAGTTAGCATCTACACGTTTTTCTTGTAACTTGCTTGACTTGAACTCTAACAGAATAATGCCCTATGATTTTATAGTTGCAATTGTGGAAATGGAAAGTAAATTTGATAGCCTTTAACTGAAGAATATAAATTGTTTTCAGCTCTGAAACTGCATTTGGAGTGACCTCATGGAGAGCTATGGGCTGAAAGAGCTGGCTGCTGAGCTGATTAAACACCAGTGCGGCACTGCAGGAGCATGAGACCAAACAGTGCCAGGGGTTCGTGGCAGCAGCGATAGGGTAACGGGTGAAGGTGCACACTGACCGCTTGTGATCATGTTGCAATAGCCCTGGCCCATGGAGCCTTCTGGCAGAGATGGGAAAGCAGAGATTATTCAAAGGGTAGGGAAAGGCTGCCATTGGGTGATAATATTTCTGATTTTCTGTTCCAGTAAATGTTTCATGTACAACTAAGGAATGATTACGCAGAGGAGTGCAGTCTCTTCTGTCTTTAAAATGTGGGACAGTGAGGGATTTGTGCCACTCCGGGACACAATCATCTCAGTCTGAAACAGGGTTATACTGGGAAGGTTTTGCAGAATTGGCATTTGTGCCGACTCTTCTAGAATACGCTTGAAATGATAATCTTGTGCATTGGTGTGCTGGGACTCAGCCATTTCAAGCATGAAGAAAAATGCGGTTTAGGAGGTTAGCGTTTCTTTACCAAATAAGTAGGCAGTTTCATTATTTATTTCCTCATATTCAAAGAAAGAAACCTGTAAGATGACAAAATGCAGAATGGCAGTCTTGCAAACTTGTCATGGTGATTCATTAGTCCAGATACCAAACATACTCTGTCATAGTGACCGCAGCACTTATCCCTTTAAAGCAGAAAAGAGTTATTCGCCACTGGCTAGTGGATAACTGGGATGGTGCAAGATCCAGAGAGGGTGCAATGTCTGTGAGATAGGAGTGCGCTTTTCCAGAGGCCTCCGTGGGAAGCTGAGAGCGTGCTGATGTGAAAAGACCTGACGTGTTACTGTAAAAAGCAAATTGTGTGAGCGTGTATGTGTTTGCATAATAGTGTGTCTTGATTGGGGTTGAGAGGACTGGAAGAAGCTTGCTGCTTGAATTGAGACGACTTAATCTCACTTCTGTGCCCTGCACATTATGGACTCACCTCTTTCTTCCACTCCCCTTGAGGTAGGGATAGGAGAAGGGTGCTTTTTGGCTTTTGAGCTCAACATGGGAAAAGTTTCCTTGTTAACTAGCAATGTAGTCATTTTGCAGCATGATAATTACATGCTGTAGTTCTATCCTCATCTACTGAAACAGTTTGTTCAACTAATTGTCTCCTGAGACCCTTTTCTATAGCAAGAAATGTACCTTGGTAGCTTAGTAGCTGTCTTCACCCTTCCTTAATACGTACCCGCTGTTGAAAATGGAGTAGCTGAACAATCGTGTCTTTGGCAGTGGCAGCTCAGGAGGTTTTTATAGATTGAATGCCTGAGTCAGCAGGATTTCAGCTGCAGTTTACAGTAACAAGGGAGAATCATAACAGGGAAGGTAGGATCACGAGTGCACATATTGACAGAGAAATAGACTGGAAGCATGTTCACCAGACTCCTACTTATTTATTGCTTTTCTCAAAGGTGTGATGCTTCCGGACTCTTCAGGAACATGGCAGAGGAGGAAGTGACAGAAGTGATGGATGTGACCAGGAGGTTTTGCTGTTCAATGTGAGAAATCTGTCAGCATCTAGAAGGAATGTCCACAATTTCCTGCACCAGTATATTGTTGCTGTAAAGGTGAAAAAAGCATGTAAGAAAAAGCTGAGGTTATCATTGAATTTCAGCCTTTTTTTAGCAAAGATTCTCTGCCTTTCTTAAAGTTATTCTCATAATTTCTGTGTAAAGTCAATTGCAAAAAGATATTTTGTTTCCAGAATGGCTGCAGCCTCTGATGGTTTGCCAGTGCTTCTGTGAATCAATAATCAGAGGAAACCCAATAATACCCTTTCAAGTTAGTGGCTCCAGCTGAGACTGTAATGTAATCCAAGCGTGTCTTTCTGAATATGAGTGTGCAGATCCTCAGCTACAGGAGCAAAGTTCTGGATCTCCCATTAGGTATGGAAATAAGAGCAGATATGGAAGTTTGAGGTTTGAGTTTTCTCTACTGTTTCCTGTAATTAAGAAAATGAGATAGTAGAAACTGTCTTACGCAGTGCCTGCTATAGACAGGAGTTCCACATTGATCTACTTTTGGATAAAACTCTTAGTGCAAGGTTTCTGTCTGATACTCTTAAACCTCTATATTACAATTGGTTTATGCTTCACAATTTCTCATTATTACCCTTATAACACCGTGATAAAGCAGTGGTACCTATAGAATTGCTGTTGTCTGCAGCAATAGCTCCAAACTTCTTCGTAGTTCTGTGTTTCTCGTAGTTATTTCACTCAGCTGTAAGTGCCAATGAACTCAAGGTTCAGAAAGAAATGAACCTCAGTGTCTCACTGAAAGTGGTGAGCCTTGAAAAGTAGCAGCAAATTTAATTCTTGGTTTTGCAAGTAGTTTGCATCTGCTGCTCTTCACATAGTCCTTGAGACCAGGGCAAGTCTGAAAAGTGGAGTTACGGGAAGAGTTGTAGGTAGTGGAGATGCATCTTCAGGGGAGGAGAGGAGGGTGGACTTTTAGACAGAAAAGAGTTTGGGCTGGAGGGAAAGCAGGGGGGTGTGGACAGGACGAGGTTGGCCTGGCCAGCCTCCTTCGAGGTTGCCAAAGAAGGCTCTGAAAGACCATTTTGCAGGGTGTTGGATTTTTATTTATGGGAGAGGGGCTATGAAGAGTGGCTGTCAAAAAATACAGGATCACCGCAGAGGAACTCTGAAGGGATTGGAAGTACTGGGAAAATACCTAGGTGGGAAGGATGAGAGTTGGTATTGTCGGTGGCAGTAAGAAGACAAAGCTAGCAGCTTCAGCGTGATGCCTTAGGCCTGGTTGGATTGGGAATGAATGACTGTGAGGGGAGGGAGCAGCCCTCAGCTCCCTGGCAGTCAGGGTCAGTGACGCACCACCGTGGATCTTTGCCTTTCTCAAGGCTCCCACTGTCTCCTCCTCAACCACTTCTCCTTGAGGTTCACTGGAGAAGAAAGCAGTGGCAGCAGCAAGGGCTGCTAAGGGTGAGTTGGCTGCTAAGCCCAACTCAATGAAGAAAGAGGCGGTGAAGGACTGATCAGAGCTCCTGAGCCAAGCCTGGTCCTCTTACGCCTTTCCACCATGGGGAGTCATGATGGTACTAGGCCCGTTATTACAGCCGGGTAACTGAAGAAACAGGAGCATCGTCATGTGCCAAATATCCCTAAGGAAGTTTGTTCCAGCAGCAGCCTCTTAAACCTCACACTTCTCAGCTTTGAAAGCAGCTCTAGGACCCAGTGTGTTATTAGTGTAATTCAGGGTGGTTCTAAAGATGGGTCTGAATATGGGACCGTGCTTAGCATTGGGGCTGTTACGACTTCTTTGCACGTTCTGATATCGAAGTTGCAGCCGGAGGTGAGGCTCCAACCAAAGCAACTGTGTTAGGTTGCTGAGCCCGCTACCTAGCCATACTCTGAAAAACTTTCTGCCTAAACCAAAAATAAATCAAGCAATTGCCCTTGTTACTTGCAGAGTTCCCTGGGATTTCGCTCTGGTTAGTTTAGCTAGTGGCTTGAACAGTTCATGTGTGAAGGTTAGCTCAACTGTAAATCCTGATCATCTCTAGCAATTGTCCATTTTTAGGGCCCTCAGAACGCTTTGTAAATAAAATTACACTCTAAAAATTGGAAGTATGATAGAAAGTGTATGCTCATTTGAAAACGCATTAGGAGCCATATATCCATAGAATTTGCTTAAACAAGGTTTTTGCTTTCCTTCATGGATTTGTTGACTCAGCCTGTATTTCAAACATTAATGTTCAAAGTGAGACAGCTAGTAATATGATGTGTCACACCTGGTTAACTGTTCAGCATTCCAGGGAGGAGGAAAAAACCCTGATCAAACGTGATAGCTGAAAATAAATATATATAATGTTAAATTTTTTTTTTAAAAAAACCCTTTGGTTTTCCTTTTTTTTTTTTTTAATAGTTTTAATGACAGCCATGTTTTTCATCATCTATAGTACATACAAAATATTGTGCTCCAATTGTTTTTATGCCCAGGAATACTATTTCTGCATTTGAGTGTCTTTCTCACTGACATCAATAACATTATAAATTTGTCTAAATTCAGCAAGTAAAAACAAGGTTGAAAACTATGTTTTATACCACTAGCTGCAGGGGGCATAAAATTACGGTAATTTGTGGCTTTACTATTGTCAGTCATGTACAAGAGTTTTTTCCAGTGGAAATTTATCATGTGCCTGGCACTGAACATACTACAAAGCTGCAAGGCGTTTTTCTAATACAAAAGCACTGAGAAATTCCCTATGAAGTATATAAAGCTAAATATTCATTCACCTGTCTTGTCTTGCTTTTAGAAGGGACCGACCTGAAGCAAGCACGTCCACAGTGTTTGACAGTGTTGAGCTCTGCTGTAATAAGACAGCGCACTTTTCTAGGTAACTACAATACTTGGACAAAATGCGTTTTTACATGATTACTAGTAGGAGTTGTGGGTACGGGGGAAGGCAGGAAAGCAGGTACAGCGTGCGATGTGAACGGCCAGAGCCACTGGCACAGAATTACTGCAGGAGTGGTGGGAGGGTGCCAGCTTCTTAACTGTTCTCGCTGGCCTGAAATGCCCCTGCAGCTCCGTGGGGGGGTGGCAACGCACGCCTGGATTGCTAGGAATTACAAGCCAAAAGGTTTATTCAATGATTGTATTAAGGGGGATGCTAAAAGAGCAAAAAAAGTTGTTGGTGCTCTGCCTTTCTCAGCAGAGGTCAGAGTCTCTTGGGGTGATGTCCCCTGCAGGTTTGACCTCCGACTTACCCACCTGGAAATCTGACTGCCTTGTGTAAGGTAACATCCTGCAGCTGGAGGCAGCTCATTAGGGCAGCACATGTCCTGTTTTTCAAAGTTTTCAGTTTGTGCAGCATATTTTGTTGTTGCCTGGTTTGGAACTCCAGGTTTTGGCTTTGTGCCTTTCTACAATTAGTTGAAGCACTGCTGCAAGGTGATTCACTATTTTTAACTAAGAGTAGTAGAAAATTTGGGTGTTTGTTCAAAAGCAATAATTAAGATAATAGTTCTTTTAGGGCACTCTTCTCAGCATTGTGACTTGCATCATGAGAAGGAAGATGCTTACTTGTGTCAGGGAGGAGCTGCGGGGTGGAGGCTGGACTGGCATAGCAGAAGGGTTACTTTTTTATTTTTCTTCTGCCTTTCTTGGTGAAACATGAAGTCTTTTTTATTTTAAAAAAGTTTCTGTTGTTTTCTAAACGTTTCCCTAGCCCCCAGTAAATGAAATTGAGCAAAGATACTGTCTTGAAGAATGGTGATGTTAACTGTTAACTAGTACGGCTGTATATCATTGCAAGGCTCTGTACGTTTTGTTTTTTTTGACTGTTTGTGAATGTTTGTAGATATCCAATTGCTATGCATTTGCTTGAGAATTCAGTACTGAAGTAGTAGATGACTATCTTGTGGGCTAATTTGCTTGTGTACAAAATACAAATGATTTTTGAGGGAAGTGGCATTGTTTGTTTACTCATCATATGGGTTCTGGCCAGTACTTTAATATTTATGCCTCTAAACCCACTTGTTAAACATAAACAATTAAGGTGAGGCAGAAACAGTACTGAGATATGCTAGGAACCTTAGCAAAATCTGATCAGATGCTTAAAAAGCAGCAAAAGATCCAAATGTGTTGTTGATGGGAGATGCGGGTTCTGGAGCCATGATGTGAAGGTTGAGGGGGTCTGTTAAGTTGCAGTGTCTTAGCACTGGAAGCATTAAAAGTATCAAATTGTGACCATGAAAGCAAAATAATGCCAACAAAATTTGCAATTCAAAGTAACATAAGTTTGATGTAATGACAAAATAAACATCAACAAAGAGTTTTATAATTAATTCTATAAATTGGCAACAGCACTTCTATAAATTATGGATCTGAACTGCTTTTTAAATATTCCCTGAAAAAAAACTGCGAGCTATCATAGGTATTACGGTTGTGTGTGTATATACATATGTATGTAATCTATTCATGCAGATATCTCTACATATACATATTAATATGAACACACGCACATTATATATATATGCTTTTTAAAGCTCGTCAGTTCTTAAAAGGGTTAAGCGGTTTTAAAATTACCTCAACCCACTGCTTAAACATTGTTGCCTTAATTAATAGCTGCTAACATATGAAGGGCTTGTCTTGGCTCTCAGAGTGTAAAAAAAAAAAAAAAAAAAAAGAGCAGCATGTCACAGAGCTCCATGTACACTGTTTCTTGTCTACTGCCATTAAAATTAATCATTGTGGCTAAGACCTGAAAGGTTTGTTATTTCTGGTACAAGTGGACATACCAACACCTGTAACTTCTCCTTGCGTAGCATATTGTCTGTGGGTTTTTTTAAAAGGAATTTCATGGGGTTTTTTAATAAAAAGGGATGGCTAGTGATACTTGTTACTGATTTAGCATTTCTGAATGCATTTTGCAATGAACAAATATGGGATGAAACTTTCAACAGCTACTTATTAATTTAGCTTAGCCAGAGTGAAAGCTAGTCCTTTCCAAACGACGAGTTGGAAGTATTTTGGAGGACTGCCACTACCCACGAGCCAATATGCAAAGCAGTGTTTCTATAATCCGTTTTCCAGTGCTAAAAAAGTTTGTCCCTTTTGCCAAGTGGAGAGAGTGCATAAACTTGGAGTGGAGGTTGGGGAAGAACTTCACAACTCTCCCTGTATTAATTACTTCAAGTAATCAACACAAATTTTTCTTACCTCTTTCTTTACAGACAAGACACCACCTTCTAGTACATAGCGTTGTTGCACCAACACACAGTTCTGTTGTCCACACAGTACTTTATAGTATCTATGTAACCAACACAGATTTTTTTTTTTAATTTTTTTTTAATTCTGAATTTGGTGAATTTTCCTTTCAAGTATCGTTGTTGCTTGTATTTGATGTTCCCATTCCCAAATTTGATGTATATGCAGGCTGAAACCCCATAGCTTGTTGCAGTTAGGTCATGCACCGGGCGGTTCAAACAGCAGTTGGGCAAAACAACTTGGAAACTCTGCAACTGATTAAACATGGTGCCATTTCAAAACCAGTTTTGCACTGACTTGGTTGCCTGCAGTAGCAGGGACCATGACTTAACAGCTGAGGAGATCTTTTCCAAACCAGACCAGGGAGGATACAGGAAAGCAAAGATGGTAGCGGGTGAATCCTTGGGACGGCGGCGTTGTCGGACTGGCAGGCAGTGTTCTGCTCGAATGGCAGATCTGGCTTACCACAGTGCTTAAGTCCATAACAAACTAAGCGTGGTCGTGTGTGGAATGGACAGTACGATGAGTTTTGCGCAGTGTCTGGCTTGTGATCTTTAGTCTCTGTGTTGAGATTGTTGCGGACTGCTGTAACTTTGGTTCTGCTGGTACAGGGAGTGCAGGCAGGAGGGCACACCAAGCTGCTGCTGACAGGGGAGTCTAAGGGAAAGGAACAACTATTCTGAAACTTGGAAGGCAAAGTTGTGCTGAAATTAAATGATGACATTTAGCCGTGGTTAGAACTCCCAGAAATATTTCTGTTCCCTCCCTAACCACTTGTTTTTGCAGCAGCAGCTCCGCTGTGGAAGTGCGAAACCTTTTCCACACGCAGCTAACATGAAGCAGGCCACGAACATAGAGGCCAAAGCATGCAGCGTGACCTTCACTGGCTGAGAGGTGCGTAATTCCCCCTGAACTTGTACCGTTTTTCAGCTCCTGGTAGTGCGAGTGGGGCAGGTTGTGTGTCATCCACCCACTCTTCCCTGTGCTCTTCTCTGTACACAGCCCCACGGCATGCTATTGTTAGGCAGGAACGCTAATTGCTGGTATTTCAAGGCTCCTATCTTCTTATTGCTAAAGCCTGTAACAATAATCACAGCCTATATTCCCCATCTCTAGGCATCAAGGAAACAAGATATGATCATAGGCAGTGTGCTAATGTAATTGTAGTATATAGAATATGAGCTTTTTCTATGTAAACACAGGCCTGGCCACATCCTATGATAGCTCTTCCTACACTCCATACGATGGCTGTTCCTAGGCTCACCGCTCATTATGTATACATCTACCCTTGTCATAACACCACCTCTGAAACACTCACACCGTTTGGTCCTGCTGCATAATGTTAAGAGGGTGGAATTTTAAATTGAAAAAGGCTGTTTAAGTAATGTCAGCAGCCTGACTAATTTCACAAAAGGAAGGAAATTCAAAGTTAAGGCTATGGTATATTCTTATCTAGATGCCTGAAGATTTCTGTGCATGACAATATGCCCCTAAAATTCAGAGCTGTCCCTTATGTCTTTAATTTCTCCCATTGTGTGTCTCCTTTTTTTATTAAACATCAAAGTGAATTCACAACAGAGAGTCAGCCTAGAATTTAATCCTCTAAATACCTTGAAAATAGAGGTTTAGACTAGAAGTACCAATATATACCCTTAAAACTTCAGTGTAACATAAAAGAGATTCTAATCACAACAGATCATTACAAAGAAGAGTAAACCACTTTAAAAAAATTAAGTGTCTTAAATATAATAAAAAGGAATAATTAAGAATCAAACAGGAAGCTGCTGTTCTGACAATTTAATGATGCTGAATTGGACTGAAAGAATTGGCTTTGCCATTAAAAGGCAATGAAAATCTGATAATTTCAAAATGGCACTAGGATCGGATCAAGTGTTGTTTTTTGGTTTGGTTTGATTTTTTTTTTTTTAAATCAAATGCAGCAGAACAGACAGAAATGGTCGAATTCACCTTAGAAAACCTTGGAGTGTTTTGGATTCCTACTGCTGCCTGGGGCTGAAGCTCTTATTTTATCAGACCTGCTTAACATCTTTAGACTCAGGTCTTCCTGGGAATTTATTACCAGGTGGAACCTGTGGAAAGTCATGTGGCAGCCCTAATTGCCAAATAGCATAATAAAATATTGATGTTCTTTCATTCTTATTTCTTTAAAAAAAAAGGGGGGGAGGCATTTACATAACAGTATCTGGGGCATTATAGCCGATTACACTAGTTTTCACTGTGTGGAACATATAAATGAAAGTAGAGTAGACGATGTGCTTTGGGTCTCAGTATATAAGCACAGAGATATGCATCCAAACATTTAAAATCAAGCAAGCTAATCTTATAAAATGCTCGCAACAACTGTACACCTGATTTGCACAGGCACTTACCATGACTGACCATGTATGTGAATTACAGCCATTTATTTACTGTTACTCATTTTCTGAGCATTTGTGTCTTACGGCTGAGCAAAACTAGGTGCACAATTACAAGCATTTCATAGATTGCACCATTAGATTTTTAATCGCCAGAGGAGCAGTTTTGGTATTTTCTACCTGAGAATCTTAGGAACCAAACTTGGCAAATTGCTGTGATTTGTATTGCTGTGGAGAAAGATGTGATTAATAACAATCAGTTGGTATGTATTTATACTGTAGAAATAAATCCAAGAAGGTGAGATAAAATTATCCGTTACAAGAAATCATCTGTACAGTGAGAAAATACCCATCTTAGACATCAACAGCATCTAACTGGAACGTGAAGGCAAAGCGTTAAAACACAATAAGCAAGTAGAAACAACACAGAGTCAACAGTTGTGTGTTCCATCCTTGCACGCTCTTCTGAAGCATCAGCGAAATCGTCTGCGTTGCTTTCCTCTACGCTGTTCTTATGAGTGCTGAATGGTATACATGCTACAGAAAGTAGTGTTTTGTGTGTGCTGATCCCGCTTCTCTCTGAGCTCTCCGAATTAAGTACGTGATCACTATACATTCAAACATTATGGACTAAAACATCAGCTATTACGAAGCGGGATGGGTCCTTTTACATCAGTGGCCCATAGCTCAGACTATTTCAAGGTGTGGAGAACTCATAAGCGTCTTGTCACCTATAAAAACTGTACGACAACCAACCAACAACAACAAACCCCCCCAGACCCCAGCCTGAGGCTGAAGCCCGAGTGCGTGGCAGGTTGTGCGGAGCAGCAGAGCCTGCCTGCCGACTCCTGGTGTGCTGCTGCCATCCTGTGGCCAGCCGGGCTGCCGTCACCCGGTGTGCCGGCAGGTACCTGCTCGCCCCCTGCGCGGCTGCGGAGGTGACCAAAAATAAGCTCGTGGGCTTTCCCTGTTTTCTTGCGAAAGGGACGCTGTAACCTGCCGCCTCCTCTGCATGGTTTGCTGTTACCAGTCTTGGTTTGATTTCTGCTTGATGAACCGCAGAGATAAGTAGTAGAAAAGCAGGAAGCTGCAAACGATGCCAGCCAGGACGAGATAGCTTACGTAGAGAGGATGGGAGTCCAGGTCCAGAGCCTGAGTGACCTGTAACCAAGGATAATGAAAAATTAGGAACGGACACAAAATTTTCATGCTGGATCGGTGAAGTGTGTTTGACCTGTGAGCTTCCCTGGCCCCTGCCGCCTTTTCCCTTGGTTTCCAGCTGGATGTGACTTCGAGTGGTTTGACAGCTGGTTACAGCTACGCTATGTCTAGGGGCTGCGGGATTTCAGAGGAATACAGTTCAGCTTCTGAACAATTTCAGCAAGCACGTAGTTGGGGCTTGTGTATAAAATAGTTGCCTTTTATTCTTTTCTTTTTTTTTTTTTCTTTTTTTCTCTTCCACTAAAAAGAAAGGAGTGACTGCTGTAGGGATATCTGTAGGGACAAATTTAAAATATACCAAGTGTAACGTGACTTCACGTATTGATTTCGTGCTTGCCAAATTTGAGGCCTACAACATATACTTAAATATGATGGGCATATAAATAGCATTCTAATTAGTTATCAAATGTTTGTAACAATTTTCATTAGTGACTTACAAGTTTCCCTGGTATTTGAAATGTAGTATTTCCAACAGTCATTTCATACGTGAGGTCAGTGAACTGAATTTGCATCATGCCTTGAAAATTCCATCTGAGAAAAGAGATTTTAGAAACCCAAAATGGAACTGGAAAAAAAATGGCAGAAAGAAAGAAATTTATATACTTACACAAAACGTACTTGAGACCTCAAAAACTGCTGTGTTGCTACCAAATACAGCCGGTTTCTCTAATTTCTTGACAACAAGAGGCTGTAAATGTGTAACAGCTTATTATTGGACAAAATGGCAGATATACTTTATATTATTATGTGGAGATGGAAAATTAGGAGAGAGCTAATACCTATATCCATCAAACTCCCCCTGTCAACTAGGTCTCACTGGAGCTCAATCTTCATCTACTGAATGTAATTCTTTTACTGAAAAATTTAGCAACCATGTAAGAATCAAGCCTTTCACCAGTGCTTTTTTGACCAAACTTGTTACCTCATTTTCAGATGGAGAAACAGATGTAAAATGAATGATCTGCCTCCACCGTCACCTCCGAAGAAGGTAATTGCAAAGGTAGGAATAAAGCTGAGTTTTCCTGCACAGGACACATTCAGCCTCACAACAACCAGTCGCTGATGAAAACCACTGATGTTTCAGTTTGGAGGGATGGTAGGAGCTTTGTCTTACCTGTCCAGAGGTTTTCCAGGCTTATCACAAAACCACCACTCAGGTAGAACGATGTGAAAAGGACATTGCCAAAGAAGGCTGAGAGCTGTAACGTTGGCAGCAGTGCTGCCACCCAAAGTGCCATCGCCCGGGCACTATATACAGCCAGCCACACCGAGAGGAAGTTCAGCAGGAAATGTTCTGGTTCAGGGATGAGGTTTGCCAGCCAGTAGATGGGAACCCCGTAAATTATAACAAAAGCGCAGTGCTCTGGGAGCTCCCCCAAAATCTGTTCAGGAAGAAAAAAGAAAAAAAGAGAGAGAAAAATAAGTTGAATGATAATCACAAAACCTTCTGAGATGGCCCTCCATGTACCTATAGACTGTTTATGAAAACTACAGGAAATAATTCCTTAGAATGCAGTCACCTCCCTGTTAGGTGTTGTCAGTGACATGCAGAAACAATCCACAACAAAAACTGAAATCCTCACTAATCTTTTCTCCAGTTGTGACAATTCCTATAACTAATTGTTAAAATGAGAGGATTCTTGTTACAGATTAGATGTCTTGTTTTGTAACAGTTTTGGCAGCTTCTAAGAATTCAAGATGCTTTCTGTGAGCACTGGTGCGCTTGATAACAGTAATATTGTTACTGACTCATTGCAACTGTATGTTTTGTCCACGTTGGTTGAACCTAGTGTGAGATCAAATTTGAAGCAAATTTGGCTGTTGGTCACTTCCCCGCTTTGTCCCAAAGGCAGTCCAGTTAGTAACTACTCAACTCTTAGTAAAACAAAAACATGCTTAGGATTTTCTCAAATATATAAAGATATGTATAGAGTATTATGATTATTTCTTCCAAAGAGGGTTGCTACTATCCTCTAATACTAAGGTTGTAACAAATTACATCGATTTCTCTATGAATAATGTGCAATCTTTGTGACACAATGCAAAGAATATTTTTCTCTGGCAACCACTAATAAGCATTTAAAATCTTATGCAGAAATGGAAACCTAAATTACAGATGCCATGGCAGGCAGAACTCATCTAACAGTGGCAACATCACAAAGAAGGGATTATTCTAAACCCTTGTGAAAAGAGAATGTAATTTTTTAAAAGTTCTAATTTATTTCCAGAAACTCTGGCTCTTTATGCACTTAATACAATTGTTTGTCTCTGACCAGTATAGGCCCAAACAGCTACTGGAAATGTCACAGTTTGCATTTTGTCAGTTCTGTTTTACCTTTGCTTTAGCATTTAACACGAATATTTTGTTTTACAGATCAAGACATGTAATCAAACTTTCAAAGATACTTCAGCAAATGAACTATGCAGGTATGTAAAACTGTCTAAACCCTTAAATTTGGGTTTGGGATTTCTCAAATTCTGGCCAAACAACCCAGTGAAAGATTCTTCTTTGGCTTTTCTGGGGTGGGATGTCAGCCATGACTTATGGCCACAGATCTAAAGTAGCGTGAGGTTTAATCCATTAATGCCAAGGAAGCAAGAACTGATAGCCTTAGCTGGCAGACACAAAAGAACAAAGTCTGATATGAATGTGATCATTTATACAACAAAGCTTTGGTTTGTTTGTGTTTTTTAATGTTAAAGCCAGCTGTTTGTATTTCCTGGCAACAAAACCAATTACCTTAGCAAAGAAGTATGGGCTAACAGAGTACATTCCATCTTCCAAGTCATGATAAAGCATAGCTCTTTCTGAATGACCTGCAGGGTGGGAACAAACAGGTTAGTTTTATTCTAGGTTTGCATTAATTAGTATAATTTTTTCATTGATTTAGGAATTTTCTGATTTTGATTGCTTGTAACATTTCCAAGAAAACTGACACTTACATTTGGCAATAACATCCAAAATCACTGTGAATGGGATTAGTGCACCTATCATGTACAACAGCGCTGTTGTGTCACGAATAGAGAGTCTGGTTTTCTCATGGCCATAGTACAAAAATCCAATTAATAATGACATGAGAAGGGCCTCAAATCCATGGATTAATAATGTTGAAAGATCTCTGAAGTCATTGGAGACTTGACGACTAGGAAAACAGCAACATTGATATTCAGATATGTTGCCCCAAACACTCTGCTAAAATCAATTCATGGAACTTGCTAACTTTGGACAGGAGTTGGGCTGTCGGTTTCTGTAAAGGATTTTACCTAATCAAAGCTATTGAGCATCTGTAGCTGCATAGTATTTCAGGTATGAAATGATGAAAGCTTGAAGGAAGGCAATGGGGGTGGGAAGGTCTGATTTCAGAGACTTACTTCAGTTATAGAAGTCTCTCTGTTAAGGACCTGTAGCGTACGCTAACAACAGCTGATACTGGCTCTGACGTTCTACATGTATTAAACCAGTTGATCATGTTTCTTTTGAGTACACAAGGATGAGACCCAACTACAATGCTCATCTATGCTGGCTATAATCAGTGAGGCCTCCTGGCTTCAAATCTGAGGCAGAGGTGTGAGGATGGCAACGCCTGAGCCTACCACATGGCTGCCTGGGCTTGCTGAGGGTTGAGTCACCATGCTTTGGCACGGGTATCAGGATGGCAGTACCCAAAATCGGGACACAAGGAGGCATCTGGCTGCTGTCCTGCTTGGGGCGGGGCGGGGGGGGGGGCTGGGGTGAGCTGGTATAGCAACACCTCTGCTCTATGGCTTGCTCAGGCCTAGCGCTAGCTCTGCACTTTCAGCAGGCACTCAGTTCTCATTTTGTGCTTCTTTCTTATGCTTTAAAATACAAATGGGCATGATACATAACTGTTCGTGATCGAGATAAGGTTACCTTAATAATATAGTGAACTGCTTTAAGACTCCTGGTAACTGATCACTTGAATGGTGAGGCATGTCGATAGCCTCTTCTGAATGTAAATGGGACCTGCTCAAAAGAAAAGAGAAAAAAACCTGAAATTATCATAGGCTGTAGCTGTTATTCCAGATCTGCTGTATGACACTCTTTTCTTTACCTTTGCTTGCTGAATGTGGTTGCAACGTTATCTCCTTCAGTAACTTTCCATAAGAAATCATCAAAATCTTTGACTTTTTCTAGGAACAAATTGGCAAGAGTATTTGCTCTTTTTCGGCTTTCCAGCTCCTTTTCTGTGGTCTGTTTATTGATACTGGTCAAATCAACTGCAAGACATTATTTCACATGAGTCCCTGTGCTATAGATGTGATAAATTTGTGATGTGTTTAGAATCAGAGATTTCATTGTGAACAGAGTACAATCTGTGTGCATGCATTAAGTTACAATGGTTAAAACTTTATCAGTTACTTTAGGTAATTAGAGAAGAGCAGATTGTTAATGTGTATTTTGTCTTGGGAGATGTTTCTTATCTAGTCATTCAATGAATCACTGAGAGATTTCATAATTGCCTATTATAATATCGCAAACTACTATTTCAGATTTTTCTAAATTTAATAGTGGCTTGAGAGGGGTGCTGAGAATAAACAGTTTGAATTTCCTTCCTGGCATGTAGGCATTTACAATCTGGTATGTGACTTTGACTTAAATCACATGTTTTTTCTCCATCTGCAAAATGATAGTTATCTTTTTTTGTATCTTACAGAGGTGCCATAAACTTTATCTGATATTGAGAAAGCCCAAGAATAATATTATCCAAGGACAACATAGTGGCAGCAACAATAGTTGACTTAGCGTTATTTTTTTTTACTTAACAAAATGATTTTTTTTAATCTAAACTTTTAATAGTATTTTCCAATGCTGACCTTCAGTGTAGAGTGACAATACCTGATGTTTTGCAGATGCTTTCTGAGAGAGCTATCGCTGCACATCTCGTAACTCCTTACATTGGGCTGATCATCTCTGTTCAGCCACTCTTCAGCAGGAGTCCATCAGAAATGGGTTGCAACCTGCCCTACCTCTTCCATTCTGCCATGGTCTCCTGTTTCTCTATTGGACACACAGCCAGCATTTGTGCATTTCTGTCAGGTGCTCCTTCGTGCTGTGGCATCCTCTACCATCCTGTCCCATTTCCACCTTCCTGCTGCCCATATTTCTCTTCTCTTCCTATGGGTACCTATTCTGTGCATACTGCTAAATGATCTTCCACTTCCCTTTCTCATCCCTCCTGCCTCCGTGTTGTAGGGGTTTGTCTCTGTAACCACAGGCTGTAGCTACAAGTTTCCCCAGGACTGCCTCAAGTCCTCCCTTCCCATACAGGGGTGCTGCAAGCCTTCCTCAGGCTGTGCTTGGCTGAGGACTGCTATGAACCATGATGGTGACAAAGGTCTTTTCGCAGGGCTTGACATTGAGGTTAACTTCTGTTTATCTTTGCACAGCTGATACGAGCTGACACTGCCTGCCACATAGGCACAGCTGAAGAGGTTACTCCAGAGCACTGAGGTTGGTGCCTGTACAAGGTTTCCTAGCCAACTTGAGTGCAAAGACCTAAGGGCTGGAACTGAACCAACCTCTGTGGTAAGAGACTACTGCCGTTAGATTAACAGGGCCAGATTCCCTTTGCAAGTTGCAAAAAACAGAAGAGGAACAGACTTGGAACCATGTAGTTAACTTTCTTTGAGAAGAGGAATAAAAGGATGGTTGTTCTGGGTTTGGTTTTTTGCCCTTCCGAAGTGCTCTGTTGGGCAGCAGTGCTCTTTCCCATTTACTGTTCCAGGTGTGTGTTATTCCTCACCCTGGGAAACTAGCTTCCCACATTTCTTGATTCAGAAGTCAGAGAACTGGCTACAGAAAGCAATTGATCAGTTCATCTATATGCCTTTCAGTAAGGGTAAAAGTTTCAACCACCTAAAACATGGGAATAAGTGTGCTAAACATGTGGAAGAGTTGCTACACCTGGCAGAGTTAGAAGGAGGATTATTTAAAATTGATTTTGTCCGTACCTCTTGTTTTTGTTACATTTCCTGCACTGACAAATAAGGATCTTATTAAAACCTGAACTTGCTATAGTATTGATTTAAGTCAGTTATAAGGCATTTCTAAGACAGCTATGGTCAATAAAAATCAATGTTAGCTAATACACTTATGAAAGCGAATGATTTCCAGTAACCTTTTTTATGGCAGTGCTTGATACTAACCATAGAAATCTGCTGGATTGCTGTACCTTGGGCAGGGATAGCCTAGTTCTGTGAAATACGGGACCATGTCTCTAGCTGTTCCAGAATAGACAGTGACTCCAGAAGTCATCAGAAGAACTAAATCAAACAGTTGGAAGATATCTGACCGGGGCTGATGAAGTGAAAGAAGAACTAATCTTTTTCCTTTGGCCAGTCTGGATAATGTTATCACAAGGTTATGTGCAGTAAAACTGTCCAGTCCAGATGTGGGTTCATCAAGTATGAGTATTCCTGCCAAAGACAATAAGTTTAGCTGTGGAAAGCAGCATGTTTGATTTGGAAAACATGTTCTAAGTGAAATGGTGCTGGTGCATGAAATTGCACAGATATATTCCTTCTTTTTTAAAGTCCAAAGTATATTTCATATCAGCATCACATAATATTCAACTATGGCAATTTCTTGCACTATCTTACTGAACATGATGACCAAGAGTAATTATTTTAAATCTTATCTTGCTCTCACTGGAAACAAGATTATTTTTTTTTATTATTTTTCATTGGGATGCAGATTTAGGTTCCTTACTAAATTTACATTCTTCTCTGCAGTTTTTGCACTTTGTACAAATATCAGGTACATGAATATTAATAAATACAATAGTATTAGTTTTGTATCCTGCCTACTTGAAATATTTTAACCTAAATGCTTGATATTTAAATCTCTTGCATTATTCATGTGTAAATACTCACACACTATTAATTTATATAGCTCTTCCTCCCAACCTGTGCTCTATTTTGCACCTATTTGCACATATATATGAAGAGATATGTATATGTTTGGAATTTTTTTGTTTGTTTTGCAATTGGCTGTTACAAACTTGAAAGAGTTTATTATTTTGCAGTGTTTGTGTTATTATAGAACCTAATGACCTCAATCAGAGCAAGGCAATTTCTGTACACAGACACATAATGTGTCCGTATACTGACACATAACACGTTTGAAATGTAAAGAAAGCTTTACTTATTTTTCCTAGAACTAATTATTTTTTTACTTAAGTACCAGCACATCTATTCCTGAGCATCACTTCTTACAAAAAAAAGACTTCTGCTTTCCCCATAATTACAAAAATGTAAGTTTATACAAGCAAAAAATTCTTAGATCCATTTCCCAGTGGAAGAGCTGATCGGAAATCTTGCTCAACAAGAGGCTCAGCCAAGATTATTAGTGCTTTTGAGATTCCATATATATATATGAGAGAGAGAGATATACACACATATTTATATGTGTGTGTGTGTGTGTGTGTGTGTGTGTGTGTAAAAGCAGATAGGGGATTCAATCCTGCAAAATCAAGTGTGGATTTAGCCTCATGTTTTGCTTCTGCTGAAGATGATGGAAATTTCTAGTTCACCTGCGGCATGAGCCAGCCACGTCAGTGAGTTGCACAAGACCACAATGACTGACTATGCAGCCAAGAAAATGACCTTCCCTGTTAACATTGCACATGTAAATGGGCTGGGTTGGTGGAAAGGAAAACAATCCCGATGTTATAATAGGCCAGCAGCCTTCCAAAGTAACTTGTGGCATGCGGTCAGATAAAAACCAAACCTCATACTGATATGCACAAACCAGAGCACTGCTGTGAGGGTGACTTCAGGCAACTTTCAGTAGTCTGTGTGATGGTGGCTTTAGAGAGCGGTGGGTGAAGGCTCCCAGGGGGGCTCTGCCTGGCTCTGTCACTGCTGCTGCATTGGCAAAGGTGACAGAAGTGAGAGTGGGCTAGCTCCTGAACCGCTCCATTTACAGAGTTATTACTGTAATAATTACATTATTATCTGTGATCAGCACTGATTTCAATTTAAGCAAATGGGCCAGCACCCAGTCACTGTGCCTAACTTTGCTATGGGGAGGTAACTTCTGGCAGAGGGTGGTGCAAGATCTGTTAAGTGTCCTGAGTATGAACTCCCGAAGCTGCCCCAGGGACAACTGTGTGTATGACTCTTCCCTGAAAGCTCCTGTCTTCATTTACTGCCCCATTTCCCCCAGTGGTCTGTAGTGGGCACAAGGAAGGTGTCAGGGTTTTGCTCACCCGGGTTCCAGAGCAGCTGCACACCGATGCTCACTCTCCGCCTCTCGCCTCCCGAAACACCGCGGAGGTACTCATTCCCTACCCTGGTGTTTGCACACTGACGCAGGCGTAGTTCTGCTATAACGTCTTCTACCTGGGGGTAGAACCGTAGATAAAGCTGAAAATATGATTAATGCAGTTAAAATTCATCTGGATATTTCAGTGCTATCTGATCAAGAGAGACTTGAAAACAAATCTTGATTTTAGAGATAACATTTAAAAAGGCTCAGCGATCAGCAATTTAGTTCTTCTTTCAGCCTCTCTAATGCTTTCTCTAGATTGTCATTTTTTACGAGCTTTGGAACAATTGCTGGTTTCTATCTTGAAAGAAGAAAAAGGTTTATAATTCATAATCTACATAAAAAAATGCCAGATTAGCTGTTCTGACTCCAAACACACAGGATCTCTTGGATAATTCCTGTCAGACACATTTTTGACAACTTTATTTTTTTCCAACAGCTTAATTACCCTTTTTTTCCTTTGTGAGTCTGAAAAAAACTTTGGAAGGCGCAGTTTGGCAACGAACAATAGCGTTTCTCTGACAGTCAGGTGGGGGAGCAGTCGGTCATCCTGCCGCACGTGTGCGATGCATTTCTTAACAAGCTGGGGAGTGCTGGGTTTGTTATTGATCAGGATTTGACCTGACTTGATTTTGCCTCCATGATCCCGGCAAGTTATCACGTCAAGCAAAGATGTCTTTCCACCAGCTAGAAAATCAAAATTGAAAATGAAATTAATTTCCAGGGGATTATTTTGAAAAGTTGATTTAGTCACTGACAGAGGATAGAAGTTTTTGTTCCCTAATATCTTTTCCCCAACCCTTCCTGAAGCTTTTCCAAAACCGCAGAGGCAGAATGGTCTTGAAAGAAAATGCTGACACCCGACGACAAGCTCATGTTCAGGAAATCTCTCTCCTCTGGAATGGAGTACATGGCTTTAACCTTTGTCATTTCTCAGCAGGCTTGGGTAGTTGGGCATTGAGGATAGCTCCATAAACTCAAGAAGCAGGATCTCTTTGTCCTCTTGTTACCTCTCTTTCACTTTTGGAACATAAGTGAAAAGTAGTATCCTGTACTGGCTACAGGGCTGGCAACGAAATGCTCGGCAAGAGCTTGCTTTGTGGAGGGAATTGTGAATTCAGAAATGGCAGCTGGAACAGCTGAATGACTAAGGCGCTGAATGATTATACAGACAATAAAAATCTTAATCATGATTGAAATAAAAATTATTATGACTTAAATAAGACAAAAAGTCATTTAATTAAGAAAAGCTGGCTCATACTCAGAGGTAAGAGAAGTAAAACAATGAAAACAAAACCTGATTTGGAATTAAACAGCAAATGAATTTTTCCTTTTTGCTGTATGATACTGTATGTAAACACACAGAGCGCTCTTATTATGATTAGATGTCATTTATTTCTAGTCTCCCTGTTGAAAGATTAACTCCACACTTGTTTCTTAATATATACATTTTAAAAAAGAAACCCATCCATCTGTAAACCACGTATTGCTCTATTTAAGAGTGACATATTGATTGCCATTGACAATGTGAAACCCATCAGCAGTTTAATCCATTTTACTAAGGCATTTGATGAAATAGATGATAAACAGCTTTTAAAAATAGTTTGACTAGTTTGCTGAAAGGGGTTTGTGCTCAATGTATGTTACCT
Source organism: Mycteria americana (assembly GCF_035582795.1). NCBI lineage: Eukaryota > Metazoa > Chordata > Aves > Ciconiiformes > Ciconiidae > Mycteria > Mycteria americana. The sequence goes on from NC_134367.1 coordinate 100,184,642, forward strand.
TACAAAGGTGCTATATCTATAACTCAATATGTTATTTCATCACAAGCTTTTCCCTTTATTATCAGGAGAATCTCTAAGGCACAACTTCAATTACATTAAGGATATGTGCTAAGAAAAAATTCCCATGGCAATGGGGAAGAAAAACCTCTTTTGTAGAAATAAAGTTAAAACTTCTTTGGCAAATATGCCTTGCCTTTGAGAGAGAGCATCTTCACTGAATCACTGAGCTAACCTGATGTAAGAGTCTAGTGGAGACACAGCATGGGGGTTTTTACCTCCAAAGTATGTGTACTTTTTACTTCAGTTTAACAGGTCACGTATCTACTTCTTATCCCCCTAGATGAGCTTAGACTCAACTAACCACATGGGGTAAAGGCCATCTCTCCATTAGTCAACCTCACCTTGGAGAAGATTAAACCAGTCCCACCAGAAAATGAACGGGGGGAAAAAAAGATGCAAGAAAGCAGAGACCCATTTTAAAGCTAAACAGAAGAGGAACTGTCTTTTCTTCTCCTTAAGTTTCTCTTAATTCAAATGCTGTATTTTATCCTGTTAGAATTGTTTCAATCTGAAGGGAATTCCTCCTTATGGCTATGCAACTTGCCACTGATCTTACAGGGTCTGGCCTCACTTGTCTGCTGTGTTACTGGGTAAGGTCTGCAGTTGGCCTGTTTTGAATCTGAGCCATGAAGCTGATTCATGTCTAGCAGAGCTGGGACCGCAGGCCACAGTTATGACAATACCCCACTACCCCTCAGGAAACAAACAGCAAATGTGTACAAGTCATAACAAAATTGGTTTTGAAAATAAATTTTAATTTTTTTTCCCCAGTATCATTCTTTGTTTCCTCATACTTTGTTTCCTCATACATTTTAAAGAATGTATTTAAGTGACACATTTCCAATAGTTGTTTCTCAACTAGATTTTGGCATTCAAAAGACTGCAGAGTATTGCTCTGGGCTGTATACATTTTATCTGAGAGTTGGTCAATTAATCAGATTTGGTTGCTCTTACCAGTGCTTCCTATAATAGCTAGCATCTGACCACTTTGAACTTTTAAATTCAGATTCTGGATTATTGACACATGAGAATGGGGATCCGATTTCCAGGTCCATGGCATTTTCATCTGCGCAAGTTTTTCATACCAGGGAATCTGGGATGCCATGTTAACCTAACAGAAAGAAACAAGTCCCTTCAATTCAAACAATAAACTATTTAGCAATAACTATCTTCAAAGTTACAGTGTTACAAGCAGAGAATAGGTTAAAATAATATTGTTAATCTTCAGTAATACATGGAAGAAAGTTCTTTTACAGCCAAGTATGGTTTTCATGCTTTGCTGCTTATTTTGTTAATCACTAAAGCTATCTCTGCCCCATGTTACTTTGGTAATTTATTGCTATTGTAAATTTTAAACATTTAAAATTTTTAATACAATTTGAAATTATGCAAAATTGAAAATGGTGAAATCTACTTCAGATGCCATGGTTGTGCAAAGGGAGATGAAAAATTTCACTGGTTCCCTGAAATCCTCCTTGTTAGTCACCTTCTCTTTGTCTCCTGCATACTCATTCTTGCCAGCAAGGGCTCCCACCATCCCTAGCTGGACAGAAAGTCCCTCTGCCCCAGCCCTCAGAGGAATAATTTGGCTCAAGACTGAGAAAAAACAGAGCCTAGAAACAGACCTCTCTTCCTGTCTTATCCTCTAGCTTTACTAGATATATTTACGGTGGAGGGTTTAGCCTGCTGTCAATATTGCAGCCAAGAGCATGATTCTGCTCACAAAACTTTGTGTATTTGACTGTGCAACGGTTGTGTGAACTTTGTGTTGCAAACTTCAACTTTGGCTTTTAAAATGGCTTGCGTATAGAAAGAGGCATTGCTGGATATGCTCCCTGCTGAAGGGTGGTATATAAATTATAACTTTTACCTGGTAGTTGAGTTCTTTGACCTCGAGAATGTTTGATTTTCCACTGTATGGGAAATACAGACTGTTATCTTCTTCAGAGCAAAAAATAGTATTCTGGGCTTTGGTCTGGAAAAGTTATTAGGTTAATTACAATAGTTAATTACAATACTTAAAGTGCTGTTAAAATTTGAGTTCAGAAAAGGCAAAGCACAAAGGGAAATATATTTTATGGGATATAACAGTATTCTTGATGAGTTACCATAGTGCAAAAGTCTGAAGGGTTGAAATGAGTTATCTGTTAATCAGTGTGAAACGTACTTTGTTCTAGTGGTATGTATGAGGGCCAAACATGCTGTGCTATGCTCTTCTATTTGGCTTCAGTTTAAATGGGATCACTTTCAAAATGAAGATAAATGTCATGCCACTATAAAGAGATTGGACTCTATTTCTGAGGAAAAAATATACTGCTTCAGCAATGTTAGTCTACTGAATCAAAATGGTGCATATTGAAATTCATAAGTTATGGCAGCTAAAAATTAAGTTTCACTGAAAGTATGTTTGTTATTGTATTCCACAGGGACTTGTAACTTGGAGGCTTTACAAACAAGTAGGTGTGCAACCACGAGTACAGTCTCTTTTTATCCTCTCTTGTTTTTTAAATTCACAGTTTGTCAACTGGAACTTCGTGTTCTGAGAGATCAGTTAAAATAACAGTCTCTACTTGGCTTGGTTAACCTTTTGCATATAGTTGCAATTAAGAAGTCTTTGCTGAGGCAGCTTTGGGTTTAATTTCTGGCTTTGGGTTTTATTCCAGACAGCCATATCTGTCCCACAGCCTTGTGCCTTTCCTACGAGACAGACTCTCATTCTAGCCAAGGCAAGCGTACCTGTTCCCTGTGTAGCAGACCCTATCCTTGCCTGTGGCATCTTTAGCAGGTGGTGACCACAATCTTTGTGTGCACCTCCTACTCTCACGGCAAACAAGGCTGATTAATCTTTTCAGTCTAGATACACAGCAGAAAGCAACACGGCACCAAGCAGCCTGAAAAGCCACATGAAAGCATTCCAAGCTCCTGGCTGCCAAAGCACTCTGTGCTCTTGCTTACGTTCAACTTAATTTTTAAAAAAACAGGTAGTCCCCAGCAAATGTGGGGAGCTGGTTTTACAGCCCAAAGGCATGTCCTGGGAAAGCCAGTCCAGGCCATGCTCAGGGACTTTCTGCTCCATCCACCTATTTGAAGATGCCCTCCCTCAGCCCCACCACCGTGGCATCTGAGTGCGGCTTGCGTGGCACCAGCCTCATCCCCAGTGTGCTCTTGTGGGGGGTGAGGACGCTTTCTGCTCCCTGTTTCAGAGCTGGAGGAGGTAAGGGCTCGCTGCCTGCAAAAGTCCGGTCGGCAGGCTGGCCACCTGCCTCTCCCAGCTCCTGGGCAAGCGCTGCAGCTGCAGGACAGCTAAGCCCATCGGGTCCCTCCTCGCTCCCTGCAGGTCTCACTCACCGGCAAGCCCTCACACACTACCTGGCTCCAGCCGGCACCGTCCAGAGAGACATTTTCAGTGGCTTCCTTCATGTTGGCAGTGGAAAGTCTTGCTCCCTGCGGTGGTTTGACTATCGGCTCTTTGAAAGCTGTAGAAATCCTTCTCCTTCTGGTTTTGAGCTCAGCCCTTTCCAGGTGCCTTCACCGCAGCACCATTTCTCCTGGCGTGCTGCGTCTCTGCAGCTGGCGTGACCCTGTGGACAGGGAAATACTCCCCTCCTCTGGGACAGTAACAGCTCGGGCTAAAGGTACATCAGATAGCGACTTCAGCTAATCGCCTATCAGTTGTTCTCACGAAAAAGAAAGAACTGAGAGCCCCTCTATTTTCTTTCAGGTGCTTCCCTGGGTGGCGAGCGCCGGGGGCAGTGACCTGCTCCGATCTGGGGACAGCGGGGAGCTGCCCCTGCCCAGTGCCAGGGGAGGCATGGTGGTGGCAGCGTCGGGCACCTGGCCAGCAGTGTGAGGGAGGGAGCCTGCAGGGCCCCAGCACCAGAGGATGTCGGGCAGAGGGTCTCCCGCCCTGGAGAGGAGCAGCAGCGGCAGTGGGCAGACAGGCGAGGCGAAAGCCACGGCGCAGCCCTCCGACAGCATCAGCGTCCGGGGCGTCTCCTACACCGTCAGGTAGGGCTGGGAAGGCGGCATGGCGAGCCCCGGCCTGCCAGGAGCTGCTCCGACCCCAGGGACTGAGGGGAGAGGGGCTGGGACCAGTGGGCTGTGAGTTTGGCTTCAGCCCAGTAAAGGAGGAGGGATGTTGCCAGGCCGCCTGCCTCATGGCACTGGGCCACCGCCACAGGAGTAGAGTACACGGCTTGAGGAAGGCAGAGCCGGTCTGTCCTCTGGAGGCTTCACCAGTTGTTCTTCATGTGACTCTGAAGGAGATGCTTTAGAGGAGATTTCCAAAGCTTGTGCCCTTTCCCACTGCCTTTCTTACTGCTGCCAGAAGGATAACGTGAGGCCCTAAGAAAATAGTCAGGTGGCTGGCAAACAACCGTCAGGTGGCTGGTCAAATGGCTGGCCAACATCGTCAACAAATAAAGCCTCAGTTCAAGTTTCCCCTTTTGGTTGTAGTCCTTTGCTTTCGCCTTCTAGTAGACAATCTGAAAAATCAGTTCAGACTTTGTTTTGTCTTCCAGATATTGCTGAAGTTAAAAAGTTAAAGCCTGGGGCGGGAGGAGGAGAGGGAAAGGGGTTTTTTTGTTGTTTTGGTTTGGTTTTTTTCAACATTTTAAAAACCTTGCAGGCTCCCATCCCACATGCAGGTAGCTATAAACCATTCACTTTTTTATGCAAAATTTTTAAATCTTCTCTGTTTCATCTTTTTTGATGTTTGTTTTCCAAGAGAACGTGTTGGCCCATGGTGGAACGTTTCTTTATATCATAAAAAATGGACCCGGCAAATACTTAAGGATGTTTCATTTCAGATAGAGAGTGGCCAGATTATGGGGATTTTAGGAAATTCTGGTAAGTTGTTCCAGGACTTTAAAAGAAATAAGATCAGAGTTAATACCAGTGACTTCCACAGTGGTATGAATGTGACTGAGGTCTGTGTTTTAAATAATGAAATTGCAGCTGGTTTTAACCCCTGCTTTGTAAAAATATGGTGCTTGGTTTTCAGAGTTCAATCTTCTGTCATCTAACTAACAATTATAATTTCAATAAAAGATAAGGTTACTTCTAAACCCAAATGTCTCACTATGAAGTGTGAATTTGTACGAATTAAATGCTAATTTACACACATTCTAGGTTTCCCATTTACTTCCCCTTAACTAGCTGCATTTTCAGGATATATTATTTTAATGTTACTGAGAAAAAAAAATACTTTTTTCTTTTCATGTGTCTCCATCCAAGCGAGGCTACTGCTCCTGAAATCATAAAATTCATCTTATCACATGATTAATTTCTTTTGTTTGAAAGGATCTGGGAAAACAACACTTCTGGATGCAATATCAGGAAGACTGGGACATAAAGACAACTTCTTTGGTGAAGTGTATGTGAATGGGCATAAGCTGAAGAAGGAGCAGTTTAGAGATTGCTTCTCTTATGTGCCACAGGTAGATTTCTACATTTATTTTTGTGCACTGTGCTTCCTCTTATGTAAAGGAAGTAAAGTTGCTAGTGTAATGGAGTAATGTAACCTGACTGTGATTTTACTAGTAAATTTGGTACAAAGAGGTTAATAAATTGCATGAATGAATGAAAGTTGTGCGAGCAGGGGCAAGATCTTAATTACTACAGGACTAGCTGCTCCTTCCTCTTCACCTTTTTTTTCCAGAGTGACACTTTGTTAAGCTTCCTCACCATACAAGAGTCTCTGACCTACACTGCTTTACTAACTCTTCAGAAATGCTCCAACGACTTCATCAAAAAGAAGGTCTGTATTTTATCGTCTTCTACCAGAAAGGCAGACATGATGTCATGTAATGCTTTCACCAGCAGCACTTTCCATCCATGGCTGTGTTTTACGTTTATAAGGTTTTGTAATCCTCATTCTGCAAATGGGGAGAAATCTTCCTGCTGAGGGGTAGGGCACTAGCCCTCTGGTGCTCCCTGCCTCTGCAAGGGGCTTGTGCTGACGCCCAGGGAATCACCATTATGCTGGGACAAAACTCTCCCGCCCAAAGCTGCAGCAGTTACTGCTGCAGGAGATGCTGCTATTGGTGTCTGGGTCAGTTCCCCTTCCCCAGCTGGAAAATCCACTTCTCTGGGGTGTTTAGGGCTCTGTGTGCTGGCAAGTGTCACAGACAGCAGAGGTGACTTTGACACTACTCTGGCTCCTGTAGGACGTCTCTCACTAACCAGAACAGCTCCGAAAAGCACTGGTCTAATAAGCCCCCTACAAGCTACTTTCTTGATAAAATAGGTGTGTTTCAGATCTATTAAAGGACTCTTTTTGGCCTCTGTTGAGAGTAAAGATTAGATATTCCTGACCAAAGGCTCTTGCTCTCTGTCTTCTCTCTTCACCCGTCTTCCACTCAGTATTTTATACATCCCCAGAATTGATGTGCCTTTCTGCTCCCTTATTTTGGAAGCCAGACCAGCACATTATGCTTCATATCGTAACTTCTAGTCTCACTTCTGAACTCTTCATCTCTTCATGTCAACCAAAGCTAAAATTCTACTAATTTCAGAATAAATGAAAATAAAATTTAAAAAATAATAATTGAAGTAATAGATTAAAAATAATCAGATAGAAATAACGCCAGATACCTTCCAACTAGAATGGATGCAAGCAGCATATTGGGAAAGCAGTAGCTTAAAATTACGTCTTTTTTCTTTCATTTTTTCATTTTGCACACAGATATCTGAGTTGGACTGTGGTTAGTCTTTCTAAATTGTAATTATTTTTCAGGTAGATGCAGTTATGGCTGAGCTGAGTCTCAGCCACATTGCTGACAAAATAATTGGAAGCCGTATTTTTGTAGGAATTTCTGGGGGTGAGAGGCGTCGTGTTTCAATTGCAGCCCAGCTATTACAAGATCCCAGTAAGTACCACTGCATGGATTTTCAAAATGAAACAAAGCAGTGTCACTTTGTGCTCCCACCATGGACCTCCATAAACCACTTTAAAATACAAAAGCATTTTGTATTTCAGCAAAAAATTTGTTTTGTAATTCAGCAAAAGCTAGTCTAGTAATGACAGAAGAGGATGAGCAGTAACTCAGGTCTCCCATTAATCTATTAGTTGATCTTGGAAAGTATACAATTTTAAAATCTTAGGGACTGAACGTAGGTTTAGACTTGCATTCATCCATTTTAAGTCTTTCTGGGCTCACCCTTCCCATGTATCAAATGTTGGTTGTAGCATATTAATTTATAGTTTTTTGAGTGTTTTAGAGCCATACATACGCAAGTGTTGAGCCTTGTAGTGGAGTAGCTGCCCTGTATTGAGCCTTGTATGTGTGAGCACCATGTACATTCCAGAGCCAAAAAGATAGTCAGCACATGAGATTTGCTCATTTGGAAAAGACATAAACAAAACAGAGTAAATGCTCAGAAGTATAATAGCCCTCATGTTGCACTGCCCTTGATAAGAAACCAGATATTGATGAATACCACACTTCTATATGGGGCTGTAGATTTACTGTAAAGAAAAAAAATCCAATTAATGAAAATCAAAGCAAAGTAACTAGAAGGATTAGCCATGGGAAACGGCACTATGAATTTTGTCAGTTTTGAGATAGTTTCTTGAAGGTGCCAGAATCTTACGGAGTGAATGTATAGTACGCAGTTATTTGATTCTGGAGTCCTCATAGCAGTGCAGATGTCCTAGCACTGCATACCAGGCAGGGAGGAGTATTTAAATAGCAAAGTGAGGTATATCACAGGTACGGTGTGCTACTGGTGACTTCTGGAGAGTTCATTGGGTGTAGTTATTGCTCAGTAAGTTCACTAAACTCTATAGTAAACATAAAGTAATTCTGTGTAGATAAACCTGTAGAGAAAGCTCTTCTCCCCCCTTACCCTGAGCAAGGTTGAACTGCCCTCTTCTGTGCTATGTCTATCTCTGTAAAAATAATGGATTTGACAGTAACTTTTACCATTCCATGTGCAATAAAATCATGAAGAAAATGCAGTAAAAAAAACCTGTACCTCTCTCATCTATGGAATTATATATGCTCTCTTTTAACAACTCTTAATTTGTTCGTAACAAATATTCTGTGTGTATATATACATTTAATTCAGATTATAACTTATAGCTAATTATGTCAGTTATATTTACATTTGTATACATGCTGAAATTTGTCATTACTGTTCTTGGAAGCAGATGTATACATCAAATCTATTTTGGTAATTTTCAGATTTCACCTGAACTTAGGAAAAAAAAAAAAAAGATTATGCTCTGATCCTGCAGTAGTTTATGTCCTTATTCCTAGTCATTGAAACTGAATCACTGAGGCTAACTAAAACTGAAATATCACATCGTGGCAAGTATCTATGCATACTCTGCTTTGCACATGGAACTTTACATGTAAAGTAATTTCTATACTATTTGCCATAGCTCCAAAGGCAGAAGCTATAACACTTGCTCCCCGTTTACCTGAGTTTTAATGCTATTCCTTGTCATTTCACAGAAGTCATGCTACTTGATGAACCAACGACAGGGCTGGACTGTCTGACCGCAAACCAGATTGTCTCTCTGCTCTCAGAGCTTGCACACAGAGACAGGATTGTTATTATTACGATTCATCAGCCTCGCTCAGAACTCTTCAGGGTAAATGATATCTACTCACTATTTGCCTTTTTTACCAGGCTTTTTAGCACCTAAGTTCTTTTTAGGGTAAAAGTACAAGATCCAGTATAGTTGCCTTCAAAGTCTCTCTTCCTTCCCCCCTGTATAAATACAGGCTTGTCTTGAACTGTACAGCTCTGGCCTTCTGCCAGTCACAGGGCACTTTGGGACACATACTGCCCTGTGAAAACAGTATGCACACTGACCGTGTGCCTAACGTTTGTCTTATGCAGCTATCCAAATCAAAAACCCTGGGAGAAGCCATGTAAATCCCCTACGTGTGCAGGCACTGTAAAAGCTAGCACTTTATTTATCTTTACATATTCATAGTTCAGTAACACTTGCAACTTGAGACAGATAAAGCCATGATTTGGAAAGGGAAAAAAAAAAAAAAATCTTCTTTTTTTCCTCTTTGTGTCAAGTGATGTGGGTATACCTCGGTCATGTGGTGGGGCAGGCCTGCCTTGCAGGGCTTGTGCTGGGGAGACCATTTCTCCCTTCCCGTTACTATTTTGCACTTTCCTCTTCTGGCACACCCACCACCCACCACGTGAATGCAAGGCACCTCTTCCCTGGCTGACTGAATTGAGTGTAACTGTCATGAAGCCAGAGGGGAGGGATGGTGGGTTTCTGGACTGAAAGCAGTCCTGGTGCCTTGGGAATATGGGTCGACCATAGCTGGTGGGAACCTTGCCCTGGCAAATGTTCACCCAAAGAGCAGTGCTGTTAAAGTCCTTAAGCGCTTCAGGATAATCTTCCCAACGATTTGGGGATTTTACAGACTGGGGCTATTAAACGCCAAAGGAGGTCTGTCAGTAAGTGAAGGTGCATTAGAAGTGAAGTCAGAAGTCCACAGCTCCCCTTTCTGCTTATGGATTACCTCTGTATGCTGCTGTCGCTGACAGTTTTGAGAACGACTGGTTTTAAGAGCTTACAAATGTGTCATCTTGCATAACCACCGAGAGGAGCGATAGAAAGGACAAACTTCCTTTGAGAGAAATATACGAAGGAAGTTTGAATGTGTCAAAACTGTTTTTCCTGTCAAAGCATTTTTATTACCAAGACAGTAGCTGTACTCAAGAATTAATGTGCTGCTTCTCAGTATGTATTGCTGATATATTAATTTGCCCCCCACAGTTATTTGACAAAATAGCCATCATGAGCTTTGGAGAAATGGTTTTCTGCGGGAACCCTATGGAAATGATTACATTTTTTAGCAACTGTGGCTATTCTTGTCCTGAGCAATCAAATCCTTTTGACTTCTATGGTAAGTTTGTCTAAGTTGTTTTGGTAAAAATATGGGTTTCCTTTAGAAAAACAAGTTTTCTTCCCCAAATTAAAGTTCTGTCAGAGATAGAAATGCGTTTGAAGTCTTTCCGAACTTTGTAATTGTGCTCAGCTCAGAGATGAGAAAGAGCTGGGCCCATGTGACCTTCACTGACTCCATAAAGCAGAAAAAGTTTGCAGTAGGACTGAAACACAGCAGAAAGGAGTAAACTACCAGTACAAAAGGAACCTCAGCTTCATGAAACCTGTGGATTCCTGATGGTATCTCCCTATGGCTGTCCACTGGACATTGGAAAACTGATTTGATCACAAAACTGTGGAAAGTCTCATGCTCTTACGGACTTTTGTGATGCCAAGCAACTGAAGATGGTTGTTGCCTGAAGGGAAGGATGTAGAATAGATACAGGATGACTGAGGCATCAATTGCCAGAGAGTCACAATTTGAAGTTTCAGAAAGTTTGGGGAGTTGCTAATACCAGGGTGAGCTAGAGGAGCAGAACATATGGATGCTTCAGGAGACGATGACAGCAAGCTGTTGGCAAAAGCTGAAGAGTACTGTTCTACCAATTCAGGATGAAAGAAAGTGTCAGCATGAGATTTTGGAAATGAAGCTTGGTTTTGCTGCAGGGCATCTGTGTACCTGATCCATGCAGATATATGTTTGAAGAACATGTGTATGTGTTTGTGTGTGTGTATATATGTACATACATATGTGTGTGTGTGTGTGTATACCTATCTACCATCTATCTTTTTTAATCTAGTATGCAGGTTGATTTCTGACGATACTGAGTGTTAACCAGGGAATTTGACCAATCCAAAAAGCTGTATTCAGACACATGGCACATTCAGAGGAGGCAGTGTTTTTCTATTGTCTAGATGGCATCCTAAACTCAGAGAGAAGAGAGGGTGGTTGTTGACATGAAGCTGGAATGGGATGAAGCTGAAAATACTGGTGTGACAGTGAGGATAATTTTGCCTTCATGAATTTGAATAGTCTTGAAAAGCGTAGATGATTTGAGATTTAGACCCACTTTTTAAAAAGCCTGGTAAAGAGAGTACTGCATTCTTCAAATGTCAACCTTTGAATGTGATGAGAAAAGGAAAAAATACAGTTTAGAGCAGAGAATCATCAGAATATTTAGTCTTTGGAAAATTGGTAGTTTATATTTTTTGTGTGATTTAATGATGTGAATGAAAGGACAGATTCTGATATCATTTACACCAACAGCAGAGAAAAATAGATCCTATGTATTGAGTGTGGATTATATTATTGAAATGTCACATGTTGTGTTTATATAAAAAGTACAAATGCATGGTAGGCATTAGCTATTTGGTCTAGTGACTAGTTGGTGTTGTTATTTTTTTTAAAACACACTTGCTTGCCATTGATTTTGTGTGTGACTTCCAGCAAGTCACACTGGCCAAGTTTTAAAAAGCACGTCTGCATTTTGTATGTTCATATTTACAAAAGTGATTACTTCATTTTGGATATGTTTACCATTAAAGACAATTCTGCTGAATTCTAGCTTTCAGAACAGCAAGAAAGTATTCATAAGCTTAATTCAGGTTTTGAGGACAAAATAAGAATCTTGGACAAGGGCTCCTTTTCTCTTGTGCAATTTGTATTTTGAAGGTGAGCATAATACCGGAAAACTGAAATCTAAGGATGACAGAAACCTTAAGAATAAAGCGATAAAGACATCTTAGTAGATGTAGGAGAGTGATATAAAAATCTGTGAGAATAGCTATTCCTGAGAACAACAGTCTAGGTTTTGAAACCATAGATAATTCATTGCTATTAGGGGAAAGGGAAATTTCTAATGCATTTTAGCCCTGTTGCTGAATCCATATGACTTGTACAAATAGCACACACAGAGTTCCCATCTGCCAATAAAAATTGCTGGTGTCAGGAATAGGTATAAATGGACTTATTAGAAAGGAACATTAACTCTGTGAAGTATTTACCTTTCGTAAGTTCCATGGCAGTAAGTAATATTTTCTTCAGCTTGGGCTGAGCCTGCTAGGGGAATTTGGCCTGCCTAACATCCTCTGACTTCACATTAAAACAGAAGTATGTCTGAGAAGGAGGTGGGTGAAGCCCAGTGCAACAATGCAGTAACAGCTCAAGAGCAGTGTCTCTGCAGCACGAGCCCAGACTAACTGAAAAATAAAGCTCCATGGTTATGGAGGAACAGGCAGAGGACAAGGGGGAATCAGGGAGCCATGTCTGAACATTTGCCTGAAAACCTGAGAAATACATGACCGGAAAGTCATCTCTTCATCCTCATCAGCGTTCATCCTCAGCTGGTGCTCTGTCTTGTTCTTGGCAGCAGTAGCGCTTCACCAGTGGTACAGCTCTGTGCTGTGCAAAGAGAACGCTAAAGGTCTGACCAACACACCACTCAGTCCTTGTATTTCCAGATAAAGGACTCGAACTTCAGGGTCATACAGAGGCCGCAAAACACAAAGATTTATTGTGGCTGCACAGCTATTCATTCATGCTGCTTCTAACGGAAGGGAGGAGTAACAGAAACCTTGAATACTTTCAATGGACCTTTTCTTCTTTGCAGATTTTAGTATAGAGACAAGGAAAGGTTAGTTGCAAGGGGGGAAGAGGTATGAAGGGGAAGTGATGTGTATATATAGTAAACACTTTGTAAATTTACAGTGGATCTGACATCTGTGGACACCCGAAGCAAGGAACGTGAACTCGAAACCTATAGTAGGGTTCAGGTAATTGTATCAGCCTACAAAAACTCGGAGATCTTTAGCAAAGTACTGGCAGCCATTGAAAGAACAAAGTGTATGAAAGAGCTGCCACCAATACCATTCAAAAACAAAGACTCACCCACTGCCTTTTACAAATTATGGATTCTTTTACGGTAAGACTTTTTTTTTTCCCCCCTTTTTTTAAGAAAAATCTTTTTTCTTATCCAGTAATCTTTTGGGTTTCTCCCCCCATATATAAATGCACTTTCTTGGTTATTTTGGTCTACCAATGTACTTGTCTCTCTCTTTTTTAATATATTACATTTGTGTGGACACTGTGTGTGTAAGATCTGTTCAAAGCTAAATACCCTACCAACATGTGGTCAGCCATAGCTAACAAGTATATTGTTATGGTTTTGTTTCATTACCAGGAGGACAACAAGAAACTTCTCCAGAGATAAGATTGGCATCATCATGCGTCTCCTCCAGAATCTGTTATTTGGCTTGTTTGTAGCATTCTTCCTTCTTAGACTAAGGAATGACCTGGTAAAAGGAGCTGTGCAGGACCGTGTGGGGCTTGTCTACCAGTGCGTGAGTGCCCCCCCCTACACAGGGATGCTCAATGCTGTTGCCCTTTGTGAGTTTCTGTCCTGTGTTATGTGCAGCAGCAGATATTGCTGCCACTGTTTTGTAGAGGAAAAAGTCTTTTTTGAAGGTAGTCATTTAAAGGATCTTAACAGTTTTAGATAATGTCAGAGCCGATACAGAAGCATGAAATTCAAAGGCGAAGCGACAGGAAGCTTCGCTCCACAGAAAAAGATTAGCCCATCAGAGAGGCTCCAGGTTCACTGCACTTAATGAATGAATATGCCCTGATCCCCGTCTCTCCCTTTTTGCAGCTGGCCTGTGTATGGAGGCTTTGTTCTGAACTGTGCAATAGCCCTTAACGTGCCTGCGTGTAGCACTATAAAGGCAGGACAAAGTCTAGGTCGGTAGTTAACATCTGTAGTGAGATCAAAACCAAAGACATGGAAAGGATAGAAGGACAAAAGAGCTTTGACAGCAATTAAGGATAATTAGATTTAAGAGTATTATGTGATGATTACATTTTTCTTAGAGGGTGTTTCTCTTACAGCTGCCATACTAAGACCAACAGTAGTTTCTATTTACAGCCCTAGAAACTATTCTGCTCATGTAGGGAACATACACTGATGTCATCACCTTGGGATCAGAGCATCTCAAGAAATTATCCAGTGATGGCAGTGTTTTCATGTCTTTAATTTGTATCTTCAAAAAGAGCAGGCTGCCCTGTATGCTGCCTCGTTAGGCCTCCTTCATTAAGCTTACCAACTTTTGCAATCTGCAGGGAGCATGTTTTGCATTTACAGTGGGGGGAAAAAGTGATCAGACTGGTTTAGACAGAATGTTTCTGATATGTTCTCAAAGTTGTCCCTGAGCTTCAGGTCATTTTTGCTAGCAACAAGTCTTAGTCTCTTTATTCAATGGCGATTTAATTTTTTTCTTATATATTTAATCCAGTCCCACCTTTACGTGCTATCGGTGACCAAGAAAGTAAAGATGGCTTGTATAAAAAGTGGCAAATGCTTTTAGCTTACATAGTACATTTCCTGCCCTTCAGTGTCATCAGCGTGGCAATTTTCAGCACCTTTATATACTGGTAAGTGCTTCTACCATCTATTGGATTGTTATTTTCTGTTTGTTATCAGTTTCAAGTCCCATGTCAGCAACAGGCCTCCTGGCATGTCTTCCTCCTGTTGTCTCTCGGAATGATTACAGAAAAAGCTTAATGAAAGATGACCCCATTTTAACCCTTCTCATTCAGGCAGTGTTAAAACACTTACTGAGTAAGTTACCAGTTCTCTAGGTAACTTGGGAAGTTTTAATGGGCCTGGGACTTTTATCATTCTTGTGTCATACCAAAAGCAGGAAGTGTCATTTTACATTACATTTAGAAAGATAGGAAATAAGAGAAAAAAAAGTGAGGAAGACAACAGTAGGTATGTGACAGTAACAAAGCTTCATATTTCCTGGGACATTTGGGGTTTAGCTGCAGCATATGGAAGTGATGGGATCTGGATCCCTCTCTTCCACCCTCCAGAGAAAGGCACTAAAGTGGATTTCTGATAGTGGGAGGAAGGGTTTGATTGTAAAGCTTGCTTACCCTCCCCCCCCTTCATTTCCTTGCATCATTGTGAAATAGTACCTCAGAATGGGATGATGAAATACTTCATCTGTTCATTGCCTTATCTATCATACAGGTCTGCTCTTCTTCATTTCTGTTCCATTGATTTCCCACCTTCCACTTGCTTATTCTGAACTTAATACAGTCCATGGCTGGTGGCATAAGCTAATAGCAAAGTAATAAGGACCAATTTCTGTCCTTCCAGCTTTTTCTGGTTTTGTTTTGTTTTGTTAATTGTGAAAGGAGTGGGGTGTAGTGCACTAAAGTTTTGTTCAAGCAAGGCCATCTTTCTCTTTGTCCCCTTAGCTACCTGGGTAGCTACCGTAGCTACCTTTTATTTGTGCAAGCTGTCAGTGCTCCCTGAAAAGTCCTTTTTCACAGACAAACAGAAATTACTCCTCCTCCCACTAAGCTTTTAGAGGATGCAGCGTGCTCGCCAGAGCACTTCCATTTCTGCCTGCTAGTGAGCTGGTTGCTGAGAAGGCAGCCATTTGGAAAGCACCTTCTCAGGCTCAATGAGGGAAGGTTTGTGGAGCTCCTGAAGATCACAAGCCACTGTTTCTCATGCTCACTCCTTAACAAACAGGAAATTCATATGGGCAGAGACTTTGCTGTTGTGCTTTGGTAGCTTCAAACACAGTCAACAATAAAGAGTGTGGTTCTGGTTAATGGATAATACTTACGGATATTAGCCTCCACATGTCTTTTCTATCTTGTGGTTGTTTGGAAGCCATCAGTGATGTGTCAGAGCGATTTCATAGTACCCTTAGACCTCCTAGGGCAAGCAGTTCTCTAGGAAATTTTGAAGATTGTATCTGTGCAGGACTAAACTTTCCTGCATGGACTAACTTTTGGAGAGGCTTTGATAGCCTCTGGTATGTGTTCTTACAAGCCATTTCTCTCAGAGTTTGTGTTTGTAAGGTCAGACAGTTTGGGTCAGACAGACCCAAACTCTCACCTGATCAGACACAAGGCAACTCTGCCCAAGAACAAATACAGCCACTTTTGCAATCAAGTAAATGTACTCTGTTTATGCAGATTTTCCTAGCTAAAGATACCTCTGGGAAATGTTCTAACAGTTTATAGTATCTGACCATTCTATTGCTGAAATATTCTCTCTTCTGAGTTGTTTTTTTTCTTCTCTTTTAGGCTTTCTTCTCTTTCTATTCCTACCCCAGATTTACTAGTCTGTATCTATATAGCTCTGTGTATGGTATTAGAGCACTTCAGAGAAGGTGATACTGTTATGCTAGGACTTTGGAGAGCTGTTTCTTCTGCCCCCGTCTGTGATTAAAGGTTGTTAAATACCTGATAGCTTGTTGAATGCTTAATACTTGAAATCAATGTTCAGCCATCTATTTATAATAGAGATTATTTTGGTATTACGTGCAAAAAATGCTACAAGAAACCTGTAACAAAATTAATACTGCTATTTTACTGTGTTCGAACATGGATTGGAAAAAGATTGGAAAAAAGACATAGGGCCTTGCACTAAGCAATGAAAAAGAAAATAAAATGTTGACTAGCTGCTTGTTACCTAAGCAAAGCATGCAGTCTGTACCTAGCGTGAGGCAATTTTTGTATGAGGTATTCTGGAAAAAGAGGAATATGTCACCGTGTAATAAAAGGTTTTGTCATCTGTCATATACACTGTAAGGCTGAATTAAGTTTGCCAAGCAATTGCTGGCCTCTCTTAACATTTTAATCTTTAGTACAGGTTGGGGGGGGACTTTTTTCCTTAGGTGAGCTAGGGAAAAACTGGGAACAGTGTGTTGTATTAAAGAGTGCAGGAGTATGGAGGAAATTGCATTTGGATGAATTACATGGGTGGTGAATTCAATTAGCCTTCCATTTAATTGAGTATGTCCATTTTTACATTTGCATGCACGGTATCAGAAGTGCAAAATTCCATCTGTTAATTATCTGCATAAAAACGTTCTTTAAATATGTGATTACATAAATAACTCCCACTGCATAGACTCTAAAGGGAGGAGGATGTTAGTTTAAAGGATCATAAAAGCCACAGTGGTTATCTAGAAACAACACAGATTTCTCCTGCAATTACATCTTTACATAACCCTCTTTAATCTAGATGGAGAAAACCTAATACATCTGCACTTATGTCACGATATTAAGTGGATGTCCTTTCTGTTAAGGCTCGAAACAACATGCTAAAGGTTAAGACATAAACTGTTCACTTAATGAGCTGTAATTGCAAAAAATAAATAAAAACAAAAATAAAAGCTATGTTCCAAGTTTAGTACCCAAACACTGTTTTTTAAATGTTCTTTTGCTCATTTTTGTACAGGACTGCAGGGTTGTATCCTGATGCTTCCAGATTTGGAATTTTCTTTGCTGTTGTCTTAGCATCTCATATAATTGGTGAACTACTAACACTTGTTATACTTGGTGTGGTTCAAAACCCAAATATAGTCCAAAGCGGAGTGGTGCTACTTAATTCAGCAGGTGTGATAGTGGGAACGGGACTAGTAAGGTAGGAAAAAGTTTTATTTCATTATGGTGTTAATGTTAAAATAATCTACCTATAGAAGAGTTCCAGGAACAGTCTGTATTGCTGAAGCACAGTAATGCACAGGTGGCAATGGAAAGAAAGTGCAGCTGTTATCCTTCAGAGGTAGAACTGCCTAATCATGTGAGACCTTGTACTAAACACACAAAGAAGACACTTAACTTTAGATATCATTAAAGATACTACTTTTGTTTTCACTTTTTGCAAAAATAAATTGAAGATAAAACTGAGCAATTAATATCTATCAGCTCAGCTGAATTCTTTTACTTATGCTGATGATATTACATGAAATGCTGTCCTCATTAGAGGATTCTACCAAAAAAAAAAAAAATCTTACAACTTTTAGTAACTGCTGGAATTTATCAGGTATTAAACACTAGGAATGATGGTTTTTAAAGAAAAGTTGTTCTCAACTATCTTATTAGTGTTATTCTCCAGTTTAGTCATGAAACTTTTCAGAAACTTTTTATATCTGTGCAGACTTAACTACATAAAAATAATAAAGTAGTTTAGTAAATATGCAGGAAAATTCTGATCCACTTGCTCTATTACTGTGCAAATAAATATTTTTGTGTTGTAACTGCATGATCTTTGAACAGTTTTCCTCTTGTATTTGTCAATACTGAAATTACTATTTTTTGAGAAACGTATCGTAATAAATTGTTAAAAAAAGTTTTCTTGAGATGTTGAGAAAGTATGATATGCTCACCTGAGATCTTTCCAATGAAAATGGAGTAAGCCTAACAAAAGAGGATGTAAAGTTGTCCTCAAGAAAAATATATGAGTCTTCACAAAGCTGATGATGCTTTGTCTCTTCAAAGTAGATCTCAGCTAATACTTGTTTATCAAATAAAACTAAGTTCCTATCTAATTAGTTTGGTCCCTGCCTAATTTCAGGAAGATGTATGTTTATAGTGACAAGACAGTTATTCCCGCTACCATAGTCTAACACCTTAATGATAACTTTAAAGTATTAGAGTGATTTCTAACTTTATTTTACAATGGAGACATTGCTAATTAATATTGTGAATCTCTTTGATGATTAACCTTCATAGGCAATGAAGGATATTAAAAATAGCATTGAGACTTGGGTTGCATTTTTTTTCTGTTCATTTGTTTGGTTATAAATTCTTGCAGTATTTTAGGTGCAGAAATTGCCCAGTCTTGTTGAATTAACATTATTTCAAAATTTTCATACTCTTTCTTCTTCTCTTTATTCTTTGCTTCATTTTTGTATTGTTATTACTGTTCTGGTGAATTGATATTCAGTCGTTTTTGATTTTGAAGATGGAGTGAGGGGGTGGTGGTTTCTTACTTTGGAAGCAACACATTTTTGCAGCTAAGGTTTTTATATGGTCTTGTCATTTTCAGTTTATCTCTGCAATGTGAATATCAAAAGACTTCATAGAATTATTTGTGACTGTACATAAACAAGTCAGAGCTGAACATTATGACACTATGCCAAAGTCAGAGACAGTCTTCATGGTTGTCTCCTCATTTAGCACTAAAATGGACTTTATGTTTGAAAACACTACATGTACAGCCAAGAACCGTTTCTGTAACGGGCTACGACCAAAGATGAGAGCTTGTTTTAATTTGGGTTAGAACTGGCTCTTGGAATGTAGCAAAAGCCAATTTAACTTCTCTGTTTCTTTAAGGACAATCGAAGAAATGCCGACACCTTTTAAAATACTCAGTTATCTTACCTTTCAAAAATACAGCAGTGAGGTTCTTATAGTCAATGAATTTTATGGCTTAAACTTCACATGTGGTAAGTGTTCAAAAAAAAAAAGCCTTTAAATCCATTGTAAATAATTTTAATGAGATGTCAATGCTTATTTTCCTTCTACATACAATAAAAGTAAAGAAAGTTAAAGATAATTTCTTAAAAAAAACCCTTGTTAATTAGGAAAGATGTACTGTAATGTCATATCATAGAATCATAGAATGGTTTGGGTTGGAAGGGACCCTAAAGACCATCTAGTTCCAAGCCCCCTGCCATGTGCAGGGACACCTTCCACTAGACCAGGTTGCTCAAAGGCCCATCCAGCCTGGCCTTGAACACTTCCAGGGATGGGGCAGCCACAGCTTCTCTGGGCAACCTGTTCCAGTGCCTCACCACCCTCACAGTGAAGAATGTCTTCCTTCTGTCTCATCTAAATCTACCCTCTTTCAGTTTAAGGCCATTACCCCTTGTCCTGTCACTGCATGCCCTTGTACAAAGTCCCTCTCCAGCTTTCTTGTAGGCCCCCTTCAGGTACGGAAAGGCTGCTAGAAGGTCTCCCTGGAGCCTTCTCTTCTCCAGGCTGAACAACCCCAACTCTCTCAGCCTGTCTTCAAAGGAGAGGTGCTCCAGCCCTCTGATCATCTTCGTGGCCCTTCTCTGGACTTGCTCCCACAGGTCCATGTCCTTCTTATGTTGGGGGCCCCAGAGCTGGACGCAGTACTCCAGGTGGGGTCTCACGAGAGCGGAGTAGAGGGGGAGAATCACCTCCCTCGACCTCCTGGTCACACCTCTTTTGATGCAGCCCAGGATACAGTTGGTTTTCTGGGCTGCAAGTGGACATTGCTGGGTCATGTTGAACTGCTCATCAACCAACACCCCCAAGTCCTTCTCCTCAGGGCTGCTCTCAATCCATTCTCCACCCAGCCTGTATTTGTGCTTGGAATTGCCCTGACCCATGTGCAGGACCTTGCACTTGGCCTTGTTGAACTTTATGAGGTTAGCACAGGCCCACCACTCAAGCCTGTCAAGGTCCCTCTGGATGGCATCCCTTCCCTCCAGCGTGTCGGCCACACCACACAGCTTGGTGTTGTTGGCAAACCTGCTGAGGGTGCACTCAATCCCACTGTCCATGTTGCTGACAAAGATGTTAAACAGCGCCAGTCCCAGTACCGACACCTGAGGAATGCTGCTTGTCGCTGGTCTCCACTTGGACATTGAACCGTTGACTGCAACTCTTTGAGTGTGACCATCCAGCCAATTCCTTATCCACCGAGTGGTCCATCCATCAAATCCATGTCTCTCCAATTTAGAGACAAGGATGTCATGCAGGACAGTGTCAAATGCTTTGCACAAGTCCAGGTAGATGACATCAGTTGCTCTTCCCTTACCTACCAACCTGTAACCGTGTCATAGAAGGCCACCAAATTTGTCAAGGCATGATTTGACCTTAGTGAAGCCATGCTGGCTGTCACCAACCACCTCCTTATTTTCCATGTGCATTAGCATAGTTTCCAGGAAGATCTGATCCTGCTGGGCACAGAGGTGAGACTGACTGGCCTGTAGTTCCCTGGGTCTTCCTTTTTTCCCTTTTTTAAAAGTGGGGTTATGTTTCCCCTCTTCCAGTCAGTGGGAACTTCACCAGATACCCACGACTTCTCAAATATGATGGATAGTGGCTTAGCAACTTCATCTGCCAGTTCCCTCAGGACCCATGGATGCATCTCATCAGGTCCATGGAGTTGTGCTCCTTCAGGTTCCTTAGATGGTCTCAAACCTGATCTTCTCCTACAGTGGGTGGTTCTTCATTCTCCCAGTCCCTGCCTTTGCCTTCTGTGACTTGGGTGGTGTGGCTTGAGCACTTGCTGGTGAAGACTGAGGCAAAAAAGTCGTCGACTGCCTCAGCCTTCTCCATATCCTGGGTAACAAGGTCTCCCATTTCCTTCTGGAGAGGGCCCACATTTTCCCTAGTCTTCCTTTTCTCACCGACGTGCCTATATAAGCTTTTCTTGTTGCCCTTGACGTCCCTGGCCAGATTTAATTCTATCAGGGCTTTAGCTTTCCTAACCTGATCCCAGGCTGCTTGGACAATTTCTCTGTATTCCCCCCAGGCTACCTGTCCTTGCTTTCACCCTCTGTAGGCTCCCTTTTTGTGTTTGAGTTTGTCCAGGAGCTCCTTGTTCATCCATGCAGGCCTCCTGGCATTTTTGCCTGACTTCCTCTTTGTTGGGATGCATTGCTCCTGACCTTGGAGGAGGTGATCCTTAAATATTAACCAGCTTTCTTGGGTCCCTCTTCCCTCCAGGGCTTTATCCCAAGGTACTCTACCAAGCAGATCCCTGAAGAGGCCAAAGTCTGCTCTCTTGATGTCCAGGGTAGTGAGCTTGCTGTGCGCCCTCTTTGGTGCCCTAAGGATCTTGGTCACTGCAGCCAAGGTTGTCTTTGAGCTTCACGTTCCCCACCAGCCCCTCCTTGTTGGTGAGAACAAGGTGCAGCATAGCACCTCTCCTCGTTGCCTCTATAAGCTAGACAAAAGTTTGACTCCTTTTTTCAACGATTTCTCATTCTTTCAGTCTTTTGTCTTTGTCTTCTTTGCGTGTTCTTTTATCCCCCCTTTTGGGGCATTTTGGAAGGTAAACTTTGCAGCCTGTTATATGCTTATCGGAGCAGTGTTACACAAATAGAAGATCAATAGAATTGCACAATGTAAGATCAAACATCAGAGCAGGGAGCACTGACAGGTAACACCTGACCAGATGTTTCCCCTCATACTAGTGAGGCTTCAGTTCAAGTACGTTACCAAGGCACATATTGAACAGCTTGGATCGGTCAGGCTGTGAGTCAGATAACTGGCAAAACATTAGAATCAATCAGGTTGGTAGGGTTAGTACCTAATATCCATCAATGGGGGTAAAACTTATGGCTTTGGACCTACCCTAAGATATTTTGGGCTTTGTAGCCAGGTGTCTGTGCTCCTCTCCAAGGCTATATATTCTTTATCCATTAATCTCTCCTGTCCTTCTTTATTGCAAGAACGTAGATGGCAAATGTTAGAAAATGAATCCATGACTTTGGTAGTAATAATAAACAGCTGATTTTTAATGTGCCCTTCAGCCAGTCTCCATTTCTTGCATTTTGGAAGCACTCAACAAATACAAACACTGTAAGTCTACCACATTGGGCAACTTGCTTCTTGAGGCCCCTCCAGATAATGTGTCTGAAAAGCCATAAATCTTTTGTTTGGCATGAATGAAACAGAAAGCTCCTAGTGACCCTTTATTCTTCCCTTCAAAAAATATGGCATGGATTAACTGCAGAAACATATGGCTTTTCTGTTCTTATTCCAAAATGATGGGAAATATTGCTGTAGGTATAGTTCATCACTAAAATAATGTTAGGGCTAGGTATATTAAATGTATGAGCTAGACACTGAAGCCTGAGTTTTAATTTTACTGATTCACCTACTAAAGAAATTAATTTTTTCTCTTGACAGGTGGAGCCAACAGTTCCACTGCAATTAATGCTGCGTGTATTTTCTCTCATGGCATTCAGTTCATTGAAAAAAGCTTTCCTGGTGCATTGTCCCGGTTCACAATCGATTTCTTAATACTCTATGCTTTTCTACCAGGGCTTGCCATTATAGCAATTCTGAGCTTCCAAATAAGAGAGAGAATTCTTGGCAGGCAATAAAAAAGTAGCAGTGCTAACTATGTCTAATAATACACTTTTAACTTGATTATGGTTGAAGGCTTAAATTGATGGATTTTAGGTAGAATTTAAGTGATTATACATATAGAAACACATTCATCTTCTCATGTTTGTTTCTAACTGGATGTTTTCCATCTTGAAAAACAATGTTCTCCTAAGAGTGTGAATGGCTTCCTGCTATTGGTATTCCCACCCCACTCCCAAATCAGCCATAATCAAGAGTATTACATCTTTTAAAGGACTTTTTGAATTTGAGTCAGCTGTTGCTGTCAATTTTTAACAATGTATCGATGGTGCTCTAATCTTTTTCACACTATTTTGTTTTTTAACCATTACCAATAAGCACAGAGGTATAATTGCTAGTAAATCTTGTATTTTAACTCCTATGTTTTGTTTTGATACCGTTTTGGGGATTTGTAGAAATGCAACAAACCAAATACGTGTAAATAAAGACAGAATCAAGAAATCACTCTGCTTTAATCTTATGCATACTTTACAATCAATGAGTGCAGGTTCTTTAAGCAATATAAAAATTACCCAACACGTTTTTGTTTTGTAAATTATGGTAAATCAGAGAAGACAATTATGTTATTTATATCTGTTCCTTCTTTTCATTATCCAGTTCTAAGTCGTCTTTTGGAAGCAGTTTGTGAATTACTAGAACAAATTTCTGTTTGTTAATAAAATGTCAATTAGCTAGGGAAAAAAATATAAAAGCTGTTTGCCAGTTCTTGGAAGCGATGTAGTTTGCATCTTTGGAAATTATTCTCATGGGCTCACTAACGTGCCAAAGAGTCTAATTTATCCATTTAATCGATATAAGTACCTCTCAAAACTGAAAGCCTAACCGACACAAAATTCCTAAATTTTGTAACTTACTTTGCATGTTCAGTGAAGAAATTATTTTTTACAGAGGGATAGCTAGAGATTTCCTCAAGGAGGTAAGTATATTTGTATCTTAAAATTCCATAATAATATAATTAGTTTAATTTGATAGCTTTGAGATCATGCACTTTGTAATGAAGAATTTGAAATCCTCGAGTTAATGCAAGTTCTCTGCTTAAGTGTGAGGCCAAGATTTTTTTCTAATATCTTTATGTATAATATTCTAAAATACTAATGTTATATCAGAAAAACAGTTGATGAACAAATATGTTAAAGAGCTGGAAAGATACTACATTAGTTTGTCTTTCCCATTTTTATGCACATGTAGGGTTGTTCATCAGGGAACATTCTTATGATCTGGTCTGCCAAGTGCCTTTTCGGACGTTTATTCTCTAACAAGTCCCAGCTCTCAAGAGACACTTCTGGCTTTAATCTAGATCTTGTCTTGCGTATTCTCAAAACACTCAGGCCATCTTGTAATAGTGGGGATGTCGATGGAAAAAAAAGCTGTATCTAGACAAGGCTAGCATTTCACCAGCTTAGGCTGCATGTGAATCAATTATACTTCCACCACTAACCAAACATCTGTCAACTTGATTAGACTGACTTCCTAGCATTTGAATATTTGACAGAAACATCATCTTCTGAATTCTGTGCAAAGTTATTACAACATTATACATTGCAAGAAATAACTCCTGTATTAAACTGTATGATAGTGAAAGAGAGAGAAAGCAAAATTCTGAATTTTAGACCAGGTCAAACATGGTTTTAATTCCGCTTTATTCTGCCAGTTTTTGTGGAACTGTCCTATTCAAATACATGAAACTGATGCAAATATATTCTTAAGCTTTGCTTTTGAGTTATATATGCAGGGCACTAGGAAAAGAATGCCTAGCATCCTTTACCATGCAGTTTTGTATTTTGGGTGTGAAGATTTGTTTATATTTAAATACATGTTTAGGACAGAAGCATTAAAAAAATAAATCAAATAGTGTTATAAATTATAAAATAGGTAGAACTGACTAATGCCACTCTTCATATTCAAACCCATCTCTGAACAGTCTAGAATTCCTTTCCCACTTTTTAAAACTCTGTGTCAGTACCAAGATATACTTAAATTTGGACTGAATTAATAAACAGATATTTTTATTAAAAATAACAGGGATGCTTAATAAATATTAATTTTGTAGTTTGATATTGTATATTTTCAACTGCATTAAATTGCTAGTGTAACGTTAATGATTAAAGTAACTTTGTAAATGTTAAACTGAAGACACCTACAGCAGTTCATCAATCAGGGTCAAAATCCATTTCTTTCCAGGATTTGGAGGCATTTCTTTTGTATTGTTCAAGTTCCTAAAACAGAAACATACATACATATTAATCTAATCTCCTCATTATTGAAAGTGATAAAATACGTACATTAACCACCTAAACATTTAAAGCATGTACAAACATTTTTTCACTCTAGAAAAAATATACTATATGTTTTTTAACAAAATTATACTAAAAGTGCTATAAATTTTGCCACATTTGCTCTCACATAGGGAGCTAGATTTTATTTATTTAGGCCTACATACTTGCTTTCTAGGCTAGAAGAAATTTTGGGTGGGGCCTTAGACATTCAGTCTGAGAAACCAGGCTCCCTCTGAACATACAGAAATTTAACACTAACTGTGTTTTAAAAGCACAAAAAACTACTGTTTCACACACATGAAGTCAGGGCCTTTCAAGAAGCAAAATGGACTCGTAATTCCTTAAGATTGTGGAAAAGAAACTAGAAAAAAAACAAAGCCTGCCTTTTTTTTTTTTTTTTTAAGCACAGGACTGAAATGAACTTCTGTAAGCTTATACATCACCAGTGGTGGTAATTTAGAGAGCTACCAGTGGACCTTAGAAACCCCTGCAGAACACAGGCTTGTCCAGAAAGCAGTAAGCAGAAATATATTTGAGAGGAATGCAATGGGTGTTTAGGAAACTGACATACCATACCTATTCAATCTATGGTACTGGATAGTTGTGGAAATATTACTCATCATTGCTTGAGGTTTTTCAGGATGTGTATTACTCATGACAGACAATGATGCCATGCTTTTGCTTTGCTTTCAGTTTGTTTTTCAGTTAGTAGTTAAAATATTCTTTCAGGTGCTACTGTTTAGTAGATTGAAAAGTTAGCATCTGTGTGTAAAAATAAAATGCAAACTCAATGTGTTAATTAAAATTATGCATCTTCTAGATAGTAATTTGATTATTAAAAGCAAACTGAGGCTCAAATTGTGGAGGTATAAATAAAGAGAATTAGCTATGAAAGATGAGGCAATCTACATTTTGCTATCCTTGACATCAGCTGAGTACTACCACAGTAGACAAATGACCTTGTTTCAGTCAAAAGTGCTACTGGGAATTTTGAAGCCTGTAATAAAAGTAATATCACCAAACAACAATTTCCTCTTCTGAATTTTATGTAGTGGTGCATACTGTCAGGAATTATTTCTGAAGATTTTTTCAGCAAAAATTAATTTAGAAAGCACTGAGTGCTTTTTGTTCATTTAAGAATAAGAAGGCTTCCAACATATTTGCAGGAAGATGATACTCTAATGAGGTACTGTTAGACCTAACCATGTACTGCTTGCAATACAAAAAAAGTCGTCATATCTTACCTGGATCAGGAAAAGAGGTGAACATAAACCAGTGATTAGTATAAATGTAGCAAAGACCCTCAAAAGTGGGCATGTGTTTTGTATGATTGCTATTCTGATTTTAATAGAATGGACTTCACAGAGAAAGGGGAGATTTCACTGTAGTTATACAGATACCAGAACTGACAAAAATAACAAGATTCACACATGGTGAATTTAACAAGTATTAATTCTCAATCCAGAGCACAGAGGGAAGAAGAAGAAAATAAAGGGCAGAGCAACAAAGAAATCATAATCTAAAAATTGTATGGAAATAAATGGAATTTTCTCTCTCTCAGGAAGTAACTTCAGCAGCTTTGTCATCAGTGCAAAATTTTCAGAAAGCACCACAGATTTATGAGCAGTAAGAGGATTTTTAATTAGTCCATCATCTTCATGATGCTTGCAGGACTCTGGTTTTACAGTTAAGTAACTCACAGATGACTGATACAGAACATATTGTGCCTACTCTAAACCTACTAAGTTGCATTATTAAATACAACTCTACTACTACTGAACCCTTCTATCTCTAAGCCAGTCTTTGCTCAGTATTTTCACTCCCTCATTATTAATATAGAGTAATTATGATCTTGGAACACACTGAACTGTTGGAAACTTGCCAACAGTTAGGAATAGAAAGAATACTGTGGTATTTTAAGGAGTACGTGTAACCTGATTTATGCTAAGTAAATAATTTCAATTCTAACAACTTTCTCAGGCTACAGGAAGGGGTAAAAGTAGACAATGAAGTTCTACATATAATGACAATGCTGTCTGGGGGTCATGTCTATAGGTGTTGCCTAAGTAATTAGCCTTACAGCTTTATCATCTGACTAAACTGTTTCCAGAAGGAGGCAGATAATTTAGCAGAATTTGTTTTGCTGTAACTTTAGCTAGCTAGAAGGCAATTCAAAACAATACAGAAATGTAAAGTATCAAAACCACAGCACATATTAAAACTGTATAACTATACCACTACATACAGAAGTACAGAACAAAATTATAAATATTTATTTTGGAGACATATCTAGGTAAGACTAACATTTAAACAATGAGAAATGAGAGGGAAAAAAGGGATTAAATGGGATGATATTTACAAAAATTAATCTTTAACAAATTCGGTGATTCAGGAAGAAAAATGCTGTCAGGAAAGTACACTTCCTTAGTTTTCATGTAAAATAGAAAGTAAAATAAATCCCCATAAGTCAGAAACGTAATGGAAAAAATCTTTCAAATACAGCTTAAAGATCACTCCAGAGACCCTTTTGAAAAAGAGTACCTTCCTGTTCATGAAGTCCTATACTACAAACATAAGCAGAATTCTGGAATATACCGTAACTATACAATCAGCTAAGAGATCCTCTCTCCAAACTGAAAGAAGATCCTACAAAAGAATATATCTCAAAGTATGCCAAAATGTTCACGCCAACATTATGCTTCCTTTGCTTTCTGGGTACCAAGTGTAGGGGGCACAGATCAGGTTTACAAAGAATTAACAATTGCCATTTAAATACACTTTCAATGTGCTCTGAATGCTTTAAACTTCATTAGTGCTAGCAACTTGTCCTACATGTCTCAACACTGGCATAAAGTGGATTTTTAAAATTTTTTTTAACCTTAATGCTTCTGTTCTTCTGTGTTTCTATAAATTCTTCATCTGTCAAATGGGGAAGATCACACCTAATCTCATAAAGGGATTGGGAAGAAAGACTTAACTGATGTTTGTGAGGCACTCAGATAAGATAACATTACCACACATTCTCAGAGGAAAAAAAATTAATACTTTTGTGTTCATTGAAGTGTCTGAATGGCAGGTTGGGAAATAAGGTACACAAAGAATAAGGATGATGAAAAGAAATACTGAACAATTGAATTGAGGCATCTGCAAAATAGTATATGATCATGTAATTAAAGACAATACTATAGTGTCTACAAACAAGGAGGAAAAATTAAGATTGTATGAAAAGCCTTAATTGTTGCGTTTCCTCAGTTCTGAGGGACTGACATGACTTTAACTTTCTTTTTCATGCAGTTTCTTACTGAAAGTGCCCTCAGTCTGGAACATGGTGAAAATAACCAAGTACTGAGACAAGGATTAAAAGTCTTAAGCACCTAAACTTCAGTAGGAAACTTAATAACAGCGTTGTTAATAATTTAATTTTAATAACTTATCTTCAAGTTGGTTTTAAAAAAAAAAGTTGTACCCATTTGGACATGCTTTCATGTGAAAACAAGAAAGCTTATTCTTGGCAGCTGAGTAAACATCCTAAATAACTTTTTCTCCACAATATGAAGACTAGTACTTCTCCTCCTCTGAAGAAAGTGAAAGATGCTACTGCTCTGTTACCCATGTTAAGGTGCCTGTCATACCTCTCTGCCCAGTAACACTTGTCTGACCAAGGAGGTTTACCACACAATATGCAATCTTCTGTTTTGTTGAATGAGATTGAAATTTTCTCCTGAAGTTCTGCAATATGGTCATGTCAGAGAAGTATGCTGAAAAAATATGGTGCTCATTCTGTTGGCCAACACAGCCCCAATCTCAATCAGACAGCTGCAGATCTGACACAGAGATGACTTTTAGTTGTGAATGACATGGTTAATTAAGTCAGCCCTATTTTAGGGCAAACAGGACTATGCTTCCTTCTGAGATGTTATAGAACCTCCCCTTCTGTTTATGACTTGTTAAAGTCTTAACAGTTACAGCCCTGTTTGTGGAGATCTGCTTCCATTACTTCTTGTTAGCTGACACCAAATGGCACCAGGCATCTATCTTTTTTTTTCTAGTATACTTTATAGCATTAGGCTTCAGCTAAAACTGGCACCAATCCCTAAAGTAATACCTTTGTGTAACAAGGACGAGTCAGTGTGAACTTTGGCATTGCGTGACACTGACTTCTTATGTACCTGACTGGGAGGCTATCCAATTCTTTGAGCTCAAGGTTAGCTTTATCATTTGCTTCAATGAATGAAGCTGCAGTCAAGTCTCCAGATGAAAAAGGACCAAGCACCTGTTTTAAGTATTGGCAGTATAAGGCACAACAGGATAGCTAAGACCCAACACAAACAAAAACCTTTGAAAAGGCATCTTAGAGTACTTACCTCTGTGGTAGAAAGCATTTCTAATGGTAGAGACACCCCCATGTGCCATCCCACTGCCACAAACATTTACAAGGAACTAAGGAACAAGACTTTTATGCACTCCTAGGTGCTCACAGATGCAGGTGGTAAATGTGCAGCTCTAATTGACAATGTTATTTTAAAAGATCTCACTCTTATTCAAGTCACTTGTGTACCTAAAATGAAATCAAGGTGACTTTTAAGCATCAAAAGCCAAAAAGCTAGCAGAGAATGGAGAGAAATGGATGGCAAGTTTGCCATCTTGTTTATGTTTTGGTTTTTTTTTTACATGGGTTGTATGAAGAATTAACAGCAAGCTACATGTTTGAGGCCTAATATGTATGCAGAATGAATGTTTTTCTTGACTCTTGAAAGCCCTGCAAAGAGCACAAAATTCCAGTCATTCCTGGAGAGAATCTGCTATTTAAGAAATAAATTAAAAATGTAAATTCTAAAAAGGTCCCTGGTGCTGTATTGTCTCTCTCAGAGCTTAACTCCAGAGAATGAAAAAGCAGTAAACAATTGCAACAGCACAATTCGATATAAACCTGCAAGTTGTATGTCTGTGGGGTAAGAACAAAGAAAAGAATTCTGAAAAGACACAGTTGAGAAAGAGCACAGAGGTCTGTCTTCAACAAAGGCACAGTGAGGAAAAGATAGCCTCAGGGAGCTTTCCAGAGCAAAACAGTCTAGAGAGTGGTCCATCTCATAGTTAACTCTGAAAATATTAAGGAGGCAAAATAATCTGGTCTACAAGAAACCACTCTTGTGACAGAATGCTGATGAGCTGGATTTTTAACTGCTACAGCCAAAAAGCGTATCAGATAAATACTACCTGACAGCTAGTATATAGGACTGAGCCAGGTACTTTCTTGTTTCTGTACTTTTTTTTTTTTAACTGTTTTTTGATTTTATACTTGAGAATTTAACCTTTTACTCTGCTAGCATGTACAAACCCTAGTTGCAGACAAACCCTTTGACCAAGGTTACAAAGTTGGAAATCGCTGGAATAGGAATATATTATCCAAAGTACAAGGATCCATTTTGAGACTGGCTGCATCAAGTGCTAGGACACTAACAAGGTTCCTCACAGAGAAATAGCTCTGATTTAATTAAACTTTGTATTGCCACAGTTATCTATAAATCTATTACAGTATTATTGAGCAGTCCTGACCAAGACTGCTGTGTCAGACAGGTATGCTAGTTCTTCTATCAGGCTCAGTGACAGGGGCTATATTTTGTTTGTGTTGCTATGTTTGTGTTTATTTTTCCTTTAAAGCTTATCTTTGAGATAAACAAGCAAACTGGTTATCACCTAGAGTCCAAAGTGCCATATTAATTAACCGAAAGTAACCGAGAAAAATGATAACATGCACTTAAATTATTTTAAAATATACACTGTCATCATATGAAACTTTCATTTTGCATTATGTCCCATGATTTCATTAGCAACATATTGCATATGAAACATCTTAATACACTGTTCCTCCTACACAATAGATATCATGAGACTCTATAAAGAATGTCAGACTTATGATGCATTTAAAATGTTGCTTTAAAAATAGGATTTTTGTGCCACTTTTCATATAACTGTGAAATCCAAAGACACTTCAAGACTCACTGCAGCTACAGAGTTGTTTTCTTTTAGATGTATATTGCTATCTTGGTGCATTTCAAATTGAATGAAATTCTTGGAGTATAAAACATTTCAATAATGTGCAAATAATCTTGTAATAACTTCACGATAGAGAAGTTTAGGAAATAGCTGCAGATAACAAAAGTAATTTTCTCTTTAATGCTCAAATTACTTTAGTAGTCCAACTAAAAGAAGCTACACTAGTTTGCAATGCCCTTGAACAGATTAAGATTCTAAAAGCCTGTCTCTTTTGTTTAAAAACAGAAAATTAATAATCTCCTATATGATTTAATCAACGCATACCAGTATCTTCTTTTGCAAGACATAAGTATTATCTAAAAATAACAAACCAGTACACCATATAGTTATTTTGAGATATATAGATATACTGAGTATGAGATTACATTATAAATTCCAAAAGCAATGTGCTTTACAAATTTTAATGATTTCTAAGACTGCTCTTGATGTAGCAGAAATTCAGAACTGATGCCTACATTAACAGGATATTACAGGTAATGTGCAAGTTCAAAGACTGCAGGGGATTCTTGAAATTGCTTTATTCTTTTACATTACAAAATGTATTTCTTTGGATCAGGTAACTACAGGTTTACTGCCTTATGCAATCTAACTAAACTCTACAAAAATGTGACAGCAGTAATAATCTAATCCTTTGGCTTTCTTTTACAAGCATGCAAAAAGATGAAATTTGCCATGGTATTTTAGGGTTAGCTGAGATTAACTGCAGTGCAACTCAATAAAACTGCCTTTCATCTTAAGAGTGCGGCTCTGTAAAAGCATGTGAGATCTAGATTGGTACAATCCATCATCTTAAGCAGTGTTAGAAAAACCTCCTTTAACTACAGTAACTTGGTCCACAAAGTTGTTAAATGGTGTACAAATAGTCCACATATAAGCTGTCAGAATAGAGTGGAATGTTTCTCAGTCTTTCCAGCAAAGAATTTTCTCTGTGTGAAACAAATGAATCTATATGAAATAGAGTTTCCAGAATAAGTATGTGATACTTCTTCCAAACAAAAAAAACCCACCACGAATCTTGGATTGATTTTAGCAGACCCGTACCTATGATACTGATGAAGACTATATACAATATTTCTACTCACATGATGTTACACACTGATATCTATAAGGCAATGTTCTAACCTTTGTCTAGTTTGCCACAGAATTCTTCTATAAAATTAATTCACCACAAATGTAGGGAAATGCAGAAACAGTTCAAAATTAATAAGAAAAAATAAAAGACCCTTTCCCCACTAAAGGTCTTTCCTGGAATTCAGGGGTTAAGCCAAGTATCACTGTGTGGAATGATTCTGTTCACTCTGCTTAAGATAAAGCATACGTAGCCTGTGAACTCGAGTCAGAAATGTTATCATCTCAGTACCTTTCCAGTTTGAACAAAAAGTTTTGAAAGTGGAAGACAAAAAAATAAAAAAGTAAAGAGCCCCCATCCCCAACTTTGATACCGCTTCGTAGACTTCCTGCTAGTCAACACCCAAATGAGAGTACAGGGTGCAGAAATGAAGAAATTACTGCCAAGAAAGCGTAACAGCTTTGCTTCAATATAATTTCAGTGAAATAATTCTGGAAGAGAGCTAGAGGGAAAAACTGAATTATTCATTTCCAAAGAAACCACAGATCCAAAACTTTGAGATCTAACCCCTGTTTAATGTCTACCAATGGAAAAAAAACACCCAAACTACCAAGTTGAAAACTAAAGTTGAAGTTATTTAAAGGTAAAAAGGGAGCTATAAGTATATTCTACAATTAATTCAGCAATGCTGGTGGTTCTGGAATACCTGACTCTGAACAGCAACCAGAGAACAACCACACACCTGGTTTTTCTGAGCTCTCATGACATCAACTTCATACTCAGCATATTGTAAATCCTGTGCAGGGTCCTTGGTATCTTGTAAATTGCAGAAACTCTAAAAGAAGAGATGACAAAAACCCAAATGATAAAATTTATCTTCTGTTCTTTTAACGAGAAAATGCCACTCTGTAGATCTAATGGAACTATTTTGCTTTTAATACAAATGTATTACAATCCTGCATTTATGGAAGAATTTTGTGCTCTAGGACACAGATTAGATAAAAATATATTATCTTAAATTGGTGAAGTGATGAGAAAGTAATAGTGCAGATCATCTTAAAGGAAAGAAAATATTCTTATTTGGTAGTTGTTTATTCATGTCTCCTCAAAATGAAAATATCCTTTCTGGACCATGACATTTGGGTTAAGGTTGCTCTTGCTAGAGCATTTAATACTCAAGACTAGAATTCAGTTCTGGTTACCAGAAGCATTACTTCAATATCTGAGAAACTGATTACTATCAATTTTGTGAAACACCTGAAATTTCATTTACTAACCTTGAGGAAACTATAAGTTTAATTCCAAAGAAGCAAATACAGTAAAAGAAAGAAACACTATCAAATAAGAATCTTTTTTAAAATGTTGTCCTGCAGATTTCTCCTTACTCATAACAAATGGAAAGTAGCAATAAGTCAATCATATAAATGATGGAATAAAATAAAGCAGAATTATAATTATTATTAGATGAGGTGATGGAGAAAGAAATTCACAATGCATAAAAACAGCTTTAAAGTTTAAAGCAGATTTTGGAGCCAAAACAGAAGACTGGGAATCTACTTGGCAAATCTTCTTTAGTTAGACTGATACCTTAGAACACCGATGGAGCTTGCAAGATGGGAAATGTGTTCATTTCTCCAGCTGTTTCAGGGGTAGTTCAGGAGTTATGGCATGGGAGGTTGGGGGAAGGTTTGTTTATTTTGTTTTAAAAGACTATGAGCAAAAGTTATGTGAAAAATAACAGTCCTGTATAGTTTTTGAAAAGTAAAGTTTAGTCTTTATCATGTTGGGGCATACTGTACTGAGAATGGCATTTTAGTGATAATTTATTCTGATCACAAATCACCTGAAATAATTTGTAGGCTTTGATATGTAGCAGTCAAGTGAGTGGGAAAGGGTGAATTCAGACTCCTTCTCGCCAAGAATGGAGATCCGTAGACTGAAAACTAAGCAAAGCCCAGTTTGTGCATCATAATGTGAGGTACCGTTTCATAGCCCTGACTGACTTCCTTGCCTGCCCAGGTAAGCCGTAGGGCAGGAAATGGACAGGGATAAAGAACTGTGAAACAGCCTAGTACATGAGGAGAAAGCAGCAGCCTGTATTTGCTCAGGTCAAATAGAAAAGGATTTTGACTTCCTAACAACAGCAATTACTTTTATTGAAAAGAAGTATTTTGGGGTTTGCCTCTCTGGGCCCAGAAATTTCTGCAATATGTACAAGATTTCTCACTACATAGATGCCAAGGGATTCTAATTACCTTGCAAATCCAAATACTTCCCATAGCAAAATGACAGGTTTTGGCAAGGAACTCTTAACACACCTGCCTCATTCAAAGCCTCATGCCCTAGGAGAACAAGGATCAGTAGCTTGCTACAGCCCGGAAGAACTCTCATCTTGGAACATCACTGTCATTTGGTTTAGGCATTAGTGGATGTGTCACCTTATAAAATTCCAAAAACGTTGAGTATAGCTTGTCTCTCAATATAATGAAGGCAAGGGTATAACTTTGGAAAAAGACAGAGGGTTACATCAGTACTTTCATTATTACTAAACATAGGAAGGTGACTGAAGATGCAGAAGCTAATAATCAAAGCACCACTGCATACAAATCTGTAGCTTTTAAAAATGTATGAATTAAAGAGGTTGGAAGAAACAGAACTGCTAAGTGAGACTGAAATTCCAGTGACTGGACTTGAAAGACAAAAATTAGTAGTGATATTACTACTATTCTATGAGAAAAAAACCCATGCAGCAGACACGTAAATACCTACCTTGGGAGGAAATGTTTTCTCAAATACTTTTTTCCACAGTTCCAATGGTGTGTTTGCACGCATCTTTCCAATATCACTATCAGAGGCAGGTGGTGGTCCTAAGGATTACAGCACAGCACAAAGTAATACAAGTATGTTGTCATAACAACAAAGATTATCAAAGCATTTTGGATAATGATCCATCTAATCTAATATTTTATCTTCTACAGTGACAAGCTGCAACAAGTTTGAAAAAAACATTGATCTCCTACCATGAAACGGGCTGAGTGGTATTATATATTTTCTTTCAGATCTAAGCTTGTTGGTACTTTACTATTTGAAGTAGTTCCTGTACTTTATTAAACTACCTAACAAAACTGCACAAGTAATTCTCAATAATATAAATACTGAATCATAACTTGAAACTTTCTAAGCCGTTTCCTTCAATAAACTGTTAAAACTGATGCTGATGTGCTGTAATTTAACTTTATTTTTTATTTGCTTGAAATTTTTTTCTCGTTTCAAAAACAATTAAGCAACAAACACGATGAACAGGAAATGTCCTAACCTATTTGGCTCAGTGAATCCAGGCCTGCTGGTATAAACAGAGGTTTGCTGTGATCCACTGATACAGACTTGCTAAACAGAGAAAAGAAAATGTATCATCAAGCGAGCATTAGCAATCAACGAAAAATAACATTATTCTAGCCAAGACTAGACTCTTACTGGGCTTTGCATACAAATACACTTAAATAAAAATCTGTTCCATCAGTTTGGGGATCAAAAACAAGGAGTTATCACTGTCCTGTGCAGAGAGAGACAGCTGAGGCACAGGAGTAAAAGTCCACGAACAAGAATCTTTCAAAGATCATATTTAAGGGGAAAAAAAAAAAAAATGTTTTGGTGATTAAAATATTTTTTTATTAAGTACTTAGACTCTGGGCAAGAAATTTAATAGTTGGACAGTAATTATGTTACCTTTTATCATAGCCAAATGCCAAGTGATTAATAAGAACACGGACTTTCATCAGGAGTGCCTCAGCTTTACTGGTAAACTAAATAAATCAGAAAACAAAATATACATTATGATCTTCCATCATAGAAATATTACATTATGTCATCTGCAGAGAGGATTTCAGATAGAGCCTGGCTAATTTCTGACCTCAATAAATTTGGTATACGTGCACTGAATTTACTAGAATAAAAATCTCACCCTCCCTTTCCAAAACATGAATGTATTTGTCACCAAATATACAGATCAAGAAAGATTAAATGAAAAATAGCATAAATAAAGATTAAAGAATAAGTTTTAAAATATTGATTCACAACGTTTGAAGTATGCACATTAAGAGACACAATTTTTTTGCCCAAGACTGATGAGTTATTAAGATTTTAAACTACATTAAAAATTATCCAGAATGCCATAAACATTTAGAAATGTAATAAATAACTAAAATTGTTCACACATCATAAAAGCAGCTTGATAGTAGCAGAACTGGTACATATTTACCAGAAAGCAGCTCCCAGAATATCTTCTCAGACAGTATGCTTATGCCTGTCTAAGGGCTTTTGTATCCTGAACAGATTCATATCTTTGAGAAAGAAGTCAGATCCCTACTGTTGGAAATGAAGTTTCTCCCACTCGTTTCAATGGGAATCAGGATTTAGCAGCCAAAGTTTTAGGCTCCTAGTTCTTCATTTTTAATTACAATAATGCTTAAATACTTAAAAAAAAAATTTAGATCAAGACATTTGTATTCTCAGTTAACAAAAGATGAATCACATGTCAAAGTACAAAAGCTGTACAATTTTACATGGATGCAAAAGGACATGCTGTGATTATAACAATTTAAAGCAAACATAAGTTGTTTGGTAATCAAAATAAGCCACTATCAAATATTATTTATTACATAAGTGATGGTTGATACAATTAGAATAATCTTCTGATGTAGAGAGAGCCCAAGAGGCAGCTTTTTTGGATTTGTGAACCTGAGCATGCATGCTTCTGCCTTTACTCAGGAGATGATCTGCCAAACTCAAAATCAATTTATATACCCACATAAATACTTCATTGTCCTCATGGTTGGCAGTTCCTACTCATTACTGTAAAAAAATCCCTGCCTTTATTCTTCAACACTGTAAGTGTGATAATCTGGTATGCTTAAACTGCTGTGAAGACAAGCCCTTGGATCTAAGTTTTTAAATCTGCTGAAGGTCACTAGACATAAGTTCATGCTTCTACCAAAAAGGCCAGTTCTCTAATTCTACCTAGAGCAATCACTTTTTCCCATCCTCCTTTCTTGTACAAAAAAAAAATTTTGCCAGACATGCAGTAAACTCAATACGGAAACTGAGTTGGCTAACAGATAATTATTTCTATTTAGTTTTTGATAATACTAGGAATTACGTAGTTTGTTTGTTCGTAAGATATATCCATCCATTCCCTGCCAATACCTGTAACCCATCTGACAGATTACCTCATGAAGCAAGCTACTGTAAAACCAATTAAATCCCATTTTCTCTAGGAGTTTTACATTTCTATTTTTTTAAGTATTGTTTTGTAACACAAATATTGTGCATCTTCCCTATCCTTAGTTAGAAAGTGAATATACACACCACTAATGATGCTCCATAATAATGCGAAACAAATCGAAGTGTCTTGCTTATTATTTTCCTCATTTCAGAGTCAAACTCCTAAAAAGTTGATATTAGAACATATACGTAAGAAACAAAAAACAAAATATTACAGCTAGAACTTTTCATTTTTTGTATAAACTGCAATGCACTTAGGCTACAATATATGAGGCTTTCAGCTGTCAGCATAATTATATCTTAAGACAGAATCAGTAACAGCCTACTCTGAAAAGAAATGTCACAATTTCCCTTTGTTTCTTTTTTACAGAGGAAGCCTAATTCAGGCAATATGTTAGTCCAGAAAAAGTTTCTTAACTGGGAATGTGTATTCAATTTTCAATTAATTTGTTTCATTTTGTTTTAAATTTTTAGAAGTAGAAATACTGCCTACTAGAAGAACAAGGATTTTTTCTTTTTGTGAAAATATTTAACTTCCAGTAAAACTTTGGGTATATGCTCTCTAAATTCTAATACCTGCAAGATTTGAAAGGTGCATAAAAAAAAATCCCTTTTCATCAATGTTTCTTTAATGTAAGATCATACAGATGGCCCTCCCTGGATAAAGTGGGTGAAAACCTGGTCCCAATGAAACCTGCAGGGGTCTGTCCATAGACCCAATGGAATTAGGCTGTTGTTCTGTGCTTATTACATGACCATCACTGATTTTTAAAGAGGACATGGCTCGGCATAAAGCCTAGTCTGAAAGAAGGCACAGTACCTTATTAATAAAGAATTAAGTAACTTAAAAAGTCAGCCAAGTATCAAGGCACTATGTAGTCATACAGAGAAGCACAGGCTACCAGCACAGCAGCTAAAAATCAAACATACTGTTCTAGTTTCTCATGATCAGGTGCTGCTTGAAAATTGAGTATGCCTTTGTTTGGGTTTTTAACATCCTGGGGAGAGAATCCAGCACTACTATGACATTTCTTTCCTCTTCCCCCTAAAAGATGCAATTACTCACTTGTCTCTAAAAACTTAAGTAGTACTTAAAAAAAACAGTTCTAGACTGAAATGAGAGTTTACTGTTCATGCTGCCACAAAACATCTGACCAGCTGACTTGAGAGACGCCCCTCTTTCACTGCCATAAACTTACAGTTGCTGTCAGAAGGGACACATGGAGCTGGATTTCTCTCATAATAGAAGAAAGTCATCAACATGATGTTTTCTTGCTTCCCTCTTTGGTCTGCAGCAACTTATATCTCAACACTTTCCAAGTGCGTCTCAAAAATCATCAGTTTGGGAGTGTTTTGTGAAGGAACGACAGTATGCTTTCCATAATGCTGTTCGATGGAAAGATTTTTTTGTGGTAGAAGGCTGACTGGCTGTACTTTTGTTCAAATGATTACTATTATACTACCAAGATTTTCGTATATAGAATCTTTACCAGGAATCTCTTAATTATTAAAAAAACACTTAAGTATTACTTACATGAAAAATATCATATTTGCTTCCAATTATCACCAAGGGTATTGGAAAAGGGTCAACTAACTCATAATCCTATTAAACAGATATATGACAGTTATGACAGTTAAGCAGTGTAAAAAAACTGCAGAAGATTGCAACTGTTAAAAGGACTGAAAGGGGTTAAAATTAATTCACAGAGGACAAGCCTTTATTTTTCAAATCCTTAAGTTACATGAATAAACTTTAATGCAATATCCATACCATACTCTACAATTTTTTCATTTTCTTCATAAATGGTCAGGAAATAATCCCTCTGAGCAGTCAGAACACTTACTGGCATAAAAGGGCTTTTACACTATATACTCCAGCTCCAACATTAGATGGGAAGGGAAGAGAGGAAAAACCTCATATATTCACAGAACAACTGCCAGATGGGATTAGTAGAACTGGCTTTTTGACACATTCCCCCTTCTTGCATCACGTCCAAAGTAATACAGACAAAAGCTCAAGAAAATTAAGCTGAATGATTTGCTTGTGTCACACATTTGTCCTCCGCACATCACATTTTCCAGACTCTTAAAATATATATAATGTGATTTTCAAACGTTTGATATCAGCAGAAAGAGGAAATGTCACCTAACCACCATGAAAATGCAAATCAATACCAATGGACGAAAACAGCTCTGGGGGTGTAGATTTAACTGTTAAACAGCTAACTGCTGATAAAAGTTCTAGTAAGTAGATTACAATAATTTTCAAGTTGTCTGGAAGGTTTTCCTGCAGTCCATATGAAATGAGACAATCCCCTCATGTTCACACAATTATTTAGTCAAGCTGCTTTGGTTGCAGCAGTGTGGAAAAGAGATGTGTTGAAGCAGAGATTGACCTAACTGTTCCCTTCTAAAACTGGTTATTTCACATACAGGTTAAATGACAGTCAGTATATTAGCAAGAAGCTGCACATACTGAAAATCCTCTACTTTGAGAGGAAAAATAGTGGCTTCACTCATACACTGTCAAGGCAAAAGCTTTGAGCAAAATTATCATAACTTAAGACTGGGTGTATAGAATACAGAACTAAAAAAAATTAGTTTTAGTTTCTTAACCAAGAAAAAAATAATTTGGGATAACATCAGAAGCATTAAAACTGGCATACTGAACCCTATTCATCTTTTGACTATGGAATTAATTTTTGACTGTGGACTACTTTAGGTGCATCCAGCCTTTTTAAACAAGGTCTGTAATTGATATGCTTTATCATCATAGCCAATAATTCTTTATCCAGGCCAATGGAATATATCTAATCCTTAAAAAAAAACTCCAAGAACCTCATCAATTCCTGTTTATCGTAAAAATATGTTTGGCTATAAAAAAGCAAATAAAAATCTGCATAAACTGTCATTGACTATAAAAGATAGTATCTCCTCCCACAAAATTGACATAATTTTTTCTTGAAAAAATGATGAAAGGAAAAAGAGAACCAAGGAGTAACATAACATTCTGTTTGCATCCTTTCTGTTTTTGATAATGAAGGCTGAATAGAAATTCTAGTTTAGAAGGTATACTTGCCCTGTAGGGAACACAATTATAACAAGTCTTCTCTTCTTAACAATTAATGGCATTATTCTTTTTACTTATTGAAAAAAGCTTGCAGTTTTCTGATATGTAAGCCCCTACATGTAAACTTGACACTGTGGTCATGATTTATTGCCAAGCATGCTTGTAGGCATTTTCTTTTTGTAAATTACCTTCTCTAAAAATTAAAAAAAAAAAAAAAAAATCATAATCCAGCAGATCTCAAACCCTATACTCTAAATCTGAGTGCTGCATATGTTGCTTTCTCACAAATTTTAAGTTACTTTTAAATTTTTGAGCTATATAAGCATTTGCTGTGTTGCAGCATTTTATAGAAGTTACAGTAACTCGATTTATGTGCCAAACTGTTGAATACTTATTTATGCATTATATACGCACAACATTTGCAGAGGTTTAATGCACAATGACTTTTCATTTCTATTGCGCATAATCTAGTTTAGCTTTTCCAGAGATTTAGTTAGCAATTATGTTTAAAGGACTGATGTTAACATTTCTGAAACTTTATAATTTAATTAGTTGTCAGATTATCAAAAGGCATTGAGTTTGTGATAGACATTTAAATAAATGCAAAGTATATAGTCATGTTGATGGCTGTTATAACTATATTCTTTGCTTAAATTTGTACCTTCAGCTAGTCTCTTGCTAGATGACTTTTGTACATTCTAGTTTTCATCTTCATTTTAAAAGGATGGGGGGGGGGGAAGCAAACTGCTACTCTAAAACTATTTCTTTTGATTGGTGTAACATGCCATAACAATCACATTAGATATCTAACAAAAAGATATAAGAAACCTTCTTTCCTTGTTTCTGCTCTTATTGAATTTTTATTAAATTGCTATAATTTTCCAGTGAACAGGTTCATCTACATCAAATGGATTTTCAGTCATGCATAAAAATCTAAAAGAGTTGTTTATGATTTTCAAAAGCATTATCTTTAACTGTATAAAGGCCTGTGACATCTGGAGAAAATATTAGAAGTAACTTACTGGATGATCCCTCTGCAGGTTGTTCTGCATCCTCTGTTTAATTTCAGTAGCTACTTCAGGATTTGTCTTT
Source organism: Mycteria americana (assembly GCF_035582795.1). NCBI lineage: Eukaryota > Metazoa > Chordata > Aves > Ciconiiformes > Ciconiidae > Mycteria > Mycteria americana. The sequence continues at coordinate 100,226,348 of NC_134367.1, forward strand.
TCTAATTTGGTTAAAATTTTGTTCACGTGGTTCCTGGTAACCTGCAGAAGTTTCTCCATAGTAGTCCAGAGTTCGTTAGGTTTGGACAGATCCAATACAAGAACTACAGCAAATGACCTATTAAAAAAGCATTATTTGGTCAAATCTTTAGCACATGAGACAATCAACATTTTCATATACAACCATACCTGTAGTACAAATGCTGAAAGCAACAAATGTAAAAATACAAACGCCAAGATAGAATTAATGTGACAGCAAAGGAAGATGGCTTTTAAGGATACTCTGAGCTCTGAAGAAACCTTTCCCTTGTCTCTTGTTCAGAAGTATTACTTTGGCAACTTCCCATCAGAGGTTTTGAGGGGACTGTATATATCAGACTTTGTTTCTGGAGACTCTGTTTCAAAGCAGTAAAATATGCAAATATCCTGAGCCCATTTAGCTCCTTCTTCCTGTACAACTGGGCACTTCTACTATCATGTATCCCTGCCATCTCATAACTCTACAATCCCAGATGAAGCAATGTTAGCAAATGGTGAAGATCTTTCCTAACCATTAATGTACTAGAGAGTTCTATACTTTCATTATTCTTTTGTAATATGAAATGGAAAAAACTGGTTAAGGGCAATATTCTGTGCCATGGTTTGTGCCAATTAGCTGGAACCTCAAATGGGTGTATGAGAAAGTCTTCTGAAAGGTAAACCAAAGAAGTCAGAGTACTCAAGACATACTTAGCAATTACCAGGCTTTTAAAGGTGGATTATGATGAGAAATGTTTTACATATAAACTCCTCTCCTTCCAAAACCCTGCCTCCCAAAACTCTAACTGCATTAAAGTGCAACTGTAAAGAAGAACATCGCAAATGCAGCCATTTGAATGGATGCAATCATTCTTTCACATTCCATCCTGACTTGAAAAAGGGGATTCCAGACTCAAGCGGTATTAGAAAGCTTACAAAGCAAAGTGAATGTCCAACTGCACTTTAAAATGCTGTGGGGAAAAAGTCTGGTGAAAAGTCTCTCGGTGAAACTAGATATAGTTCATGGAACTTTTAAATAAGCAAATTGCTTAACTACAGATGAGAAAGCCAGTGAAAAGCACTTAAGTTGAAATGGTAGAATTTTTGACTAGCATGTTAAAATATTGCCTTATGAATAGAAGTGGTCTTACAGAACAATGTTGCTATCCCATCAAAGAATCTTAAGATCATCCACATCATAAGATTCCTTATCAGTAAAAAGGCAAGAAAAGACTGGTGGATGTGGAGCTCACTTAAGTGCATTTAGACAACAGCTGAAAAATGATAGTTGATTCCCCCCCCCCCCCCCCCCAAGCTCTTCTAGAAACAAAAAGCTTCACATGCCAGAAGTGTTTTTTTAATTCCTTCTTAGTCCCTCACTAAATAATGGCATTATCTCAATAGCCAAAACAGTAGCAAATGTACATGATAAAAATTGTATCTCTCCTTTTTTATTTCTTTTTTTCACAGAAGTTAAAGCTCACTACCAAGGAAATAAAGCAATGCATCATAATATAAAACGTATCTTCTAATCCTTTTCTCCCCTTCCACTTTCAAGTCCATCTTCTCTAACCAGAAAAAACATAAAATGCACCCCCATCACTTTCTCATTTCTTCACGCAACTCTTCATGCATTTCTTCTTCCTATGCGATTCCATCAGTTTTATGGATTTTGCTCACTACATTCTGTTAATCCTCTCTAAATTCCTGTTTCCTTTTGTCCTCAAATAATTTCAATAGTTTTAGTCACTCTCATAAACATCATGTCTCTTGTTTGATCTTATCAGATAGTCACTTCACTTCCCCAAAATCCAGATATTATTTTGTCAGAATTTTTTGCCTTGTTTTTCACCCTAAAACACTGCCTCTCACAGAGGTAGCATCTATGTTTGCATACAGAAGTAGGAAGCAAGATTTTATTTTTTGTATGCCCCCAAGTTGCTTTTTCTGCTCTTTCACTGATCATAAAGATATTATGTCTTCTCTTCTTCTGTATTTCTTGCTCTATCTACTTAAGGACAACCTATTTCCTTCATGTTATCGCTTCCTCTTGTTGTTGGAAATTGCTAAGAACTTGGCTTATTAGAAGAGAACTGTGAAAAGGAAGGTCAAAGCAAAGTATCAGTGGTATTACAATGATTTTTAGAAAAAAATCATAAATGTTCTATCTTACATTTTGAAAGATTTTTCCACAATAAAAGGTCTAGAGATGTACTTATGTTTGAAGGAAAGCTGCAATTAACTTTGGAACTGTAATATTAATCACTTACCTTACATTGTTGCTAGTGATTGGTATTCGAATCAGTTCCAGTAATGAGGTTCCACCACCTAGTTCCCAAAAATGAGCTGTATCTTTAGGCTGTAAGAGAATTTCTTTATGTTAGAAATGTGTGCTTCCATGCAACACCAAGAGAAGATCTTCATCTGATAAACTGGCTTTTCATGCAAGTGACTCAGAACAAGACCATATATTACTTCACTAGTATTTTCTGAAAAAACAAAACCAAATAAAAAACTCCCCATGTTCAAGAAATGCCATACAACACTTAAAGACTCCTGGCATGCCTATGACTGTCTCGATAAATGACTACAGTAAAGTAAAAAAGTCAGGAAGCAGCATGATTAATGATAAACATTAAAAAATCAGGTTCTCTTCCCTTTCTTTTTGTTTATCGCCGCTCAAGACTAATGCCTTTTGAGAAATGTGCAACTGGAAAAGTAATGAATCTCTACCTTTGCATTTAGTTTCTGGGAAAAGTTTTAAGTGATTTTTATCTTTCAGAGTCAGATTTTCCACTCCCTGCTTCAGTAACAGAAACAGCAATTACCTGCAGTAATAGTTATTGCTGCTGGGCAGTGTTATGCTGTGATGGTTTCAATATTTCTGTTAACATAATCTGCAGTGCAAAATTTAGCGATATGGACACATAACCCAAAAATTTAATTATGATTTAACATCCTCTAAGATGACTGCTTCTCTCATAAAACTGGTTGTAAAGTATCTTCATCGGTTTGTACTCATTTTGCATTTTAAAGACAAAGTTAAAGGCATGCATACTATGTTACAATGGAAAAATAAAAGCATTCAAACATGACAAACAAGGTAGTTTTTACAGATTAATCTGGTTGCTTTGTGTTATACTTTGATCTACTGTATCTTCCTGTATCTTGTAAGTAATCTTCCCTATCACTTTACTGAGAGGGAAAAACATATTACACATTAAAATACAAAATTAACCTAGCTAATTTAAATAAAATTATATTTTAAAAACCTAAATTAAAACCATATATATTATTTTTATGTGTGTGTGTATATATATATATATAAAGATATGGTAAACTATACTTTCTGGATACTCACTGTATTGTGTCTCCTTGCCCTTCTTCCAAAAGTGTATTCCAAGGCTAATGTTGGCTTTGGAATCTCTTCCCTATGCAAGGAAAAATAACTTCATTTTGTCAAGATCCTCTAAAGTAAGTTAATTCCAGTTACTAAGTTATATTTATCAGTCAGTTCAAAATTCGGCTTATAAACAGCAGTACAGAGAGGACACTTTAAGACAACAGGTCTCAGTTGCTGAAGACAGGAGAAGTAGCAGCACCAACCTGAATAGCTGGCCATTTAAGCTCTCTAATACTGGAGAAGAAGGACTGAAGGGGTCAGATGACAAGCAGTAATGAAGGGAAATAAGTTTATCCATAAGTGATCAACCGGTCACAGAATACACCTGTATACATATATTATGAATTATCACAGAATATAACTGTTTATGTAAAATTCTAATCCACAGTTGAAAACTACTTTTAAAAATTTAACACATACCTCTCAAGACACCTCAGTATAATAGTGGTCTTCCCCTGGAAATTAAAAACAAAGAACAACCCTACTGTACTGTCATTAAAGCATGAAAGTTGTATCACTAAATGAAACTCACTCATTTAAAATTCCAATAATAAAGTACTGGAAAAGTGTAAACTCATGTAATTGTTTGTAGCCTTATAGTGGAAACTTAACTGCCAACTTTCTGTCAGAATCAAGTTACACTACCATTATTATAATTATAAACTAATAGACATGACAAATACAGTAACAGACAAATACAGTACTTAAAATTAGACATTAGTGATCAACCTGGCCAACTCTGTTAAACTGTTTAACAGTTTTTAATTATTAATAATACATTTATGTAATGTTTGGTTTCCACTGGAATTAATTATTACCGATGAGATGGAAATAAAAAGAATGCTTAAAATGCAAATAAATATACAGAAAAATATGTCTTTACACAGTTGAAATTCAGACACTCTGTATCATGCCACACTGAAGGGGCTAGCACTTCTACAGTTTAGTCCTGTGTCCTTTCCCATCTCAAAAATCAGTGAGTTTCAGGTAAATACGAAGAGTCATTGTATTTTCTCTGAAAAAGGTATTTTAAAAATTGCTGATTAAGAAGCTGCACACATAGCAATCCTTCTAAAATAAAAATTGTATTCTTAAAAATATGACTTACTTGGTCAAAAAGGCAAATATTTCATAATTTACTTTACAAATAAATGCTAACAGAAGAAAAATATGAAATTACTAATGACCAAACTTACAAGACAATGAGTTAAAACAACCTTAGGCATGTGGAATCACTGATAATGCACGTTCAAATAGGTCTGACATAATACAGACACAATTCATAGCAGGATGTCAAGGCCTCTATCTACAACAAAACTGGTACCAATGCACTTAAATTGGATTGTTACCAGTTAAACCTTTACAAGGGGAAATTTGACATATCAAACAGTTCAAGAGAGCAGCATTATTTCCAGCAGTTACTTTAACAAAAATTAATGAAGCCAAACCTCAAAGAATTAGCACATCATCGATAACAATGGCTGAAGTTTTGGCTCTCCAGACCATAAACCTGAACTTCTGAATTGTAGTAATGTCTAACTGGTCCACACTCTGTGGAATGCCCACTCTCTGCAGAATCAGAAAATGACATATTTTGTCTTTAGAAGAATTAAGTGGACCTTAATATCTAAAACGATCCGATATTTTCCCTGACACAAACTATGTCCGAAAAGCACAGAACTGTACAGTATTTAGTGTTACCCCATTTTTGTTTCCCATAAATAATATTGATTTTTCCCAAACTTCCACACGCTTGCCATCATCATCAGGGTTTTCTCTCTTCTCCACTTCAGCTATAGCAAGATCCCATAAAGTATCACTAGTTGGAAAAAACAAAGCAAGAGTTTCATTAGAGAAAAACAATGGACCCTAGACCATAATTCCGGAAAATATCTGAATGGATAAATGAAGGGTATTGCGGTTTATTATTATTTCACATCACATGCCCTCTGCTTGTCGACGTACTTCTTCTAACAAAGCCAGGTTAAGTAAAATTCCTCAGGTAACCCCAATGGTCATTTGTGGCACACGCTGAGTAAATACCAGCTGTGTGGCGGGAGGCTTTGTTTTGAGTACGTTTAAGACACTTTTAAAAGGTTTTCTAACGGTTAAGGCCTTTCACAGCACCCTGCAGGTCAGGCTGGCAGCCTCCGGAGCCGGGAGCTCCCGGTCACGGGTCAGTAGGCTCGGGAGGGCTCAGGGCCTGCCCTCGGTGTCCCGGGGAAGCTACTGCTCGGGGCAACGAGGGCTTCCCCTTCTCAGGCTCCCCCATGGCCACCTGCGGGGCGGTGGAGGTGGGCTAGGCCTCCCCCTTTTCTATGGGGTCCCCAACAGGAGCTACCGGCTCCTCGCGCCAAGGGCCGGGCGTGCCCCATCCCGCCCCCGGCCCCGCTCGCTGTCGGGGGCAGAGGCCGAAACAGCCCTTTTACGCCTCCCCCCTCCGGGCTGTCCTCCCCGGCCGCCGGCTCTCTTCCCACACGGCAGCGGGGCCTAACCCCCGTCAGTGAACCCGGGCAGGGCTCCCCATTACCTGGCCTTGGGCATCGCTCCTCGGGGCCCGGGCCTGGCTCCCCGTCACCATGGGAACCGCGCAGGGCACGCTGGGAGGTGTAGTTCCGCGGGGGGGGGGGGCGGCGGAAGGAGACGGAGGCGGATGGAGGCCGTTTCCCAGCGGGGCCGTGGCGCGGTCCCGCCCCGCCTCCCGGCCCGGCGCTGGCGGCGGTGTGCTCGCCCCAGCCCTCCCCGCTGCCGCGGCGTTGTTCGCCGGCAGCGTGCGCGGTGCAGGGGCGCCCCCCGTAGCCGGCAGCAGTGCGGCGGGCGGGAGTTTCTCTGCCGGTTGCCCGCGCTGCGCCGGGCTCAGCCGCCCGGGGGGCCGCGGCCGCCGTGCCTCTGAGGTGAAGGAAGGCCGGCGGCGGTTCCGCCGAGGGTGGGCCCCGGGCCCCGGAGGTGTTCGTGGGACCCGCAGCTGCCTCTGTTTTCCGAGTGCTGAAAATGGCGACCCGCCTTAATACCAGAGTGAGCGGAGGTGGCGTGAAGGATGTGGGAGTCACTGGGTCCTTGGGGAACCTCACCTGTAGCCCTTGTTGTGAAGTGGCAAAACATTTCAGCTGTGGAGAAAGCCAGGGATGAATAAACAAGTCATAAATGGCGGGAGTCTTTTACCTCAGCCTTAAGCATTGGCTCTTGATAAACTCACGGTTCCCAGGATAGCTTTGTTAACAGGGGAGGGAATGAAAAAGACCTGAGGTAGTTCCCACCCCCTAATAAGTGAACTGCCGTATAATAAAATCAGTGTAATTGCTTTCTAGTTACTGGGACATACAAATCAGCTATTATAAATGTAACTAAAAGTAAGATGCTGTAACAAACAGGAGAGAGGGGCTAGATTATTTCAAATAAGATCTATCAATCAAAGATCAAATCCAAAGATCATGTTAGGGTTAGATGAGAAAGTAGCATTTAAAGGGTGCAGTAGAACAGCAGGATGACCCAGCATATGAAAGGGATATAAGATGTAGGTGAACCCGACAAGTGTGTCCTACATCAGCGAAGTGACCCAAAATCCAGGACAGCAATTACAGCTGACCTTCTGTAGCTGATTAGCTGCTTTGCATCTTGAGAGACTAGAGACAGAAAAGCCTAAGTAAAATCCTCTCTTACCTGTTTGATCAAAACCAGGGAAGTGGCCTCATTCATAATGATTAACTCAGAATTCATTTTAACTGTTCCTCCTTCCATAAGCACCCAAAGGCGGCTTATGTAGCCTTCTACAGACCCTAAGTAATACTTACTCTTTAAATAAGAGGTTTTACTAAGTTCAACTTGCATAATCACTCAGTTTCAGTTCCAGAAGCCTTCATATAGTTATTTTCACCTGTCTTTATTTACTTCCAAGTTTTTACATGGATCTTCTAAAGCATTTGCTAACCCCCCATGGAAACCACAGTCTTGCTAATTAAAATCCAGTAGAAACTTCACTGTTTAGTGTTGTACAGTGGCAGGTCATGCTGATACCTTTCTAAGTTTCATCGGTTTCATTTTAACAGAATGTTTTTGGTATCTTGGTATACGAAGCCAGTGCTGATCTATAATCAGCAATTAGAGGTGGTGAAAACCCTGGACAAAGCTGCTATTGCTCTGCCAAAGAAAGCAAAACTAAGGTAGGAATTGCTCCTGGCACTGTGATCTACGCATATATTGCTGCAACAGCAAGAGTGTAACACTAAAAAGCAAAGTATTTTTACAGTGATATACTCACTGTCAGCGAGGTGGCAAATCTGGAAGATGCTGCAGTACAAATCTGAGCTGGGAAGCACTGTGTAAGGCTGTGCAATTAGTAAGTTGTACTGAAATGCAATCTGGAAATGAAATTGGAGTTTTCAGTATTTTATGTTTCACCTTACTCAGTTTCATTTCCTTTGCCCTAAGAAACTGTAAAAAAAATACTTTTTTCTTCCTAATTCATTATTACTGAGTTACTAATCACCTCAGTTAAAATTAACTCAAACTAATGGATTGCACTAAGCTGTATGGACTATTAAAGCTCTACCTAAAGCTTTAAGTGGTGCATTCCTTTATGCAAGGATGAATTTTTTCCTTCAGGACCTAACCTATAAAAAGTGTGTTAGTCTGACAAGGAAATCCAACACCAAATACCTACCAACCTTCTTTTATAGGTAAATATATGCCTCTATTTTAAATTTAAATATAAACCAAATTTAAATCTAAAATAACAGAAAAACACTGATTTTGTGGATTGTATTAAAACCTCAAAGCTTTATAATTTGCCTGCTGTACTACAGGAGTAAAACGGTCTTGTTTTAGGAATGAGCAGTTTGCTTACTAATACTGCTGCACAAAAATTGACGAGGCAAAGTGAAGTTCAAGTAATATATTAATTTACATTGCATTCTAAATATTTTCAAATCAATGTGATTGTTTATACAGAGAGTTACCAGTGATCTTTGAGATTCATTGACCATTTATAGATTGTTGTTACTGACCGCTAGCTCAAAGCAAGCACAAAAGATGTTCTGAAGTTCATAATAGAAGGTGAAGTCTCCTTGCATGTGCTTACACATTAATCTCATCCTAAGAATATTTTTACAGCCTGTGTTCTGCAAGCCTTGAGCATGGGAAGTTCTTCAGCATCAGTCACCGAGGTCACCGCTCATTTGACAGCTCCCATGGTATCATCACTGCTTAAGATTAGAAGGTGAGAAAGGTCTGGTTCCTACCTGGGCTTTAGTTATTGATTAATTAGCATGGTGTGCATTGTTTTGGTGGATGACTCAAGACTGAGGTGTGGATCACTCATGAGGCTTGGGCTGCGTGGGGAAGGCAGAACAGATTATCTGCCTGGACTCTGAAATTTTCAGCTTCGCTGTCTTACATTGTGTGGTATCCTTTAAGTAGCTGGGGAGCTAGATTAACATGGAACAAGTTCCCCAAGACTCGCACAGCTGTGTTTGCAAGCCGAGCTGTTGAAGTGTGCTTGCGTGTGTAAGAAACTTTACTTGCCCACTGTGTTAACTTGAAGGGAAGTGTCTGCTTGCGGAGGTTACTACCATACTACGGAAACCTCACTCTTGTTAATCAAAATCCTGGAAGAAACTTCATTGTTTAGTGTGGTGTTGTCTTGGTAACTGTGATTCCGAGTGCATTTATTTCATAAAAATTAACGCCGCATTTCTGGTAATGTGACTATATGGTATTAATGGTGACCTGTAGTGAGCAGTTAGTGGTAGTAAGTCTGGAAAGTGCTGCTAAGAAAAGGGAAACTAAGGCATGAATTGCTTTTGGCACTATGATGTAGGGGTACACTGCAGCAGCAAGAGCTCAACACTAAAAAGCAAAGCAATGTCTAGAGGCATCTACCCAAAGGCAGGCAGGAATGTCATACTATACTTCATAGATAGTATACTGCTTTATAAAACAGCTGTTTGTAAGGCTGTAAGTGTTAATGAAAACTGTTTAAAAGACTCAAAATCTGCGTATCAGCTGTGTGTATTGTTTATCATGTTGTCTCCAAACTTAACAAAGATTTTAAAAACTTCATGAACAAGCTCACTAGCAACATGCTCCGCTTTTTTTGCCTTCTAAAAGAACCTGATCTGCCACATTCATTTAAAACTGGGCAATTAGGAAAGAATTACTAGTTGGAGTATTCTAGCTTGATGGCTATCATAATTTCATGATGACGTGAAAATCTCTGTATTTGTTAATTGCAGTGTCTAATCATCATATTTGAGAAGCTTTAGACTATGACCTGTGTATAACCGATGCGGTAGCATCTGGTTGAATTTGCACACACAACACTCCCCCCCTCAAATTGCTGAAAGTTAACTATTCTGCTGATTGCAAAGGGCTGTTAATTCCTAGCCCGATTACACCACACTGTCTTCATCACTTCACATGGGATGCTGCACAAAAAGATGCTGCAGTTTGTGCCAGGGTGTCTTGTAGCTTCTAATATGCTTTCCTTCGTGATGGCAGGAGATTGGTTGCCCACTAGGAGGTAAATCTCCTGCTGCTGGCCCTGCCTTGTTGAAAGGGAAGGATCTAGCGCCACAACCACCACCAAAGGCTAAAAGTTACCGGGAAGCTCTTCCCGCATTGCAAATGTGGAAGCATCTACATAATAGTATGCTTGTTATTCGCTTGTAATTTTCAAGACAAAGCATTGGCCCAGAGTACCATTCGTAAAATGGTGCCTGAGTCCTGCAGACTTAAGTAGCTGTGGCAGGACTTTTGATAGCTTTCAGAAGGAACGTATTTATCGAGTCAGCTTGCCAATTTGTCTTTCCACTTTTTAAGAGCATGTTCTTTTCACAACGTGTGTTTCCCTTCCAGTCTATTTTAATTCTTCAGGAGGATACTCCCTACCATTCACAGAGGGCAAACAGCTAAAATTCCTTTTCTCTCAATATGAGTATGTATATATCTGAAAAGTTTAAATGTTATAAAACAAAGGAGATTTTCAACCTTCAAATATTAAAATTCATCATTGTGAAATTAATTCAGTTTTAAGTAATTAAAAAAACCCCAAACGATGAAGGCTAGCTATAAGGGATTAATGATCCATGATCATTAGCATGAGCAGAAGTGGAAATTGTGAAATGTGTATGTATCGGTGATTTATGTTTGACTACCTTCTCTATGGTTGGACCCAAATTATCTATTAGAGTATGCTGCTGATCCATTTCAGAGCCTGCAGAACTGGCTTCTTTGCATGGAAATGAAAATGTGAGGATTGGAAGAAAAAATGCGTGTAAGTTCTATATACTTGACCCTATGTAGCACTGAGGCTTGCAGCTGAAAAAGGCAACCAGAAAGTGCTCCCAGGTCCAATAGTGCAGATCCAGCATTATGCCTTCAGTGTGCAACAACATTATATTAGTATTATAATATGAAATGTATAGATACAAATGAAAACTAAAAAGTACAACTTTCACAAAATATTATTCTGAATCATTGTATATACATTATACACATTATACATGGATTTTACATGTCACATATGCCTCCAAGTTTAGACACAACAGTTCAAGCAATGCCTTTCTGTGTTATTCTTGTGTTTTCAATTGTAAGTTATTCTTGCATCTGTATTATATTATTATTCTGGATTAAAGAAGAAATTAGGTATGGGATCTTGTTTAACAAAATGATACTAAATACAGTGCCTGTCCAATTTAGATTTTTCCAAAAGGCGGGGGCAGAGAGGGATTACTTAGAAATTTGCCAGACCAAGGCTGAAGAGTTGCCAAGTATAACAAGAGTTGCCTGTCTAACAAAGGCTAGAGCGTATCATCAGAATACTCTTTAGATTTATAGGAGTTACATGATGTGCTTATGTTTTTTTTTAAAGGAGAAGCAATTACACAAATCAAACAATTTGTTCTTTTTAGTCCCATGGTGCTTGTATTGCAAATAAGGAGGGGTGCTGGAAGTGGAAAATATTCTGTGTTTGACTTTTTTTTTAAAACAAAAATTCCTTTTCAAAATGAAGGTTATACAACTTGTATAATTTTGAAAAATAGAGATGAAGAGTTAGAGTTGAAGACAGTTTGGTCCCTGAGTAAGTATCTGGAAAACAACTAAAATCTATACAATTGTTCCCAAGGCCAGCCTTCCCCATCACTATCAAAAGACACATTTATTTTTGAGTTGTAGGCACAAGCCACCTCCAGTAAAGCATAATACTTAAATTGGCTCTCATCATTCCAGTTCAGGCCAGGGATTTAATTAAAGGGCTCCTCCTGTTATATACCATTAAAATGAATGTAAACCTGTCCGCCTTTCTTTTGGTTGTGGACCTGCTTACGTAAGCTCTGTGTTGTACATCAGAAAGTTTTCAATTGGTGTAGAAACCCTGTAACAAAGATGGATTATCATGATACATAATCCTTTCATAACAAAGTGGGACATTTAGTTGGTCTGTTGTTTGCAAGAAGTGGCTGACTCCCCGTTTCCTTGAGTTTCTGTCCACTTTGAGGTGTCAGTAATGCTGGAGCAGAGAGGTGATGAGCAGCTCCTTTCAGCTGATGAAAGTTGTTAATATAGCTGGCAATCAGTAGAGTGATCTCAAGAATCTATAACAGGAACATACAAAACTCTTTGAAAAATACAGTGATGTGTTTTGACTGCTGAAAAAATAGCTAACTTTTTAGCAAGTGACAGTCACCATCAACTGGAAAAGTACTTGTACTTTATCAAACAAATTAATGATGGGGAGAGAGGAGATGCCTAATAGAGCTTTTTTCTATTGCTCCTTGCCAATTATGTAATGTTATTCCCATCAGTATGCTGGATACTTTGTCTTCCACAGTCTTCAATGATTCAAACAGATGGTTTCTTTCACTTCGAGAGAGATTTTGAAGTCTGAAAGATGGCGCTCTTAGAAAAAAATTTCATGATGTGTTCCCTCAGTTTTGCTAGAAAATATCTAGTGCTCAGAGAACTAAAGATGCAGGGTGGATAAAAGGAATAAAGACTTCTTGGAGCTTTTTACCATATTTTCTCTTTGCAATCCACACAACCTTGCCTATAAGGGCACAATCTGAGGGGAACTTGAACAGATGTATTTTACTATGCTTATTTGTATGAAGAGTCGTGTTTTGACGCAAATTTATAAGTGGAATTTTGTATTCTGTTTCATAAATTGTTCTGACTAATAGCAAAAGACTTCAAAAATCTTTGCTTTTTAAAAAAAATATAGTCAATCTTACCAGTGAAGAGAATCTAGATTTAAAAAGCATGAACAGTTTCTTTACCAAAGGTAAAAATATCCTAGGATTTTTAAGAAATGGCTGATCTTTCAGATCTTGTGTTCTACAATTCCACTGTAGAACACAAATGTACTTTCTTAAAAATTATCTCTGGTGCTGATCAAACAAACAGACTAGTTTTTAGATACCACATATACTTCCTGTCCTTAATAGCCTTCTTTGTCCTTCTATGAAAAATTTGGAATGTTATAGACAGGGACATGAAAAGAAAAGGAAAACATCAGTAGTGTCACTGTTAGCTCTTATATTACTAATTGTTTCGCTCTCTAAAACCATCTGGCAAAAGTCAATAATCTGAGAATGCTAGGAATAAAGAAGGTGTTTCATCTTTCGCATCTGTTAAGGATTACCCACTAGAAAAAGTAAAAAGTAGCAGATGGTGGGAAACTATTTCAGGTAATATACCAACCTTTGGTTTTGTCATGGCAAAAAGGTGTTTTTCAGTTGATTTGTTCTTTGTCTGAGCATTGTTAACAACCAACATAAAATCATCTTGATAGCCTCCAAAAGTCATCAGACTCTTATATGTATATGTAACTGTTAATCGCTTAAAAAAGAAAACAAACAAACAAAAAACCGGAAAGCTATAAGCAGGACAATGCAGGAAAAGCAGATTATGACATATACTTCTTAAAAATATAATTACACGTATATTTTTCAAAATGTTGTTGTTAGCCTCTTATGAATCTTGAAATTAATTACAGATTTTAGGATAGCTTCATTCAGACCTTCACTATGAGGAATTTCTATTGCAGATGATAACTCTTATAAATTTGACCTGTTTCTATTCCAAATTAATTAGATCAAAGATATTATAAGTAGTTTTCAACTCAAGTGTGTAATTCAATTTACACAAGTCTTGACTGACTTTGAGAGAAGTTAATCTTAGGAATTCCATTTGAAATCAAAGCAGTGTCTAAATAAATTAAATAGCAGAGTATGAGACACCTAAAGGAATTTAACTCCAGGACTTCTTTTTGTGCAGTGATGTAGTTTACATACACACAAATGAAATTAAATTCTATTATCTTTTTTTCACACCTCTGCTGAAACATAAATGCTCTTCAAGGCTCCTCTGCTTTCCATGCCTTGGCTCTTATTGTTCAGTGTTCAACAAACACTACACTAGTGGCCTTTCAGTCTATGATTAGCATTTAATTTATCATTAGGACTCGTATTAATGTGCCGCAGATGTCCACACTTAAAATTCATCAGGAGGTAAGATCTGTACAATAACTGACTTAACATCCTTCAGTTACTAAACCTCTTTTTGCCCTTATTTTGAAATAATGTTTTCTCTAACTACCCCTTGCAACATAATTTCTGATACCCTTGATCCTTCCTACAGGAAATCAGAATATTCCCTGGAAATGGAGCATTTCTTGAATGGCAAGTAAGGCCTGCTGATATTGTAAACTGGCAGTGCTCTGCAGAAATGCCATAGCTAGCTCTATGAGTAGATCGTGTTTATGGAGCTTTCTGCAGTCTGATGCAAGCTCATTTTGCTTGTTCTCTGAACAGAGCTTCTCATGTTGTTTTATTATTTCTTTAACTGCACAGAAACGTAATGAAAAGGCCCATATCAGTACAATTATAAAGTTGAGATTTTAATTTTCTGATATTCAATATTAGCACTCGCTAATAGCACCGTGCCATTCTGTTTCTTTGCAGGATATAAATTAAAGCAGGGATCTTCTCAGGCACCGTTTTTTTACACTGATTACCATGAAACGTTTTCTCTGAAAACTTTTATTGCAAATCAAAGAAAAATCAGAGCCTAAAATGACATAATTAAATAACACTGGGTTATATTACCTACTATTAAACAAAAATAATACAATGAAAATAACAATCTTTTAAAGTAACTGCTCTTTGCAGAGTGTATGTATTATGAATAATAATGGAAAATGAAGTCTCCAGGAAAAGAAAATTAATGTTATTGTAAGAACTCTAACTATGGATCTCCTGACATCTGAATGATTAAAACATTAACATTTCATTAAAAGATATAAAAACTGTATCTGATAAACAAAAATAAACTGTGCAAAGAATTCATTACTTATTTCTATTATTAGTGCTACTATAATGATGATAACATTAAAGCGTTTTGAAAGGAATGAATTTTTGCTTTAAGAGAAAGACTAGATAACTTAGCATGGAAGGCTAATGCCATCTTTTATGTAGTATGGTGGTGAATCTCACCACCTACTCAGTATTAAAATCTACTTTGACGAAAATTAAAAAAGACATTTCACTTACCATAGAGCTGTAATCTAGGATGCTTATACCATCTTCATGTACAGCAAACCATATGAAGGACTTCTCAACTGAGGATGTTGCTAGAGGCTACAAAGATAAATGTTCTTTAATTACTACTTCAAAATGAGGCAATATGTAAATAATTATTAACTCTCCGCTATTATAGACCTCTCTCCATCCACAGACCTTACTGAGATTTACACTGGGAGGGAACTGATGTAAAGGAACTGAAGTAGCTGCCCAAAGCTATGTAGGCAGCCAGTGGCAGAACTATGAACTCAACCTAATCCTCTTGAAGCCTCCCCCGGTACTTAGTCCAATTAAATGTATAGTCTCATTAATAAAATAAAAAAAAAGTCAGGTGTTTTAAAGTTTGTTCACTAGCACATATGTCTACATATGCAAAGAACAGCGTGCTGATAAGCAATTACATATATACACACACACACACACACACACACACACACACACACTGGGATTACCTAATAAAACCTAAGGGGTGAGGTGACAGTTCTGTATAACGTAGCTGTTATTTGAATCAAGAGAATTAAGATACTAGTGGTTTAAGAGAAATTGAGAGAGGCCAGCACAGAAGGGAGTGCTCTAAATACCCTTAATAACATTTAGTGTTTCTGCAACATTCAGCTTCCATGGCCAGTTAATGATGCCTTTTCAATATTCTACTAGTTATCAGGTAAAAAAAGTCTGAAACAGAAAGGCTATCTCAAACTAAGATATAAGAAAATGAAAAGATACCACCTAGATTAATAATGTAAAACAAGCAATAAGTGTATTGGAAAGTTACTATTATGGTATACTTAGTACTATGGCTATTACATTCCACCAGTATATGGCTTAAACAAGTTAGTAATTTGACAAGAGATTCAATCAGCACATGTATAACACCCTCATTTTCAACAAAAAGGTATTACTATTTGCAACTTTTATTTATATTTTAAAAAACCCACCACTCAAACTCTACTAGTAAAGTTTCTTACTTTTGCTGCAAACAATTTAGCACCAAAGAAAGACCATTTTCTGGCTACAGTGAGATAAATGCGCACACAGTCTGCAGCACTGTGCCCCCGGAGAGCCATCCATCTTGTAGACAATCGCTGACAAAGCTGTCTGTTGAAATGAAATATGTAATTTAGGTATTGAAAGGAATTTAAATGCTTACCCCGAGTGAGTTTAATGAGCAAAAAAAAAATCCATTTGTTAAAATGATAATTTAATACAACTATCACTTAAACAGTATTAAATAAATCCAAAGCATCATTTCACATTTTTACGCACATGAAAATTACGAAGTATCTTCTAATTTCTGCAACATTATGATTAAATATTGATGTAGCAGTTGCAGCATAAAGGGAAAAAGTCTAGTACAGCTTTTAATGTGTCTCTACAGATGATCAATCTACCTTTATCAGTACTCAACAGCTATGCCAGTTGTCGTTCCAAAAATCCATCCATCTTAGCATGTATCTTTACCTGTGGCTAGTAGTAGATGTGGAAGATACAGCTTAACACTACTCTTTTTTAGTGTATCTGGGCGCTGCTACCAAAAAGGGTGCTTCTGATGCATGATGCGTTCAACTGGCTCTTTTCTTTTGTGGCCCCATGGTGAGTTGGTTCAATAAAATGATCCTATGGAAAACTAATCCTCAAAAAAAAACCCCAACCCCAGAATACCTTTCTAGCACATTGACTTGCAGGAGTGACTCACCTGGGAGCCACAAGATTATTAGATGCAGCCCAAGAAAAGGGAGGGGGAATGTGTAGTAAAGGGAGATCTTTCACTTGCAGCTTACTCTTACTGGAAGTTTATGAAGTCAAGCTGCACACTTAGCAAAAAAATACAAGAAACAGGGCAGGTATAGAGTGATTCTTTCCCTCCCACAGACTTCCAGCTCTGGCAATTGGTAGTTTAGGGACTACTTGGACAGTTCAACAGGTGTTTTGACTTAATCCTCCATGAGTTAGTATAATCTAGGACCTCTTAAACTTTGGTCTTTGAAATTAATTGCATAACCTTCTATTTGTTGTGCATATACTTTTGAATGCCCCTATTATCATCTGAGTATGTAATAATGTTACTTTGTGCATTTGACAATAGCTTTACATTTTCTCAACCCTGTAGTGAAGAATGAGGAAAACATTTCTATGATGTTTATTGGACTTCAAAATTGCTATATCATTGACCTTGGATAATTTATTACACTGTTCTGCTCTTCTTTATGTTAATAGGTGTTAATTGAAATGACTTGCAGATTATTCATTTTAAATTAAGTGATACCTTACTAGCAAGTCCACTAGGTTAACGTATTGCTAATTTGACTGGCTGCCAGAGATTGCACATTTGAATAGCAAACACTCAGATCAGATCCTCATGTCCTTTACTTTCAGTAGTTCTTTAGTCTGTGCACAGACTTAATTTAGATTTGCTGAGTAAGAAAAAGAAGAATTTCAAAATCGCTGGGTTTTGTAACACTATGTAGTAACTTGTACAGCTTTTGCTGGAATGCGTGCTTAATGATGGTCCTCTGTTTAGATTAGAAATGTACAGAGGGAATGGGTTCTTCAATTTAGCAAGAATATGAGTTTCAAACACAGGTTTAGGCAAATATGGCATAACAGTAAGTTGTACCTAATGACAATTTAAAACCTCCTCATTTCACTCCTAGATTTTTAGAGAATATGAGTTGCAAAATACATTTCACCTTAATTGTTCCTCTGAACAACCATGCCTGTATCTCTTAGGGTAGAATCTCTCCAAAACTTGTTTTAACATTTGGTTGGACTTGGACTGGGAAGTGACTTGTCCTGCTGGAGTTGAGAAAGGCCGTTCAAAATCTCCAATCTCTACCTAAGGGAAAGACCACAAAGAAGAAAATTTTTTGTTACTCCAGAGTAATTTTCTAGCTGGGTATGAGGAGCTATATTTTTCCTCTGTTTTGCCAAGTATAAAATGAAGAACAGTTTGTCAATTAATGTATATTTTTCACTGATATAAAAGTCATGTAAGTAATTTTATTTTTCTTATTTTATATTTACCATGGAAAAAAGATAAATGTCAAGTATAAATTGTACAAATATAATACTTACTAGTTCTGCTCTGAGATTGCTAGATCTCCAGCTGACACAAAGCAGTTTAGATTTATTGAGTAACACCATCAAATAACTTTCTCAATAACCTTCCCTTGAGCCTTTAATTTTTTAAAAATAAAACAGATCTTATCAAGACCATGTCTAGGCTTTCATTAAACAGCTGTTACTTTGGTGTATTAACTTGCAGAAATCACGTAAGGAATAGTGAATGAAGAAATGGTACATGATTACATGATATTTAATCAAAGAGGGTCTGACTGTGTAGGAGGTAAAGCACATTTTATCCGTCCTGGTGCCAACAGCAGCATACACTGTAAAGCATTTCCACTGAAGTACGGAGTTAGCTTTACAGAAAGATTCCAGCCCAGTCTATTTCCTACACTATCACATGTAAAAGGTGGAGGTCATTTGACTGTCAAGCAATCCTGGACCAGTTTCTTTATTCAGGTTTTTCATCTGTAAAACTGCTGTGTGAGTCATTAATGCACAAGGATTACCTGAGCTAAAAGAGCTGTCAATTCCATTGCTAGCTCTTTGTTTACGGGGAAGAGTCCATTGACTATTTGATCATTTGTCTGATATACTAGCAGCAGCTTCTCTCTGTCTGTCTCCCCATGGACTTGAACCGAAAAATAAAGCCTACAGAAAAGACAGAAAGTTATTAAATAAAGAAGATAGGGAAATGCATTAGCCCTGAGGATTAGCAGTATCTGCTCTGAATGTGACATGTTTATGTCAGCGTCAAAACACATTAGCAGAGCAACACTCGTACTTGAACCAGCGAGCAAATATTTAATTTCAGTCTTCTGAGTTCAATGTTGCCTTTTTTTTTTTTTTTTGGCAGCCCTGCTCACCTCTTGAGAACTAGAAAAAATTAACTATAGGTTTGTTTTTTTAAAACTCTCCAGTTACACCTTTTTGTTGCAAGCTTTGAGTCAGCCACTATTCTTCGGATGAAGAAACTCTGCATAAATTAAAACCAAATCTTGGGACAAGGCAGAGATACTATACTTGCTATACAAACCTATTTTTGTAAGTAAGGCGGACAGTCCTGGTGCCTTCGCATTTCCCAGGGTGTTGTTCTTTGGAGGCTTGCTCCCATTTTGAAATAATGTCACAGATCTAGAAGGAAAGCAATACAAAACTGACTTTGCCATGTATTTCTCTTTGAAAACACCTTTGAATGGAAATTGTCTACTTATTTTAATATCTTTTACCTATTACATATCAGAAACATACATAGCTTGAATTTTTAAACTTACTGAAAGATAACTTTACTTGCATTTCTTAGTTGGAGCATTTAATAATTAATGTTTTTGTTGTTTGTTTATCCTGCAACACGCACACACTACCTTTGAAAACGAGGCATAACATGCTTATATGGAAAGGCCAGTACTTGATTCAGCAGCAGCCAATGAATGTGTAATTATACAGAGTGAGTTGTTCTATGATTAACCAAATGCCTTTGATCTCTGCCTTTTCTTTCTGCTGCATTCTGGAGTTTTTCAGGTCCTTTCTAGTAACTGCTATAAAGTTTATATGAAGCTTGTTATAAAGCGCAGCAATAGAGGTTCACAACAAGCAGTGTAGGTGGGTAGGTGGGCAGATGGGGAGGAGGTGGAACGGAGGGCCTGGGAGCCCTGCTGGGCTTCATGTCACCATTCCTTCATAAAGAGCCTTCCTGGAAGCAGTAATGTGACCAGCTTCTGAAGTTGCATTTACCAAGAAAAGAAGTACATTTTTTATACATTTTGCTTTCCATATGGTAATTATTCTAGCAGGAGAAGAGAGCTGATCATGATGACCCTGCTTTTGTTTGTCACTAAGGCCTGATTGTACCACACCTTGTAACTCAAAGTGCAGCTGTGAACGTTGGCTGAAGGCTGCAAAAGAACCACTTGATAGAAGCACAAAAAATTTCATTATTCATTAGTTGCTAAAAAGCTTGAAAAATATCTTGTATTTTATTAAAGTATAGATTATATTGCATTTTGCCAATCTTTACTGCAAAGAATTTAATTCTAGCAATAGAGGGAACTAAAATTCAGAATTCAGAACAATGATAAGCCAAACATTGGAAATTTCCTGAACTGAACCCTTATTACCCTGTATTTAGATAAGGAACCCTTTTTTTTCTTCCCCAGGATCTCCACCCCAGTATGAATGACTTTTTGGACCTCAAATGGTCATCTTTTGGAGCTATACAAGAAATGCTAACTGAATCTCTAAATGCATTTTGGACTGCAATTGCTTTTTAGTTTTAAAGGACTGTGATTAGTAACTGCTTACCTTTTCTTTTTTAACCCAGCTGCAACTTCTATGAATAATATCAGTCTCCTAGACAAAGCTTTTAAATATAGTTCACTGAATGAATTTCAGGAATTGAAAAAGCTATGGGTTTTTTTTAATCTTTCCTTTTACGTTATGAGGAAAAAAACCTAAAGACAGTTTTCAGCCTGAAAAATGTTTTCCTTTACATTGTCTGAAGAGAGCTCTGTAGAACAAAGACATTTTGTTGTTTTATATGGAGAGCTCATTAAAGGTTTTTGTTTACCTTGATATTTCCTTGAAGACAGTGCTCTATATCCTTGCCAGAGGGATCATCAGAAAACAGTGCAAATCCTGACTGAGCTGGTTTCCTCATTCCTGTATCCTGGTTCAGGGTGTTCAGAAATTCCTCCACTGTGGTAGAGGCATCAAACCCTACAACCTAAAAAAGCAGCCAAAATGTATTTTGCTATCAAACTTAAAAAAACCCACCCCCTTGCCACCCCCCCCAATCTAAGATATTGAAGGATAATACCTCTAGAATAACAGTGGCAATGTAAGACCCATTCCATCCCCTGTGAATAACTTATTGTCATTGGAAATAAAAAAAATCCATAAAGGGCTTGGAAAAGATTCAAGATCTCCACATGGGAAGTCAATTTAGTGGAGTTTTTCTCCATCCAAAAATTGATGAACTTCCCAGCAGATTATACCTTACTGCATTTTGTTTATGAAACCAAACTCACTGTCAAAAAGCTTCCAAATGAAGTATTTTTGGTTCTCTTTTCTTTGTTTATACTAGTTTCTTTGCACTTGCTACACTTGAATTTCTGTTACAGAATCTATATAACAGAAAGCAGTCTAGTATCTGAGCTTTTTGTGACAAATACCACTTGAAAAATGAAGAAAACTATAATTTCCTACACTTTTCAATGTGGTGGTGAAACAATTGAGATCAATTGATTGTTTTTCATCATGTGCAACTTCAGAGGGGTATTTACTGGCAGATCTACATTGGCAGATCTGAAATATTTTACAAATGTTGCTCTGTCAGTACTAGATAGGCCAGTAATACAGAGAGCCTTCTAAGTTTTGTTCTCCCAAATCTGAATTTTTGTCTGTTGTTACTAGTATTACAGCATTTTAGCAAGAGATGGCAAATGGCTTTTATATAAATACTAGTTGCTGATGTTCACTTATATCTACTTTGAGGGTGTTTCCCTGTGTTTGGTATATTGAAGAAGGCCCCTTACCACTTTTTTGTAAAGAAATACCTTGAAAAAGGATCTCAGACTTCTATTTTGGGCTTCTCAGTGGTTGGAATTAAAAAAAATATCTGTTGAATGTAGCTTTAGAGATAAATACAAGAGTTTTCAATACCACTGTAATTGGTTATTTGCTGATCTCACTGAAGTAATTTATTTATTTAATTACAATTTTCATAACCCTTAAGTATACATTTTTGAGCAATAAATAACTGATGAACAGTTATTCCTTTTCTTGTTCAAACTTCAATTTTGACACCTTGTAGGATGAAATAAATACATGTTGTTTTTTCTGTTTTACTGGGCAAGCAGTAAGCAGTTAAGAAACTTAGAAGGGAAAAAAAGCAGACTTCTTCTGTGATCTGAAATGAAAAGTTTATTCAATACAGTTTTGATTTTATATAAAAACTTGCTTTCTGTCTAGGAATACTGTGAATTGTTAAAAAACTCTTTTCAGCCAGCTCTCATGGTTAGAAACACAAACCAGGATGTGAAGCAGTATGCATGGAAGCTCATGGAAAGTTTCCTACAGGCTTTGACTGATGAAGTCCCAAAAGAGTCAGGAATTAAGCTGTGTTTGTTCTGTAACAAATATGGTTATCCTTCATGACTGATAATGGGAGTTCCAGCTGTGCTTCCAGGCCTTCAGTGAGATATTTAACTTTCAAGATGTCCGATGAAAGGAAGTGGAATTTACTACCTTTCCCTATTCTTCAGTCTAATTCATTCATCTGATGGTCAGGTTAAATAAGAAACAGAACTTTAGTATTTCTCACTCTTAAGATGTTTTAATTTTTTTTTCCTTCCTCTTAAAGATTTTTCCCCAAACCTTTACTCTTCATTGATTAAATCTCATTCAATGACCTTGTGCCTGCCATTGCTAGCACTGGCACAGGATGAAACTTGAACCATGTTTACATTAACAATTACAATTCTGTTTCTGATATACTACTTCATGTATATGCTAATAGCAAGGGGCTGGGAGGTTAGATGTCATGGTCTACCTGACATTACCTGATATATGCCGTTCATGAAATGAACTGGAATACTGAAGGGCAGCGAATGGTGGTAGGGGTTTCTTAGAAGAGTGGAAAGGATTTCCATTCTGGAAGGTCTGGCTTCTCGGTCTCCGTTCTGCTGGGTACGCTCTACACATCGCTGACAATATATTGCATATTTCCCAAATTCAGTCCTGTGACAAAAAAAGAAATAAGGCAATTCTTGCGGACTGATTGAAAGGATAGTAAACTGTGAGTAAATCTCTCTGGGGGTGCCAAATGGGAGGAGCACTCAGATTTCACTCTGTGAGCTTTCCAATGCATTTTTCCACGTGGAATTATAAACAGAATTAGTCCACCAAGACCAACAGAATTGTGCCAAAGATGAACATGGCTCAGAGTGTTTTGTGTAACTGCCATATTTTGGTTTTCATGGTTTTGCAACATACAGTCAAGAGCTCCACTGCGGAGTATTTTTCAAAACAGAGGATAACTTTCCCAAGTGATGCATAGAAGTAACATGTACTACAGTTTAGTAGCACTGGAGCACAATTCTACTCAAATTTATTTTAAAACATTTCTCAAAAGATCTAAAATATTAAATAAAAGATTGAAAATAAGGTACTTCACAAGACTAGTCGACTAGCTGGGTAAAAATATTCAGGCACACCTGGAATCCGCGTTCTTCTTTAAATGAAGTTTAAGAAGCCAAAGGAATGGGTGCTGGGGCAGAAAGAGTCCAACGCAGAGAGCCAAGAGCTGCAAGCCCTGGACAAAAGGAAGACATTCACTGTTTTAAACATCTTACAAAGTAAAACTCCCTGCTGTGGCTGCTGGCCAGCAGTGCAGCTTACTGTGCCAAGTCGAGTAACAGACAGCTGTAAATAGGAGTAAAAAAAAACAAAACCCAGAGAAAAAGCTGAGTAAACAAGCATGTCGCCTCATTGGAAGGCCAAAATGCTCTCTTTCTATTTACTTGTGTTTCCTTCAGGGCTGGAAATGGGAAAGCAGATCAGTTTGTATAAAAAGCAGTTAATACACAGGAAAAAAATACTAAGGCTGCAAGGCCAAGCACTAAGAAATGAGGAGAAGCCTGTGCAATTTTAATTCACCTTTCCTGTTATATATATTATGAAGCAATCCATAAGACATTTTCCTCCTACCAAGTAGATAGTAACTATTGAAAAAACAATTTTTCAATATTTTTGTATATTCTCATTGCTCAATATGTATCCATAGGCTTCACTTAATACAGACCGCTTTCATGTACTCTGGATATACACTTACTAACATCGCAACTACTTTTCTCACAGTTGTATCAATGCATCATACTGAAATTTAGAAAATGGGGTTTCTCTATCTTGATTTATCTGATTTACCTATTCCAATTAAATAGAAATTTGACAGCACAGGCACAGATATTCCCTTTCATCAAATACCTGTACTTTGATGGAGGATAGCATTGGCTCTGTTTCAGGAAGACGCTACAGTAGAAGCAAGTGTGGGAGACTACAGCATGAATTCAGGACTTAAAAAAATTAGTGTGAGGCTACAAACATTTTACTGAACATGTTAACCCTTAAAAATCATGCCAGTGGATTACAATAGCAACAATTTATTTATCTGTATCAGAGGGAAGGCCTTGCCAGTGGTACAAATGTACCAAAGAAGGATTAATGTACCAAAGAATTAATGTACCAAAGAATTATTTCAGTTCATTTGTACCAAAGAATGATTTTCAGTTCATTAATGTACCAAAGAATGATTTCAGTTCATTTAATTGTTACATATTTGGATACCGGTGAATAGCTGGCAATGGACAAAGGTGAAGAGTTTTAAGTATGTATTTATAATCTAGCATGCATGGTGTGTGCAGAACAGCACGACATACAAGAGGTGACATCTATCTGAAACTCTGAGTGTATCTGAGATTCCACAATGTGGCACTACAGCTTTTCTTCACACTAATGCTACAGAGACATCTGCCATGTGGTTTAGCCCACCGAGCTTCCTGATGCAGCACCTCTCTTAGGAAAGATGCAGTAAAGAGAATTAAGTTCTATGCATGATGTCTTACTTAACACTTTACTTGAAGATAGCCCATTGTATGTCCAGCCTTTAAAAACAGCACAGGCACAGATATACCCTGTCCTCAGATAGAAGTACTTTGATGGAGGATAGCATCAGCTCTGTTTCAGGAAGACACGGTAGTAGTAAGATGTTATTTCAGGTTTTTATCTGATTTTAAGTAAGCAAATGCTACAGAAGCGTGGAGCCCCTTTACCACTCTAAACAGTCTGTGCTGTTGAAATAGATACCATTGAAATCAATACTGGGTTACCTGTATCGGTCCTGCCTGGTTTTGTGGGTGTCGACGTCTAGTCTGTTTAATAAGCTGACAACAGATCTCATTTTGAAGTTCAGGATGTGTGAGGCAGATCTGCAAAGCACTTTGGGCCAAAGATACATGGTAATCAATGGCAGGAGAGTCAACTGCAGCATTTATAAACAACTGGCAGGTCTAGATATAAAATAATAAACAAGTGAGTTTACATACAAAAAGCTCCGACAAATCTTTTAGATGTTCTGTATAACAAAAGCGTGCTGTAATTGAGGTCACAATGAGTCAGTTAACCAGAAGACTAAGGAAACCCTGCTGGCCCTGCAAAAAGGGGTGAAAAGGGGCCAGAATGGATGAAAAGCTATACAGAGAGACTTAAGATAAAAACACCTCTTAAAAAACACACTTTTCACTCCATATCTAATGGAGTGAGCTCTAGCAGGAGCTGCAACAGTTGTGGTGGTAGGCAAGTTTAAGGATATGCTGAACATAGGTTATCCCTGTATGGGACTTCAAAATGCACGGTGTACAGCTCTCAGCGGCGGCCAGTGTAAAATGCTTGTGCAAGTAGTGAGCACAACACGGCAGAATATACACAGATAAGAAAACCACAACTCAGAGCCATTTGTTTTACATCTTGGCTTTCACTGGTATTTTTACTGTGGGTCAGTATAACCTTTCCTATCCCCAGTACTGTCTTAGGAAAGCCAGGTGTTAAGCATTTGTTGTGCTGCATTAGAAGAAAGTTTACATGCCACTCATTGCATTTATTCTATATAATAGTTGATGAATTTTCAAGGTATATAAGCAAAATACAAGAAATGGATGGAAGCCCAATCTCTTTCTAGTCTATCTGAAAATACGTGGATACACAGGACTAATTTTTATCAGCAATGGAATAACTGAAACATGACTTGATCTGTTTCTAAATCAATTTCCTACCTGACAAACTGATTTATACAAAGTTTCAATAAGGGTCATACAAGTCATCTCTTATTTATTTATTTTAGGCAAGTGTCTGTGATTTCAATTAGGTCTGAAATATATTTCAGAGAGTGATTTCCAAATAGATATAAATTTATTTTTTATCAGAGAATTACATTCCCTTTTAAATTTTCATGCTGCAGGATTGCAGAAAATAAGATGGATGTACTTCTTTAAAGTGCTTCAAACATTTCAGAGAAACAAGCTGGAAAGTTTGCCTACAAGTGGCTGTGACTGAACATATGGTGCTTTTCTTCAATTCCTTTCTAGATCCGAACCATTACATCAAAATTCTCCAGATAGTTGATGCTTCAGGGAATTTGGCCTTTAGACTTGCATAAATTCTGTGGAGAAAGTTCATTTATCCAAGCTCCATGCCTTCCAATTTGTAATTTATTTCACAACGTACAGAAAAAGGAACAGCAAGATTTTATTTTGTCTCTAAAACAGACTTTATAGCCTGGCTATTAGTTAACGTTCAGGAGTAGTTTTACTGGGTGAGGGCAGGAGAGAGGAGGAAGAAGGTTAATGGCATTGCAGCATACTCCCTGCAACAGGAGCATCATAGATATCAACCACCTATCTGGCCTTTCACTGGGAAAGATGTAAAGTCTTACTGGCATACAAAAATTCTCAAGAAACTAGCTGCGGCACAGCAGTTATGAACCATTACGTGTCTCTTAATCAAAAAGCCTTTTCACTACTACTGGGAGATACACATATGCGTATTTTTAAAGGTGTATGAAAAACTTTTAAAGTTCAAAAAACTGTTGTGAAATACTTTCAATAATTTTACTCTGTAATATTCTATTTATATTACTAGCATACCTAATCAGTCTTTTAAAAATAGCTACTTTGTATGAAGAAAAGATTTTCTTTTTATTAAAAAGAGCAGTAGAATCTCTGCCTTCTATTTTTGAAATAATCCATGACTTGCTTAAACTTTGCTTTGTTTTTTTCCCCATTTTTAAAAGGTCTTCTAGCTGATTTAAATATATCTACAACAAAACTTTTGCCTACCATTTGTTCTTCCTGAAATTAAATTGAAAAAATAGTATTTCAGATACAGATCTCTGAATAGAGAGATCCATCCATGCTGTTAGGTTCTCTGGGACTTATGAACTTCATGATGAAATTATGATTATCCATGATGGCTGTGGATTTTTCTACTAACTTGCACTGTATCAATAACCTCAGCAGAAAGGCCAAAAGATGAAGCCTAAACTGCTCCCTCACAGCTAAAAGCGATCTCTTTACACTGGAAGTGATACTCTTTGGTGAGATAATATGGGGACACTCTGCTACTGTCCATTAGTTACCTCCGCTAAAGATAAGAGTAAACTCCTCTTTTCTTTTTCCGTATCTGTTGAACATCTCTAGTAAGCCAACTAATAGCCACTCTTTAGCTAAGAGTTAAAATAGTAAGTCAGTTAATAAAAAAGGCACCTGCTATGGTTTTACCTTAAATAATTTAATTGCTTCAGTTTGCAAGGCTTCTGATGGCAATGTTGTAAGAGGGGAAGCAATTCCTTCTTTGCTGTGGCAAAGGGTAGGATGCCTCCAAATCTGAGAAGCTAAACAGATAAAATATGTAGGTTTTGCAATTAATTCAGTTCGTAAGTACATTCAGTAAATAAGTACTAGAAGATTAGTACGTTGAAACAAAAGCACACTTACTGGTATCGCCTTCCATATTTAATAATTTGCAAATAAGTTGCTCAAACTCAGATCCAACATTTACACTGCTACTTCCAGCTGCAACTGTCAGATGATAACGCCACGTGTCCTAAAGCAGAAAAACACACAGCAGCTCACTCATTCTGTGTTGGAAGGAGCTGCTTCATCAAGATTTTGCTCTCAACTTGAAACACAGCCGTACGCTCCTGTTGAAGCCCAAAGGCGTTTGCTTTCGTTTGAATATACCTGTATTCATGGTCTCTGTTACAAATACTAAGCAATTAAGATTGGACAGGGCTCTCTTCAGAAGTCGCTTACCCTCAGAAATCATGGCTAATTATCAGGGCATTTTTTTCTTTCCTCTTCAGAAAGCTAACATAAGTGCCTTTTTATCACTGGCACATCCTGCTAACCTGGGGATAAGGCCAGAAAGCAAAACGAGGTCTAAAAGATTACTTGAAAACAGTGAAGCAGTAATAATAAAAATGGTTCTAACCATAGCTCTCATTTCTCCTTCACTTCAGTAGGGCAGTCTTCCCTACTGTTAGTCTTAGCACTGAAAATGGATAACAGTATCCCAAAACCTCTCAGGAAGGTCTGCTACAAGTCTGTCTACAAGTTAGTGTAATGTGAGCATAATTCTCCAATTACAGCATCTTTTGTATTCTGCACCATCTCCTTATGTAGGCAATTTTTGTCTATTTTAAAAAGGATTACCTACGACAGCATTGGTCCGCAGACAGACTCTGATCAATGTTAATGAAGCAGGACCTTCTCCTTGCTTATTTTATCAAACTACAAGCCAGATGACTTGTAGGTCCCCCTCCTCCTCCTCTTTAAGAAATATTCATAGCACAGCACCGTACTCATAGACGTGTTACTGAAACTCAATAGAAAAGTCCTTTTATTACCTTCTCATGTTTGGATCCTATAAGAAGATAAGTGGGTCCTTGATCTTTGGGGTGGATAACAAGAGTGTAATGTGTTGATAATAAACTACGACCACTAGCCTCATAATCTTCATCAGAATCACACGATCTATCAACTTCTTCAACCTTCGCCTCAGAAAGCTTGATTTGACCAAGAGGAAACTAAAAGTAAATATTGGAAGTGGTGAGAGAGCAAATATTTGCTTCAGTGCACGCTAATTTTATATTTCTTATTCTACAAATAGAAAGAAAAACATGAACTACCATCAATACCCATTTGTATTTATTCGTTTTCAGTCCTGCCAAGGAATGTCAGATAAACCAGCTGTTCCAGACAGCAGCAGGAGAATGATATGTGCCAAAGTCTGAAAGTGAGATTTTTATAAATTCTTTTCCAGGTCTGCTTCTGTACCTAGTTAATGCAATAAGTGTCTGTTAGGGCAAGAGAAGTAATTCCTCAGAGTTTCCACACCTGGTTCCAAGCAAAACTTCCCTGGGTCAAGCCAAAAATAATCCTGTCATTTCAAAGGACAGCAGTGTTGTGTTGACGTATCTGTTTTGTTCATGCTATAAATTCACAAGGTAAATTTTTTGCGTGACAGACCACCTCAGCTGGTTTCATTCTTCAGTCTGATAGATCAAAGCACTCGAGTCTTAAGTTGTATATGTAGTTATGATCATTTATCAGGAAATATTTTATATGAAAAGCCATTCAAAAGGAAATTTTCACAGAAGTAATTATTTCATAGTCATTATCAACAGGAAGGCACAACGAACACAAATACAGCATGCTATTGTTTCTGAATCATTTGTGATGTCTAGCAATGCTTAGTGATTCAGCAGAAAGAGAGGGATGTTTCCCTTTAGTAGAAGGATGGCCGCGCACTACAGTAACTAGCATCTTATTTGTGCCACATTCAAGTGTAAGCCTGAAGTTGTCTTGAAATATCAACAACGGTGAGAAGAATATGAGGCTGACTCTTAGCTTCTCAATAATACTGTTTAAAAATTGAAAATACGATACTGGAGAGTAGCTGGCAAGTTTGACTCAATCTAGGGTGGGTTTCTTGAATAGTGATTTGATAAAGTGAGCAGTTAATAATACAATCATTTTGAAGAAAACATCACATAGTGGTGGCTCTCTATTCCAGAAAGGCTTAAAGATGCATGTGGTGATTTGTATTTTCTGTGGTGCTTCTGAAGCATTCAACTTTTGGAACAAGATAAGATTCTGAGAATCAAGAGGTGCCATTTCATATACAAATAGTCAAGACTGATTTATTCACTAAGTTTAACTAAAACACAGTTGGCTGATTTTTTAATTTTAATTCCATTTTGAAAGGAGGCCACTGAAATGGACTCCATTACTGTATTAACCACTGCAGATTGTGTAATTTGTTTCTGCACAGTCACATTCAGCTACAGCTAACATGTTTTTAATTAGCAAATTATTGAACATTAGAAATGAACTAGCTTTGGAAAACTTTTCATACCTATTCTGCTTACCAAAGCTAAATTCTTATTCTATTACAAACTAGCAAATTAGTTTCAATTTTGTTTTAAAAGGGCAGCAAAACTTGTTCCAAATGCGAGGGCAATATTCACAAGAATCCAGCAAATTTCTTAGATGCTTCTAAAGGGCGTGGTAAACCCCCCAGATCTTCAATGGTAAAAATGTGTAAATTCAGGTACTTTAAACATAGAGATTTCTTCATATGAGAAGAAGTTAATTTCAATATCTCTGTAAGATGAGCTAGAGATTAATACTCCAGTCATTTGATTCCCCAGCCCTGTATTACACTTTAAAAAAGTAATTAAAATAAAATGTTTTGATGGATAGTTACTACTATCTTACTCATACAGATCTAGAAAAAAGGTTTAGTTGAATGTTTAAAAAATGGCTAAAAAAGGAAAGGATAACAAAGGGAATACCTAGATTTATACAGAGACTACAATTACTGGGTCCAGTATGATTATTTGGCTAGATTAGAAGCAATAAATGAGATTTTCTGTATTTTTTCCAAACTGTTATGGGTTATAATGGCTCAGTGGACTGTTACCATTTTGTCAAGTGTCAGCAGTCTTACTAGAGGTAAGTAATAAGGGTATGAATCAAATATTCATAACCTCAGCGGTATTAACAAGAATTCTTGTAGACGTTTCCAAACTCTTGTTCCTGACCCACCTCCATCAATAAGATATTTCTTGATGACAAAATGCAATGCCTTGGGAGCAAAAGGACAGGTGAAAAGTATGACTGGGAGGTGTCCTTTGTCCTGTCTCTGTACGTAAATATGGCTGGAAATATCAGGACTGACAATATTCAGAAGTGTGGGCAGAGAACTAAAGGTCAGGCCCAATGTGGAAGAGTCAGGTCTTGCTCTTTCTTAGCTCCTTGTGTCCTACAGAGTGTGGGATGTTGCGAGGTTAACTTAAAGCTGATTGGATCCCATTTCTTCCTTTTCTTTCTCAAACAGTGTTTCCCTAGGTTTCAGAAATAATTTTCTCTTCCCTTTCTCTTGCCATCCTCCACCTCCATTTCTGTGCACCTCATCAGTTGTAGACAGTGAGGTCCTTTTCCATAATTCTGATGGGGAGCGGGAAAAGATCCCCCCCCCCCGAAACACATCTACAAAGCAGCAAACTCTGCATCCTGCTAGCCTTTTTTTTTTGCCTTTCTTGCAGCACTGTGGAGGCACAGTGACATACTGAAGAACAGGATTTGGAAGTTAATTGAGGGATAAAAAGAACATTTAATTTCTTGAAACTTGCAGTCACTGCCTACTGCAAACATACATTAGAAAGGGTCAGCTTCCAGAAGTAAATGACAGCCAGGTCTTTTCTGTCAGAAAGGGAGACCTGAACTGTCAGCAAATCAGTGTCCCCCTTTGGCTAGGGATAGGAAGATGCAGAATATATATTAGGTCCTGTAGGAGAAGGAGACCAATGGGTGTGCCCTGGATTACTGTCTGTTAGATAGGAACCTTCCAAGTTGACAGTCTGTGAAGTCTAAATGTTTGGTAATCAAGACCAAATGGGCATATACTACCCAGGCCAACTGTACCTTAATAAAACTGTAACTATTGTTTAAAGTTTACTTCAGTATGTTATCTTCCATTCACTGAGGAAACAAGTAAGGGACCTACCTTGTCTTCTTGATTACGGAAATAATACAGAATTTTTCCAACTAGGGTACACCAAACTCTTTTGGAATATCCATGTTTCACCTGAAATTACAGAACATTAGGAACAAGCACAGCCAGAGAAATACAGACTACATTTCACCATCTCTGAACTTTGGTGATGTTGGGAATAAATGCATTGGCTCAAATTCCTTTCCACATTACTAGACAAATAATTAAAACTGTGTAACTCTATTAAGGGCATAAGAATTCAAGCATTAGATGCTGATCCAAAGCCCAGTAAAGCCAATGTGAGTTGGCCTAAGGTAATGGAAGTTGAGGAAATGAAAGAATTGAAAGAGAAAAATTCCTTTTATACCGTATTTTTATTTTTCTTGAACTAATCCGTCTCAGTGAATAATACCAAAAAGAGAGCACTTCACTGAAGTAAGTTAGGTCAGTTAGTAAGTTAGGTCAGTTAGTAAGTTAGGTCAGAGCTACCGAAACTCACGCATGTGTCAAAGTACCATGCTGAACTACAATACCACTGAAGTGCAAATGGAGAACTCAACACAGGAACTAATGAATTAAAAAGACAAAAAGAAAAACCAAATCAAATCAAAGAACCAGAATAAAAATACTGCCCAAAGTAGGTGAGTTGGTAGTCCTTCTGGATTGTTCACATTGTAAAGTACTGGGAAAGCGAATATATGTCTGTTTTGCTTGTATTTTATTTTATTGCAGAGCCATTTTCATCTAGATACTATTCTTAAGAAATAAGGAATAAAGCAGTTTGGGGGAAGAAAAGTGTTCCCACCTTTGTAAGCAATCCTTTCATGGTTGGCTTGACTTCAGGCTGTATGAAAAGTGGACTGGCAGCCTGTATTTTAAGAACATTCTGTAGTACTTTGATCCATTCTTCTAAGATATTGGGAGAGTCTGCAGTCAAGTAGTATGTTCGTTTTTCTGTGGTCAGCTATGTAGTAACAGAAGAGTCTTGAGCTTTAAGAACATTATACAGTCAACCCCACAGTGTGGGGGTTGTAACATATAGTACCCAGTGTAGTTTCACAACTTTAGGGGGTTTATTTTTCCCAAATCACTTTTCCTTAATGAAACATTCAGTGGCTAGGCAGAGCACACAGACCCATGCCTTCTAAGGCTTTATCTGAAAAGTTCCAGGACAGCAGAGTTGAGAAAACTCAATTTATGTCCTTTCAAACAACTTCTCTCAACTCTAGTGGCTGGCCCCAAGACTACTCTCTTTATTTATATCTCATATGTGACGATCTGACCTTTGTAGCAATGCTAACAAGACCACGTGTAGTCCTTTCTATAGTTTCTATAACTGAAATGATCCTTCGGTTTCAAATGAAGGACACTGATTAATTCCAAGTCCACACTTGGACTTCCAGTCCAATAGGGACTGGAACAAGGGGTCGGTTTTGGGGTTGGAGGAAATAAATACCCACTGAAACACAGATGAGAAAAGCAGGCACCTGAATTGTTTGTTTTCCATCACCCCTTTCAATGTGGCTAGATGCATTTAGCTCAATTTGACCTTGAGGTTTTCGAATGACATCACTCTGTATAGAAAGAATGAAAAAGAATATTTTAAATCTACCAAAAATAGCAATAAATAATTATAGAACTCATTTAAACATTAATCTTGATACATACTTCCTAGTTAGACATTGAGTACCTTGTACACCTCCTGAGGAACTGAGTCATGAATCACTCTCTAACAGCTCAGACACCAGGAATGCATTTCTTTTCCTTCTAGCAGCTCTAGATTCTCAGTAAAAACAATCTAATATTAAATGGCAAATACGTTACATGTACTTACTGGAGATTTGTAGTATAGTAATTCGCCTCCTTTAAGCACAAACCACCGTCGTTTCCAGGTCTTTACTTTACCACCCATTTTTAACAGATATCCAGATTTTTCCAAAGGTTCCTGATTATTTAGAAGTTAGATAAAAAGTAGTCAGGTACGCATATATACCTATATTCCTCAGAGATATGTATAAATACACACACACAGAGATACTTGAATTACTCAAAAGCATGCTAAACAATAATTACAGTATTTTATGAGACTTTTAGTCCAATGACAAAGTTTTTACAAGCATCAATTAAGACAAATGCCATGCATGTGGGATAACTAATTAATATCCCTACTTACAGTTATAGTACATGAAGAAGAGTAAGTGATTTGCCCAGAACTATACAAAAGAATGAAGAATATGATGATTCCTGATTTTACTTTCTGAGTATTCATATTAAACAAGGAACAAAATGAATACAATGTAAATATATATTTTTTCCCAACTTCAGGGCCTAACCTGCAGACCAGATATAGAGCAGTGTAACTCAGAGCTCCACACAGACATACTTTTAGTGTGTACACTAAAGAGAATTCACAGGTTGGCTCTGTGAAGAAAGCTTAAAATAAATGATCTTCATCACCAGGCAGTCAATCCACTTGTATGTTAAGACACTAACTACTAACACAGGCCATTAAAAAACTCCTGGAGACAGACCAATACCCCATAATGGTTTGGTTTCTTTGACCTCTCCTTGCATGTTGCTCTACTTAGGATTCTCTGATGCATAAAGTTTTCCCCGTATGAGGAAACTATAGAAACGTATTACTGCACATAGATTTCTACTGATGCCTCCAACTCCTTCAGTGGAATGTCCTTCTATTTCTCTGAATATTCAAATAATAATCTGAAGCTGGTTTTAGTATTTCATATGCAATCTGACACCAGATCTGGTTCCAAGAAAGGAAAATCTTAAGTGCTTTGAATTGTCTTCTAGAGTTGTCTACCTATTTCCGTTCATTATACAGAAAGCTCAGAATAATCCTCCACTTTCCTTCAATCATTATAGTCTTATATGGGTAACTTATTGTTGGTATATTCTGCTATTTGTACTCATAAGGCAGTCTGTCAGTCAGCAAGACTGAATATAGAGATTTGGTAGCAGTCTTTGAACATAAATATACACACAGCACCACAGGTACACTTCACAGAACTTCAGTACTCACATTTTTTCCATTATCACTAGATGAGGAAGACGTCTTAGGAAGTTTCTGCTCTGGCTCTGAATAGTCTGTATCTACTGAATATGCATCTGGAGGAATAGCATAGTCACTTTCTGAGGTCACAGAAGACAGAGACACACCTGTGTTAAAAGCAGAAAGGTGTTTCTTTATTTTTTTATTACATAGAGACAAATGAGATGAGAATATCCATGCAGAAGGAATATCTGAGTAGGATCTGCAGGCAAACACAGGTATCAACATAAATCCATCAGGAACCAAGCATTTTTAAAATATCAGCCTATCGAACTATTAGCACAGTGCTAATACCTGAATCCCATTTTCTTCATAATTAAACAGAGTTTAAGTCACTTCTGAATGAAACAACAAACAATGAAACAACAAAAAAATATATCACCTTCTATTATATTACTACAGCTTTTTTAAGGAGGGAGTTAGTGCCATGCATCATACTACTCTAGAAAACGAATACAGGATCTTTAATTAAACTAAGCAACTTTCCCCTTCCCCTTTCTATCATTCACTCTGGTATCTGCATTTCTCATGCAACTGCTTGTGTACTAAGAAGCTATGCTCAAGATCTGCTATGTTGAAGCTGTAGGTGACTGTCGTTATTTGGCAATTACTATGAATTTTTATACTGAGGTTTTCCAAAAATCTGAATTCTAGATTTCAGGATTTTTTTTAGAGTTTATTAGCTTTAATCCTGAAAAAAATGCACCCTGTTTTCAGTTCCAGTGAATCAGCAATAAAACTTCCAACTCCTCCCTTATTCATCATTGAAATAATTATTTTCAAACATGTGAACATGTCCTTTTGTAAGAACTAGTGTTCCACTCTGAAAGGTTACTCTCCGAGATTGAATGAAGATGCCTTGTTTCCTTTGTTTCATTAATCTCCAAACTCATATGTCGATTTTATTTAAAAAAAAAAAGCTTTCTCATTTATTGCTCTGGTAAGCCACCTGGGCTTTCAGAGTGGGTTCTTCTCTTCTCATGTAGGATCTTTAATAACAAATACGCAGCAAGCTAATTATGTGCCTAGTGAAATTTGTGACTGCCTAGATTTTTAAACAATGTGATCTCAACAAAGATATGTACATATGTGTTTTGTGGTTAAGAAAGGTTTCCATGCGTGAAACAATGCAAGGACTATTTTATGAGAAGAAAGCATGAACAAAAGGAATGGTTCCATTTTACAGACGCGGATATAAATTGGAGGTGAAACCAGCTATTAAATTAGCTAATTTACCTTTCCTGTCGTGCAAGCATGTAACATGAGATGCGTCTGCAACCACGGCACTGGTTTTTGCTCAGCAAGATGGAGCTGCTGGGAAGCAGGAACTATAGGTCCTTTTCACACTCATGTGGCACAACTGTAATTACGTGACTGGACGGGACTTGATGCCACGTGTGGCTGGCACTGGAAAACTCCTAGTGGACCAGTGGCTCTATCTACCTGCTCAAGTGTGACTGACTGGAGCTCCTGCTAACTGGGATTTTAACATGGATAATGGAGACTACTGAATAACGTTATTTTGCATTTCTAAAGCAATGTGCAATGAAAGATCTTAACACTTGGCCTCACTGGAACCTTAGATCTTAGTCTCCCTTGGTTTAGCCAGTGAAGAAATACTTGCAGGGATATAACACATACTGTCACCCCATGAGGAAGCATTATATCTTTCAATGTTATGAAACATATTCTTTTCATTCTGCAGATGGAAAACACACAATTACCGACTGCTGTGAGATTTGGCTTCCACAAAAGACAGAACATTACTGGATTCAAGTGTTTTACCTAAATCTTTGCACAGGACCTTGAGACAATCACTGTAAAAATGGAAGAGACCCTTTACTGCATAAGATGACAGAACCAAATACTCTGTTGAGGGAACTTTTCCACCTGCTTTCTGATCATGTGAAACTGTTCATTTGTTTTATAAACTTGAAAAGGTTTTTTTTCTGACAGCAATTACTTTTTTCTAGGTCATTTTTTACCTCCCTACAGTTAAAGGTCACAGGAAGTCCTTGGCATGACACAGTATAGATAGAATAGAGCTTCTTGCTTTAAATGTACGAGTCACTTTTGCCTCATGACAACAGCCAGCTACTAGATTAATGCCTTAAAAAGACATCTATAATAACAGCAAGATAAAGAAAGCCATGTATAACAGTCCTTTCTCCTGCTTGAATAATAGATCTAGGCTTTGATAGCTGAGATAAAAGCCTAGATTTAAGATGTCCATGCTGTTTAAGGAAGAAATAAATTTCTAAGAAGATCATGTAAACTGTCTAGCTTTCCAAACTTCCTGGAAGTTACTCCTTCTTATGGTTTTTGCCTACCTCGTTTCATAGCCCGAGGACTACCCGGACCACTTCTACTTCGAGAATCAGACTCAGAAGTCCTTGAGCTGGACCGAGAGCTGTCTTCTTCCTCAGATCCTGATGACTCATCTATAAATGGGCTGTTGCTTATTTGAGTTGCTTTCTGCAGAAATTAACACAACATTCTTTGTTACCTTGCATAAAGGGTATCAGTCATTTCCTTCATACCGTAGCAGAGCTCTGCTCGCTTCTTAACATTCAAAGCTGTTCTTACTAGGGTTGTGAGTTTTGGCACACCAATATCAACGTAAAACTGAATTCCCTCTGCCCTCTGTATCCTCAACCACCCCCACACTTTAAAACAGAAACCTGAGGCAGCTCAAGGCATGAGCCCTTCCGAATCACAAAAGGCTGCCAGAAAACAAACAATGCTGTGATTAGTTACTGCTGGCTATCTGACGACTATAAACAGCTTTGGCACCGACACAGAAACATTTCTACACACACACACACACACACACACACACTTTTAATTATGGCACTGAACACCATGTGGCTCTGTTTAATAATTAACAAGCCTTTGGAAAAAATCAGCAAGGAACCTAAGAAGAACAGAGCTGGGCTAGTAACATTTTATACGCAGTGATAATTTTTTTTCCAGCTATTTGACATTTCCATTACTTCTGGGGTTCTGTGATCTCTAAACATCATCTTATGACATATTTGGCATGGTAGCATCAAATATGAAACAGCAAGTTCCTGGATGTGAAGCCTAATGGTATTTTAAAATTTCCTTTAAACAGTAATACAGTTACCCCTTTCAAAGTGGTGTAGACAGGAGTGGTCATGTTCTTATATATCAGAGATGTATATAATCCGGATATGGAGTACGAAGTTAGTGAAACAGCACCTACAAAAGCAACATATTGTATAAATGACCTTCCTAATTTACCCCTCCATTAACCAAATGCTAATGTAAATTTTGCATTGTATAACTGCTATAAAATGCAAACTAACTCCTGAACTGTTTTGGATGTGAGATTTATAGCTTTTTGAAATTTACAATGGTTTTAAGGAGTATAAACAAATTGTAGTCATGACCACTAACCCTTTCTAAATCGAAAGTATAATCTCTTACCTTGGTACCTGGTATAGAATCTTCCAAGTGAATTGCAAAGAAAACTGGAGTGAACAAAGTACAAATTCAGCACAAAGTCAAGAGGCAAGGTAATAGAAGACAATGGAAAGATAACCAACGATCGTCTAGGTTTTAAATAGCAGATAACTAAATCTCCATAGAAGTATCTTAGAGGAACATGGGACATTTGGTCCTTGCTTACAAATCACCGTAAGAAGAGAATTTTTGTTCATGAAACAATGAACAGCTAAACCACTTACTTTTGTTAAGAGATTCCATGGTGAAAGCTTCAGACATCCTTAAACCAGATTTGGCTACAGCATAAATTCTGCTTTCCTATATAAGTAGAATGGATTTAGTGGTAGATAATTAAAACACAACAATCACTTTTCTTCTGTTTAGCCTCCCCATAGCCTCCCAGTCTTTGTGTTAGTACAACCACTGTTGTACTAACACAATGGTTGAACTAACACAAAGATGAAATGGCTGATAAAATGGTGTGATCAGTAGCAGCTGAAAAATGCATCTTTCTTTTATATGCCATACCCACCATACCCATAGCCTGTTTCAACCTTTTTTCACACAATGCTTGCCCTTATAGATAACTTCTTTCCAAAAATACTATTATCAGGGGCCAAAGAAGCTATAGCGAGAATATTTTTTAATGGGAAATTGCATGTTAAGAACAGAGAAATGCCATTATGGAGGCAACTTTTCAACAGTTTTGTGTGCCACAATAAGAAAATCTATAATGAAAAAATATGCACTAAAATATATACATAGAAAAGCTGTTACATTAACACATTTTTCATCTCTGAATCATTAGTAAGTTTCTGACTGTGGAACTACAGAATCAGTGAGTCTAGACACAGTTAATTTTGGATTTTATGTAAGAAATATTAGTATCTACTTTAATTCCCTGATTGATGGCTTTAAAATTTTACTTGGAAATATGATCAGTAACTTCCATAGTCTGTAGTTGTCTTCTGTCAACTTAATTGTCTAGATTGTGAGTGGTACAATGGTTATTGCAAAGGCACTGATACCAGCAGTCTTAGGCTTTGTTGGTGTTAAGATAAATAAACAAATGCAGTCACAAGCATTACCTCATTGGATATACTCAAAAGGACATATATAACTTGGATGTGACATGACAAAAATTGGTCTTATCTACAGAAATAGTGACCATGTTTTTCAACAGCAGAAATGCTGTGCTTCAAATCAAACTTGCTTCTGAGTTTGTCCTTCTAGCTGCAGTTAACGTAATGTCCTGTCTTGTCATCAAAAATAGAATGAGAAAGGTAGAAGCAACACAAGTCATAGAAGAGAAGCATGAAAATGAGTTAGTTTCACCAGTAGGAAAAATATCTATCATTACACTTACCCAGGAAGGAAATCGATGTAATGGAGGGGTTGGAGGTTTGTTGCTAGCACCCTTTTTTGTCGTATCACAAGGTTCTTGGGCTTCAGCATTCTGTGCTTCAGTGCAGTCATAGGTAAACACTCCTTCATCACAGCCAATCTCCATTTTCTCTAAAATATCAGTATCTTCTCCATCCACCAGATCAATGTCTGTTTCCTGGGGTCTCCACGGACGTATCATGCTTATGGCATTCCTATTTCTACCAAACATTCTGTCAGAACTCAGCTGGGGCTGGCTTAGATGTTTCTTTGCTAATGCTGAATTTATACTAAACACATTAGGAGTCCTTAACTTCGGAGGTGGCAAATTTGAGGGAGAATCCGATGGCGTTGTGCATTGAGAACCTGCAGAAGTTGCTACAATTGGGTGTTTGGGTGTCAGAGCAGGGGTTAAAATTGGACTTGGGGTATTTGCCTCACTGGATGAGGATGAATAATCTAGCCTCTGAGATTGAAATTTCTTATTCAGTTCATCTGAAGAACTATCTTGGTCTTTCTTTTTACTTGTGAAATCAGAGTTGCACTTTCCACCTGGATTGTTCTGGCCTTTTCTTTGGGACCCTTGCTGCCAGGAGTATAACTTCTTGTGCTGAGTCCTCTGAACACCAAAACTCTCTTCTTCAAATACAGAACTACTGTCATCAGATGCTGTCAAATACATTTCACTTCCCATTCTACTGTACCTTGCGTTCTCTTCAGATGTGTGGCTTGAGAGAGTCGATGCACACCTGGATTTCAGTCCTTTATTCTCTCCTCCATCCTCATCTGAGCTCCAGTCACTCCCAGTAGTGCAGGAGTTCTTTGACATGTCACTGTCTATGTCTTTGGATGAACAGCTCGTTCTCACATTTTTGTTCTGCTCTGATCCAGAGGAACTTTGTTGCAATGACTTCTGACCTGTATTGCTCTCATGTGCAGGACCAGCAAAGGTAGTTTCCAGGATATCCTTCTCTAGAGAAGAAATACAATGACCATGAGAAAATTACATTAGCAAACTTGACTGCTAAAGGATTTTGTCATCATGTCTGCAAATAGTAAGTAGGTAATCATCTCGAATGTGTAAGCACATTTATGTTTTTTGAATATTGTAAACAATAAAACTTAAGAAAATTATTATAAATTTTTGAATGCAACTGAAGTTGCAACAATGTTTGCCAAAAAACTGTAACAGACATTACTCAAAGTTCTAGCCGAACTAAAAATAGCGATAAATGTAAGGATGAGCAGAGTGGAGCCATATTTTAAAGTAAACCAGATATGTATGAAAAAAAAAAAAAAACCCACAAGAAAAGGCTTAAGAGGGCATAAAATTTAGCTGCTTTATTAAATCTAAGGAAAATTAAAATTTAGTAAAAGCTTGTCAGAAAAGATTTACATTAACAAATCGGGTATTCTGAGCATTTCTACGGTGTTTATATACAGAAATTTCTTCTGCAAGCTACTATTGTATTCCCAGTGGTGAAAGATACACAAGAGAGGCTTATGAAAAACACTTAGGGGAAGACACTGTCTTAAAAATAGCTTTGCTTATGCTGTTCACTTTTACCTGGTTTTGCAGGAGAGAGTTATAGCTTGCAGCGTATCAATGATGCCTACGTGCTCCCCCTGAGTTAAAACAGATGCAAGAACGAGGGCCTTTCTACATATTGGGAAAGTTAATGTTAAATAGCTGTGTGAAGTTAAAGT
Source organism: Mycteria americana (assembly GCF_035582795.1). NCBI lineage: Eukaryota > Metazoa > Chordata > Aves > Ciconiiformes > Ciconiidae > Mycteria > Mycteria americana. The sequence continues at coordinate 100,267,646 of NC_134367.1, forward strand.
GGATTGGATAAGCCAAAGATTTTAATTTAGTCCGCATTAAAGTAATGAAGTCACAAAAGTTGACCTGCTCCATCTGGGTTCTATTTCTTATCCTTTCCCTTGAAAAAAAATTCTGACGTCAATTTCTTCATCTATAAGAACAGAAATCATAATACATACCCACCTTTATAATGAACTCGGCATCATAGAAATATACGAAATATTAATAGGATCTATTTCAGTTTCTGATTTTCTACAGACCTCAGCTTGCAATTTTGGGTACCACGATTAACTGGAGAAAATGCTGAAGTCATGAATAGTACTGTGGGACTCAAACGAAGGACCAGAGCAACAGTCTGCTTCCTGGGCTTTTCAGTGCTTAAGGGAAGCAGCAAGCTGCAATGCACTTGCTTGTGCTTATAATAGCATAACAGCACGCCAACTTGCTGGCATTGCCAGACTTCAGGGCTTGTTGGGGAAATTGTATGAACTGATCAGGGAGCTTTCTACTTCTTCGGACAGGCAACAATGGTGTGAAAAGATGTCTGAGACTCTTCTGGTTTTTCTGACCTTGATCATACTAATGAAAGATTACTGAGCTGATCTTGTTGAGTTAGGGCATAAAACTAACACTGGGATACCAGTGATACCATAGATAAAATATACAGAAACTGGACTTAGGTGAGGCTCTACACAGGCATAAAACATAAAAGCCCTCCCTGGGGGACTGGCCGCCTTAAAGCTCCTTACGCTACTGTGGAGCAAACCTGGGCCACAACAAATTGTCTCCTTTGCAGCCAAAGCACCTGTCAGCCACTGCATGCTGCCAAACAGTGTATCAGTGGTATTATGGAGACTCTGGTGCTCCATGGGATTTCTTCCTACTAATAGAGACTAGCATTAGGGAGGGAGAGAGTACTGCTATATACTTTCAAAACAGCTGTTCTGGATACACTGACATAGTTGTCGATTTTAGTTTTCCACCTGTGTCAGAATAAAATGGCAGTATCGGTGACTAAGTACCTAGCACGTTTTTGCCTTCAGCGTAGTCTGACTCTTTAGATGAAGACTTGCTTATTTCTTCAAACTTAGGAGATGGTTGAGGACTTCTTGCTCTATTTGAAAAGCATCCAAAAGTCAAACTGCTTAGTCGCTGACACTCTCCAGGTTTTTGTGCTGAAGTAACAGATTTCTTGCCCGTAGCTTCTGAAGAATAGTAATTCAGAAATCTTGTGTTAATGGGATATAGCAAGCTATGCTACTGGTCTCTTTACTCTGAGTGTAAAGTTGTTTTTTTTAAGATAACTAAAATTTAGCAAAAAGATAATAAACAATTTATTATAGGAATAAAAATCTACCTGATACCTCCCCATATCAAAATAAACCAGAGCTACATTTCTAGTTCTTAAAGACTGATTTTTTAGTATAGGAAGAAAAAAAAATATCTTTTAACAATTTCACAGCAATAAAATATAAAACATGCACTTAATACAGAATGAAAACCTAGTGGAAATACCTGATTTTATTCTGCTGTGACTGAAATCAAACCTATGGATTGGTCTAGGATATATAATATGGGAAAGACTGTAGAACAATAGTATTAAAGTATGTGGTGGCCTTCCCTTCAGATAATAATATTAAGAGAATCTGTAACAGGTGCTACAGCAAATATAAAGGAGTAAGTTACCAGGCTTGGAAGGTATATATGGAGGACTTCAAGAGAAGGTGGAAGCATAAAATGATTAACTGCTTCAGGAATACGAAATCCGTCCTTAGGGACAGCTATTCTGCCAGAAACTGATATGAAACAATGCTGTCTATCCCTGTTTATAAAAGGTTCTGTGGCAGACCCAGGAACAAAAGGCCCTTATCCATACCTGTAAACTGTTTAAAACAGTACCACATGATTGTAATTTATAGCCTGTTACCAGCATGGACACTGCAAATGGTAATAAATTTCTTAATATTTTTGAGCATATCAGTAAATGTGTGTTGAAAACCAGCTGACAAATTCTTAGTGTCTCAAAAAGCCTTTGAATAGATCTCTCAGAAGAGGATGACTAAAGCTGTGAAGTGCTGAAGTATACAGAATTGCTACTGATCAAAACATAGCAAAGAAACAAAACAATCCAGCTTCCTCATTAATAGAGTTGCATCTTAGTTTAAAAGCTTCATATTGTGTATGTACATATTTTGTAAATATTTATATTTTCATACATTATGCGTATTATGTGAGTACACACACACATATATACACATATACACACTTTTCTAAATGTCTGTGTATGTACATATATACATGAGATATATTATCAAGAAATGAGGGCTAGGTAGCAAACTAACAAGATTTTCAGATGACAGTAAGTTGTCAGGTCAACCAGGTATGGAAAGGGCTGTGGGAACCTTCAGAGAGACTTAAGAAAGTTGGTTAACAGAGAGCACAGTGGCAAATAAAATTCAACTTCGATTAATGCGAAATAATGCTCTTTGGAGGGGATATTCCTCTTTTCCGTATTTACAATTTACGATTTTTAAATTCACTATATCCACTTGGAGAGGAACCTGGTGATACTGTGGCTGAATTAAGGTTTTGGATCACTGTAGTCAAATGTAGTAATTAAAAAAAACTGATCTGAATTCTGTATGCTATAAAGAACTGAAAGCAAAGATCTAACATAAATCCAGTCAAATCTTACTACTTGCAGAACGTCTTAAATAACAGATATAGCTGTTCACCCAACAAAAAACACTTGTGGTTTGTCTGCATGTCTTTTCAATAAAAATTAAATTATTGCTTGCCTAACACATTCATGTACAGTCACTCTGATGTCAGTTCATACTAACTGAAATCTTTGTGATTTCACAGAATATTTCAATTATGTGGATGCACAAATTAATAGGGAATAGAAAGAAGTATGCATATAGAGAAGTTAAAAGATTTGTACATTTACCTTGCAGTTTAGATTGTACTGTTTTCATCTCTTTGGTTTGCTTTTGGTTGATCAAGCGAAGGTTCTGATTTTCCACCTCTAACTAAAAGCATATAAGTGTAATCTCATCCATCAGTGAATCAATTCTTAAAGTCATTGCATCATTTAGATTTTCTCTGAATTTCTGCCTATCTAAGGATAAAGCTAGTTCAAATGGTGAGTTTCTCTCTGCTACTTCTCTTAATGCCAGTCTAGGCCTTTGTTTATTCTGAACAATGAAATTCCCTGCAATGCTTATTTGCTCAACTTCTGTTAAAATCATTCCCCCAACCCAGCAAACCCACGCCTGCTTTAAAAAGTCTTAATAATTAAAAAAAAAAAAAAAAAAGAAATCTGCATTGGCATTTTTAATAAAAGCAGAGGGCTAGAATTACAAACTTTTGTGCCACTTGGCAAACTCAAGAGCAAGCAGAGGAATTAGAGGGAATGATGGTGCTAATGCCTCCTACCATCCCATGACAAAGATTAAAAAAATAGGTACTGAAAAACTTCATACATAGCAGAAGACCTTCTACAGGAAGAAAAAATCCAACAACCCATTGCTGTAGCCTACTACCAGGAGGTAAAAGATGTTGGTTCAAACTCCTGCTCCGAATTAAGCAAAGAGAAGAACTGAATCTGAGTATCCTGTATCACACAGAGGGGAGCCAGCAATTCCACTTGCCACTGGGTGACACCTTGCCACCTCTGTGAAACTAGCTTGAAATTCTCCATCTTTCAAAATAAGTAAATAGTTTGAGTCATATCTGATTTTCTCCAAACCTTTTCAAGATCATTTTAGCTAAACTTAATTGTGTTTTTATTAAATGATTTCAAAAACTCCCCTCGCAGACTAATAGTAAATGTTACTTCTAGTTTTCTACTTTAAAAATAATAATTTAATTGTTTTTCAACTGGAGTGAGTATAATTTCCAGTTAACCACAACAGAGTAGGATTTTAACTTTTATGGGCAACTTTAAATTTTATACACACAAGGAAGAGAAAGCACACCAAAACTGGCAGCCTTAGGCAGGGCAAAGACATGGTTATCTCACCACAGCACAGAGACAACTGGTCTCTTTTGGGAATAGAGCTGGTGCCCCTGAAACTATTCATGACTAAGAGTACTGTGGGCATTGGAAAACAAAAAATGAGCAAGTCCTTTTTTTCTGCCAGGCCCCAGCAGACTTGGTCGGCTTTCTGGGGATTATTCACACTTTAGGCATCTGCTTGAGCAAGCTCAGTTTGCCAGCTAATCTCTCTCAATTAGTGGTGATAAGTACACCTTCCAGAGAGCAGTTCTGGGCCTTTTCTCCATAAACAGGACCCAGATATACCAGCTGACCAAATTAGACATCAGAATTTAAGTGACATGGATACTCTGCCCTCTGTGCTGTTGTTTTC